>NW_022196896.1:102693968-102721873 GCF_008632895.1 Mastomys coucha | reverse complement strand
CCGAGAGTGTGTTGCGTCATTCTTGCTGGTCGAGGGTGGTCGCGACAATAAAGTACTTTGTAAATAATTTTAATGAAATCATTTAAATGGAGTTTCCTTTAATTTTTGAAACAAGACTTATTATGTGCTCTCATAAAAATGGCACAATTATTCTGGTACTCTAGGGCAAATGTCCAACCCATGTCTATATGCATTTTATCTGGATGTAAATGTGTATAATTATAAGAGAAATAATTTACTATTGAATTTCTCAACTACAACTGCTGTGTCCAGCTATAGTAAAGTACTGTGATAATTCATATATCATTTGATTGTTTGTGTTTCTTATCTTGGTTTTTTGAGACAGGGTTTCTCTATATAGCCCTGGCTGTCCTGGAACTCACTCTGTAGACCAGGCTGGCTTAGAACTCAGGAATCTGCCTGCCTCTGCCTCCCAAGTGCTGGGAGTAAAGGCATGTGCCACCACTGCCCTGCACTCAAGTGTCATTTGAGACCTGTGGAGTGAGATACAAAATGAAGACAGAAAACAAAGCCCTGAGGTCACTTAGGAAATATGTTTCCTTATCAGAGACTCCATTCTGGGTGGGCTGACGTATCAATATGTTTTTCTACTTTCTTACATGGTGCCTGTGGTACCATTTAAGGTCGTGACCTCCAGTGAAGAGCCTACCTCTGGTGGCAGCAGCCTGACATGCAGCAATGCTCATTGAAAACCATGACTAATTGTTTTGAGGTAATTAGCATTTGTTTCTCTAGGGTTTGACTAGGTTGCTTTCACCAGATCTAAGTCCAGCATTTCCTATCACAGACCATCCTTGTGTCTGTGGCATGTGGGATCATGAGAGGACATGTGTAGAATTATAGGAAATCAAATGTGCCTGAATCTAAGACATCTATTACTTGTGAGTCTAGAGCTGTTAAGGATCCACTATGTGGTACTTGAGACCCATACAATGAAAAGAAGCAAAAATAGGACAAGTAGCTAATTCATGATGAGGCCTGAATCCAAAATCCCACTACACTCAAGGCTGATGGCACTCCTAAGATTCCCATCTGATAGAAATCATGACTTTTCTTGAGCCATTTTCAGTAAGATCCAGTCACTTGCAATGGCACATGAGCCACATTTGGTAGATCATAAATCCAACTGTCTCCTTCCTGAGTTCTTATGATTGGCAAGGATTTTGCCAGCTCTGACCTCAAGAGCAGCCATGAACTAGGGAGAAAGCACTGGATGTGATCCCTTTCTGGATTTATTCTCCCCCAAGAGCTGACCTTTGTTTTTACCAACAGTATCTAACAGTTTGTCCCTCCTGTTGCCTTCTAGAAGGATTGGCTCTTATCTAGATTTTGAGAGGACTATGTGCAGCTAGATATGACTCTCACGGAAAGAACATGAAGAAGTGTTCTAACTGGGTAAAGAAGCCTTGAAAGAGCTCTTTGGAAAAGCACCATGACTGCACGCTGACATTCACTCATTGCATGTGGAATTTGTTAACAGGGATAAATACCTAATTTCATAGCCCACTGTAGAAGACAGTATTGCATTTCTTCAATCTAAACAACTACCCATTAATGCTTAATTCTCATGATTTGAAAATCTTTTCTAATCTCATTTTTCTTTCCACCTCAAGCTGAGTGATTTTTTTTCTATATGTATTTAATCATTAACATAGCATCGGTGTTGCTTGTAAGGCAACACTACCAAGACGCCTGCCTGTACACTAATAGCTTAGTGGGAAGCTACACATTCCTAATGATTATGCATTCATGTAAAGCCTGCATTACACAGTAGCAAAGCTGAGTTGAAGGAAATCACAAACTTCATTTTAGTCAGAGTATCACATATCAAGATTTTTATAAGTACATGTTGACTTTTTGGTAAAGGCCCAACTTTTAATCAATCTTAGGAGGGAGGGAGGGAGGAGTGGAGGAAGGGAGGAAAGAAGTATGTGTGTGTGCATGTGTGTGTGTGTGTGTGTGTGTGTGTGTGAGAGAGAGAGAGAAAGAGAGAGAGAGAGAGAGAGGTGGGGGGGGAGAGAGAGAGGTACAGAAGGAAAAATTATGCCCTACACTAATAATCTACTTGAAAGAACACCTTCTGGCAGACCACACAAAAATACAGTGCTTATATATTTTACAAAGCCACAGTTTGTTTAGAAATTATTTTATGTTTATCTGTCACTCACTACTGACTGATATCGAGCCAGCCTCAGACCTACATAAACACTAGGTTTTACACATTACATAGGACCCATGAAAGTTTTCTGTAAGCTGGCTAGTTACTTATAAATCTACAGACAGTTTAAGCTCCAACCCCATTCTGATAGCTCCTTTGCTCCTATGTTAAAATTTTTTTCTTTTTAGCCAAGAAAAGCAACGGGTATTTTTTTTTTAAATACACCAAAAGAAATCAAATCATACATGTGTATTTTTGCAAACTAGGAATTCCTGTTACTGTAAATCACTACCAGATGTCAAATAGCAAAATATTCATTACTCCCCTAAATAATAGAATTGATTAATGAGGCACATTTACATTGTGGAATCTTGGTCTCTGTCCTAACTAGAAAGAGTTTAAGAAGCCTTTTAAAAATCATGCAGATGGGGAAATAATTTTAACTATCATGCTTCAAAGGCAAAGTAAATATTAGGCATCTTGGGGCAGGATTTGGTCATCTAAGGAGTAATAACTTCCAAATGAAACTGGCCTTTATTCTCGGAGAAAAGATGTAGTAGCTGTGTAATAGACAGAAAGATAGATATGTTTCTAGACAGTCAATAGCTCATGTGCACTAAGAGTTTGGAATATGGTCCAGGTAAATCTGGGAATGGTGTGCTCATTTTAAATGGCGATCTGCATGCTCTGCTCTAGTTACCCAACAAATCAATTCATGTGATAATATTAGTCACAATAAACATTACTCTCAAGGATACCCACCTTGTCTACCGAATAGGTAGTCTTTGTTAGAAAAAATACCCCAATTTAGCGAAGCCATCAGATTGTAAATAAAATGGATTGCCATATGCAATCAGTTCTCTGAAATGAACCATCAGGGCTTCACTTCAACATTCCATTAACACTGTTAAAAATTATCCTGAGTCTTATGAAATGATAGAGAGTTTCATAATGTCCTACACGCATTTCTAGGTTCCGTGTTTGTGTTTTACTCATGGATATGTATATGTATATACATATATATATATACATATACATATATAGAGAGATACATATACATATATAGAGAGATACATATACATATACTACCATATATATGGTATGAAAAACGAAGCAAAGGGAAGAAATTTGATACTGGCAGTTAGAAGACCTCTTGGTAAAGAATGGGTCATTGGCAGCTAGAGGAAAATCTTTGCATCTAGGATTTTGTTTGGTATTGATGACTATATATGAGCACAATGCTACCTGCATGCATATATGCAGCCTAGTTCTTCATGAGGTATTTCTTCATTTTAATGTAGACATATTTTCTACAACACATGTGTAAGAACATGCACACATGAGCACATACATAAACAGTATGTTGATAGGCACAGCATTCACTGTCATAATAAATAATATTATCAGGCAAACATTAAGAACATTGGCATAGTCAGTCATGATGTTGTGCACCTGCCAGTTCCAGCAATGTGGGGAGAGGTAGGTGGATCATCAGTTTAAGACCATCTCAGAATATAGAGTGAGGCTTTGTTTCAAAACCCAAAAATAAATAGCAATAACAGCACATTCTTTTGGATACATAAGGGGACATACAAAATTTATGCCCGGATCCATTAGTCATTTGCCCAGTAAAATTCACCAAGCACTCTCTCTGAAATTCAGTGTCCTTCCTCCTACAATGCAAGTATTCCTGAGCATGTCTGTTACCTACAGCATCAAATGTGATGCAGACAACCAAACCCTTAGATTTGGGTCTCATGCAGAATTAAGTACCAATAGTCCCTCTACAATTAATAGGATTAGTAATTGAAATAAGATTTTTCCAATCAAAAAAGTCTGTTTAGCACTCTCAGTTTTTTCCCTGTATTGTTACAGACATTACATGAAGTTACATGAAGCAAATCAAACTCCGGGACTTAACAAGGACTCAGTCACCTAGGTCATCATGAATATGGACATTAATATAAAAGGTATAATATAATCAGTAAGCTAATTTGAAATAATAACATTGAATGATAATTTGAATAAATCTAGGATTTATGTGATACCTTGCTACAAAGTCCAATGAATCCAGAGCTTGAAGGGAGTTTGAGATCTTAGCAAATGATTCCTTCATTTTGAACTTAGAAAACAAAATTCCAATTGTTTAAGAGAATAAATTTCAGCTCTAATTTCCCAAGAAGAGACACTAGCACTGGAGGATTCAGGTCACTCATGGCTGCAGGACCAGTGGCAGTCTGGCCCTAAGCTTGGATTGTTGCAAATCGTTCTATCAATAAGAGCCAAAACACTGGCTGTTTTGCAACTGCCAGTCCAAAACAAGTGTGTCTGGGGAACTAGAGCCAGTCCTGGCATTCAACGCATGAAAACCCCCAGGACCACATAACGCCGGGCACACACTACAGCCCACTTATAATCCCAGTTTTCAGAAAGCGGAGATGGAGTATGTCTCAGCCAAGCTGGCTAGCTAGACTGGCAAAATCAGTAAGCACTGGGTTCAGCGAGAGGCCATACTTCAGTAAATTAAGGGAAAAGTGACTGACAGAACAATGTGTGCCAACCCTGACCAGCTTCACACACATGCACCATTATGCAGACATACACACATACATACATACACTGTACACATGCATATAACAAAATATATAACAAGTATAACAAAGATCATATTTCACTCCATAGGAAAAATACAATTTCAATTGCTTAAATAATAAAATGTATATTTCAGCCAAGTCTTAGCATTATAGTCTAGAGAGAAAAAAAATAAACAAACTGGTGTTTAGTTATCACTGGCAAGCTGAACTCTTTTCTCTAATTTCCTTTTGTTTACAATATTGTGTTGTTGATATGTTTTAATCTAGCCAAACCTGGTCTCATCAACATTAAGTGGGAGTTTTACCTTGGATTTTTTTAAACCTGTATAATATATATATACATATATATATACACATATATATATATGCACACACACATATGCATATATACATACATACATTAAGATATGCATAAATGTATATATGTATATATAATAAAATATGTACATAGTGTATATATGTATGTATGTACATATGTATGTATAATGCTTTTTTACATGATCCATTGCACCACACATATTAGATAGCAAAATGATATGTATGAGAGGAACAGATTAATGTTATGAAGAAGAGAGAAAGAAAGGCAAAGTGCCATTTCTCAAGAGCTCTTTACACACAATTAATTGCTGTCCCCTACCTTGTATGCAATTTCTCATTAAAGATCTATCTCCACTTAAAGATGGCTGAACTTTATTTTGGTTGCCAATGTAACTCAAGCCTGGGATGTTACAGTGATTGTGTGAGACTGCGTGCAGAGTCCAGGCAAAAGTCCAGACTAAAACTCTCACTTAATGTTGAAGAGATCAGGTTCAACTGGATTAAAGCATATGCACCACGTGATGTTACAAAGAACAGGGCAAATCAGAGAAATGAGCTCAGCTTGACACTGATAACTAAACATTTCTTTTTAAGTTCTTTAGACTCTAATAGTAAAACTTGGCTGAAATCTAAATGTTATTATTTCAGCAAATTAAATTGTAGTTTTCCCATGTATTGAAATATAACTTTTGCTATCCTTCAGCCACCCATTCATTCTTCTATTTACTTAGTTTGTAAAATTTGTTACAGACTTAGCCTCCCATTTAGTAGACCCAAGACTTGTTATTGGAGGAGGTATTATGGTAGGATACACCCGCTGGTCACACTGGTCCTCTCAATGGTAGAGAGTAGGTTTCAAGTCAACTGCTACGGTACCAGAGAAGAACCTTTGTCTTTTATCATCCCTCTGTCTTTCTCTGGCCTTTGGGTGATCTGGCTGAGTCTCAGCAAGCCTCCATATTTTAGAGTCTCATTTCACACATGATCTCTAAGATTTGCAGTTCTCAACCTGTGGTCCTGACCCCTTTGGCAAACTTCTTATCTCCAAAAATATTTATATTATGACTTATAACACTCACAAAATTACAGTTATAAATAGCAATGAAAATAATTTTATAGTTGGGTCATCACCACACCTTGAGGAACTGTTTTAAAGGGTTATAGTATTAGGAAGGCTGATAACCACTGGGCTAAGGCTAGAAAGGGATGGTCAGCCTACTGAGTGAAGCTCAGCTGACTGAAGCCTAAGAGGGAAGCCATCTCTTCATTTTCCAGTGTTGGGGATTCAATTTGCTTTTCCGATCATTTTTAGCATGCCAACTTTCCTTTGATTCCTAAGTTCAAGGACTCAACTGACTCTTCCAGGATGTGGCTTTGTATGTCTGCTACTCCTTTTTGGATCACTAGTACTTTACCATATTCTGCATCCATACATCCATTCTTCCATTCTTTCCATCATCCATCCATCCATCTCCAAGCTAGTTTTTATGCTGATGAAGACATCTAGTTGTGAGAGACCCTTATCTTCCTACATGTAATAGTTATTTGATACTGTGCTATTCTGCAGTGGGAGAACTAGAAGCCAGATGGTGTCTGATGAATTATTCCATGTATAGAAGGCCAGGTCCACATGTGTGAGATGAAAAGACAAAAGAGGGCATCCATGTCCATCTTTGCAACCTTTACCATGAATATTGATCACTGCACATCAGGACAGCTGGAGCAATTATTGGTAATCATGGGAAAGGCCAAATGAATTGACTGACTATTCTGTGGTCCAGTATCCCAGCTGTGGAACCAGCTGCATAGCTAAGTCCCAAGATAAATCCTGTTTATGGGGTTCTAAAGCTTTTTGATCATGAAACCACTTGTGGAAGCTTGTTAAAGGGCACTTGAGGATTCTTTGGCAGTTAGAGTACCTGCTAGGACCTCTAACTCAATGAGGAGGTAACCATTCAATTCCAGGACCACCGTCTAATACCACTGTTAGCAGATAAAGGGGATGGGGAGCCAAAGTATAAAGAAACTCAAAATCAATAAATGTTTTGAACAGTATCATCAGGCCTCTGGGTGATCTGTCAGAATCTTAGCAAGCCTCCTCATCCTCTAATCTGGTACAGATTAAAATTAAGTGAATATAAATAAAATATAGGTATGTATTAAGGGTATGGGAGGTGGCTGAGGTACAAGGACCTGAATTTGATTTGTAAAACATGTATTAGCTGCCAGATGTGGTGGCACACATTTGTAATTGCTGTGCTGGAGAAACAGAGACAAAGAGATCCCTAGAGCTTACTGACTATACAGCCTACCTTATTTGGCAAGGTAAGGACCAGTAGATGGCTACTGTTTCAAACAATGACACAAGGTTGTTCTCAGAGCAGGACATGACATGCATATGAATCCCCACAGCTGCATGCAAAAATATACATGCATGCATAAAAAGGTAACATTTCTGCTAGGGAGGTGGCTCAGCAGGTAAGGAGCTTGGCTCTTATGTGTGAGAACTAAAAGCCACCCATGTAAATGTCAGGTGGGAGCATGGGCATGGGAAGGCAGAGGCAGGAATTCAGCAGGAAAATCTAACTAGCTAGACAATCCATACCAGTGAGCTCTGGGTTCATTTGAAAGCCTCTGCCTCAATGAATAAAGTTAAGAGTAATTAAGGAAGACATCTCATGTTGATTTCAGGCCTCTACATGCAGGTACACACATGTACACCTCCTCAACACATACACTATATTTAATTCATATACTTACAGTCTATTTATATTCATTAGTTTCTAAATGGAATCAAGACAATCTCTCTCACACACATAGACACAGACACACACATACACACACACACACACACACACACACACACACACATACGCATACACGATACCATCATAGTTTTTCATCTCTTGATACTGCATAGGACATGTGGGAGGCCAAAAAGGATTTAAAGTCCCCTGAAGTGCCAAATGACATACTTCACATCACTGAGTTCCATTGTTTGCTAATGGAACCTCGTGAGTGTAATATGGATTCTACATGAACAACAGCTTTAGACATCCTAAGTCATCTTTTACACTTCCAAGAAAACAGGCCAACCTTAGCCCAAAGGCAATGGACTCTGACCTCTCTTATGCTTTCCATCTGTACTACATTCATCCAACCATAGGGTTTGGAATCTGCAACATTTTGCGTGCACTTTAAACAAGAGAATGGAGGGAGGGGCACACGAATAAGCTTTTCCTTTGGGGACTGAAATAGATTCTAGCATCATTCCAGAGGTTTGGGTCAGTGAAAGACCAAAACCTGACATGTCAGTTTTGGGACAATGGTAAATATTGGGCAGAAAATGAGTATGTATCTACCTGTCTTGCCCTGTGGGTGAGTCTCAGGGTCTCAGAGGTCACTGTTACTTGCAAGAGATGCTTCATGTTTTCCACACAACAGGTTGGAATGTTCAGGTTGTCACCTTACTCCCCTTGGGGAAGAACAAACCTTGGAACAAACTAGTTTGAGTGGACTTCCAAATGGGAGCATGAAAATGGTGACCTATTACCAAAACAACTTAACCAGACTGTAGACTGTTCATGACTTTTTTTTTTTTAACAGAAATTTTTGAAAAATCATGGAACACATGGTCTAATAACAGGACAGGATATTGGCAATCAGAGCTGCTCTGGAAATCAGGACCACCCCCCTCCCCTTGGAAATCTGAAACACATGGCCCCAGTAGTAAGTAACAATTTAAATTGACTCCCAAATGGAGCCACAGTGACTGAAAAAATACGTTCAGACATGACAACAGAGGAGGTTAGGGAAAAACAACTGTTGGATGCAAATATAATTTCCATCACTGCATCAGTGGCTGATTTTGTACTTTTATGTTTAACTTGTTTATTTAAATGCACTTGGATTTAGATGGCCAAAAGGCAAGTGTCTACATTGCTTCTGTGATGATTCGTGACGGTGTCTGCCCATGACCAGGAGTTTTTAGTGAGTTAACATTCAAGTGTGGTCTTTGTTACCAAAGCTGGAAAGAATGTATTAGGGCATGTGGGGTTCTTCCTTTAACTAATTTCAGCATTAGTCCTGATCACTAGTGTTAATGAGAAGAAACAATGTGGGAATAACCCAGGAATCATAGGTAATCCTAAAGGCATGTATACTGAAGTTGAAAAGGTGCTATATTAATTCTTTTGCATGGCATATGCCTCACATTATTGGCATTCCTGTTACTTCACATAGTATAATTAGGTCATATTATAAAGAAATAGTTGACAATGAGAAATGCAGTGTCTTCAAATCTGTTTGGTTTGGAATTTAACACATCACGAGAGTAGGCAACATTTACAACCAGCCCATCTCCTCCCCTTGAGGATTAATCTCCCCATTCCATCGCTCTATAGCTTGGTTGTTTACTTAAATCCTAACTCTCCACCATTAACAGCTCACTCATCTCTGTACTGGCTTGCTAAATTGACCCAGCTAATTAATAAATATTTATCCTATGTCAAACTTCCAATTCACTTTTGAAAGAGGGAAAGAACTAAAAGTAATTAGGACATAAAGCTTCTACCTCTAACGTGTTATACTCAGAGTGATTTGAGATGTATATAAAGTGTTACTTTTGTTGGCCCTGCCCCTGTGACATTCGAAGAGAGTCCATTTGTTTTTGTTCAGGTAGGAGATGAATCATTGGCAAAGTGGGAGGGCTGAAGCAGATGAACACCTTTCTAAGAAGTCTAAAGTGTTCACAGAGTTGTTTCAGTGCAAGACAGTTCTTGAGAAGAGAGGATGGGCAAGAAGAGTAAACAGACAAGGTTCCTTTGCTTCCTCCCTGGTGTAGAAAACACAAATTACACGTTTAGCTGTTGATTCATAGCTTGTGCAGATGTAAAACGAGCGGGAAACAGATGGCTGGTTAAATCAATCCTTGAGGCATTTTCTAGTTCCATGGCAAAGTAGCACAGAGTAGCTTAGAGAACTCATAAGATCTATGACTGGACATCTAAGGTTGAGTGATGTCAAACTGCATTGTCCAATTAGGGTGACAAGAACACACTTAAACTATGAAGCTTTGAAATCTCCTAGAAACTGACAAAGACAAAGATTGAGGCCAAAGAGAACTTTTATAATGGACACCTTAAAATTAAGACCATTGAAGACAGAACTAGTGTGTCCTGCGTAGTTTAAGTGCATGGAGTTTTACCCTGAGACCACAAGTATCCCCGGCTACCCTCAGTCACAATGTGGACTGAAGAGAAGATGGGGAGATCAGTAGTACAAAGAATGATGCACTCCTGGGCCCCTCCATCTTCCAACCCATGTGATTTATGCACATTTGTACACCCAAGTTTGGTAATAAAAATTGCATGCTTATGAACCCTATTTGAATCACCCATTACTTTTCAAGGGAGAGTTTTTCCCCATTCTTTTGAAATAGCATGAAATATAAACTGAATAGTCTGAAATCTCCACTCCTACCTTCCTTATACATTTGCCAGAAGCCAATCTGGCCATTTTTTTTTTTTTGCAAGGAATCCATTTGCATCTCTTTACCATCATATTTCAAACTGGAGTGAGAAATGGCCCAGGGACTTCGAGACGGCCTCCTTTTGGGCCTTAAACCTGTCTGTGTCTCTTCACTGTCCCAGAATGATCACAAGGCCTTCTGATAGAAGATGAGAGTGGAAATCAGGTTTCTTGGCAATCACTTGACTCAATGTGTTTGAATCTCCTGGTGACCAAATGGTTTACAGATGCTTCATCAACAACCTGCACATGTGTGTACTAGGAGGGAGAGAAGGGATGGCAGAACTAGTCAGAGCTGGAAGGATTTGAATTGGGAATACCGGTGGGGTGCTTCCTATTCCTACCAACACAGTCCTCCATTTAGAAGTTTACTTTCATTTAGTTCCTCTCAGCAGTGCTCCTTTGGAGGTTCAAAGAGCTGAAGGAGGCTTGCTTTGCCATGCAAATCACTGCTTAAGCAAAGGTGAAAATCTAAACATCAAAACTGTAACAAACATAGAGTGTTATTTTTCATGAGAAAACAAATAAGACACCGTCAAAAATACCTGCCCTAAGCAATTATATCTTTTCCTCTTCTTTATTTTATGAGTCTATGAATCTTTTATGCAACCATCTATCAATGTGTGTGTATATGTGTATGCGTGTGTGCATATGTGTATATGTGTGTGTATATATATATATGTATGTATGTGTGTGTATGTGTATGCGTATATGCATATGTGTATGTGTGTGTGTATATATATATGTGTGTATGTATGTGTGTGTGTGTATATGTGTATGTATGTGTGTGTATGTGTGTGTGAGTATGTGTGGATATGTGTATGTATGTATATATGTGTGTATGCATGTGTGTATGTGTGTATATATGTGTGTGTGTGTGTGCATGTGTGTGTGTATTTGTGTATATAAAGAGGGAGAGTGTATGAAGAGAACAGGTGACAAATAGGAAAGTTGCCTATTGGCACTAGAAAATGATTAAATGTAAAACATGTGAAAATTTGTAACTTCTGTAAATCCCTAAGACTCCTTCATGATGTCCTGTATATGTTTGTTCCACAGTCCCTGCATGATATTTTTTCTTACCTGTACAGACTAACTCCTTACCAGGCTTCCTTCTAGCAGGCACCACTAGCAGTTTTGCTAATTATAGGTATTCCTGGGTGGTCAGTCTCTCACCTTTTAAATTAAACAAAAGAGTTTCCCTCTTCATGGATTACTTGCATCTCCCCCTTCCATCCAATGTCGTTTGGCTTCAGTGAGATCCATATTGCATGAAGAACTCTTACATGTTATGTACGCACTCTACCATGACTCATTGGGTAGTAAGTAGCTACTATACTCTTTACAATTCATACACTCAGATAACAATACTAATTCCAAAATAGACTTCTATGACTCACTTTAACTTCTGCTTACAGAGACTGCCTTTTGTTTGCTTCTAAGTAAAGTCAATTCAAGTAATGTTTTGTTAATCACTGTTAAACTCTCAGTCGGTGATCTGCTAGGTTCAAGCCTATGTCCCTCCCCAACCCTAGAGATTGTCTACATTTGTAGGTGAATTGGCAGTAATTGGCCAATTAGAATAGCTAACTCTTAAAAGACTCTGTTAAAAATCCTTTATGTATTTCTTCATGCTTCACAATCGTCAGGAAGGAAGAATCATTATTTGTATAGCTAATTCAAGACTCAGCCTGGGTTGGAACCTGAGCACTTTGGGTCATCCTCGGCTGACTCCCCAGTATGAGTCTCATGGACCTGATTCAGAAATGAATGGAACAGAAAATGCTCCTTCTTTGTGTGCGTAGTGAGCAATCATATCAGTCACTGTTAAATAAACAGAAAGGACAGAGAGAGCAAGAAGATTAAAAAGAGGGAAAAACAACACAAGAAGTACCAGCCACCAGCACCAGCACCAGCACCAGCACCAGCAATACCAGCACCAGCAATACCAGCACCAGCAATACCAGCACCAGCACCAGCAATACTAGCACCAGCACCAGCACCAGCACCAGCAGCAGCAACAACACGGAAACAGTTCTAAGAATGAATTCTAAGTCGCCTTCCTGAATCTCATGGTGCGTTCTACAGATGGAGAGGACTGCAAACCATCATCTAACAGGGTTTTTCTTGCAGAAAAAAAAACCATAAGGGTAGAAATTAATGCAGATTCAATCTGTGCTTTGTGTGTATGCATGTGTGCGGGTGCTTGTGGATGCTTGCGCATATGTATGAAGAGGCCAGAGGACAACCACACTGTCTTCTTTCTTCTTTTTCTTTCCTTTTATTGAGACACAGTGTTTCTCATAGGCCTGAAACTCAGCAAGTAGTCTACGCTAGCTGCCTAGCAAGTCCCAAGGATCTTTCTGCCTCCTCTCCAGCTAGACCTACACTCATAAGTGACTATGCCTGACTTTTCGTGTAGGTTCCAGTGACTGCACCCAAGTCCTCGTAGCACTTTTACTGACAGCTACCCTCACAGCCTCAATTTTGGCATTTTTATTTTAAAAAGAAGGAATTGTCAATGATTCTTTCATTTCTTAGCAAGAGCAAAGAGAAACTGATACAGAAGCTCGCCACCGTGACATTTGAGTCCAACCTGTAAGGCTGTGAGAGGAAGCTGGACCAGCCAGATGGAAGTAGGTAGAGAACTGAGAGCATCTGAAGAGTCTTAAGTGTATTATCACAAGGGGGTCTGGAAAGAGCAGGGCTCACTACATGCTGCACTTTACAATCAACATGAGCTTGCCCCTGCCCTTCAGCAAATTTTGAGGTTATCTATTTTGTTTTCCAAAGACAGAGGCAGTGAGTAATCACCTAAGGTCGGCACTAGGCTGCAACTTCAGTGTTGCCCTCGGTATACCCCTTGCAAGGTATGACCCAGGGCTATCACTAAATATCTTTCACATTACTTTCCAGAAAAATATCCCACGAATTATAACTCTCTCACATTGTAATATGGCTATGCCTTATGCCATAGCCACAGCCATTACACCTATACTTTGTATTCAGGAAATTTTGACCAAACTCACAGAACAATGCAGGAATATGCAGTGTGCTAGCTGCGGAAGCCAAGTCAAGTAGTATTCATGAAGAAGCATAGTCTTCCATGCATGCTTCAATAATTACAATTTAGTAGAATAAATAAGACAGATGCATAAATAAGCATGTAATAAAATGCACTAGAGGAGGTTACAGGAGAAAGAAATTACTCTGCTAGAGGATACAGAACTTTGAAAAATTCATAGAAGTGTTAATAATAAATATAGGGGAGGGGCTTAATGGGTTTAAAAATAAAAATACCCATGTGCAAGGTTCAAGTTTTATTTCATTTAAAATGTTACTGAGACACTGGGTCTTGTGTTCTTCTCAGTACCATGAAGGGAGTTGCTGTAAAGCAGTGATCTCTGAAGGCACATATGTAAGTCAGCTGTGTGCAGAGGTGACTTTCTTTCTCTTGTCACCTTAATTAGAATTTTGGCGACAGTGGCTCCACTTGCAGTTGAGTTTTCACTAAAGATTAAAATTCATTATTTCCAATAAAATCGTGATAGAAAATATAATCACAATGAAAGTTCATTGTATATACAGCAAGTTACACATAATTAATGGCAGTTGAAATTGCCAAAACACTTAGAAAAGACCATAGAATATTCAAAGCCATGTGAAGCTAATATAACCCGTTCACAAAATGTGAAAGTTGAAAGACCTGAACATCTGTCAATATGTTCTCATGTGACTTGTATGAATAAAGGATCTATCCAGAGTACTTCCCATTCTAAGACTATAACATTGTTAACTAGATGCAAATGCAGACTGTATTGCTTAGTATATCTTCTATATACTAAAGTTATGCTATCAATCTTAAGAATTTTTTGTACATGAAGATGAAGGATATGAATTCAGAGGAAAAAATTTGTAAATGTTTGTATTAAGGTCAACATGATCCAACAGATATTGCTATAATGGTATGAAATATAGTTAAATTCATAAGGTAGATTATATAATTTTAGGTGTCTATTTATATTGTGACCAGCATATTAAAAGAGTAGGTATTTAATATGAAGTTTCATATTTTTTCATGAAGTGATTATTAGACTGATAGCTCATTTTCTAACTAAAGTAAGCTCTAGCCCTGAAAATACAACAGAAAATGTTCTGCACAAAATGTAGGTTGTAGGAAATATCCCAAGGATTTCACTTACTTCTTATATACTTTGGTATTCCAGAATTGGTTCCTATTAAGTATTGATTTTTAAGTAAATCACATTTTATTGTATACTGTGTATGAGAGATGCCGATTAGTAATCAAATCTAAGCACTTATGATTTATTTTTATGGGAGACTATTATAAAGGCAAATTATTAAAATGAATATAATTATCCATGCTTGATTTATCTAATGTAGGGCACTATTTATTAATCTTTATTTTGTAAGGGTATTAAGAAAACTCTTAAATTCAACTTTTAAAAATTCTAGGCATCTGTGGTATGTAAGGACACCCATCATAGGAGAAGAGAAATTTATAATGCCAAGAAATAATAGCCAGCTAATGACCTCAGCCCCGAGATGCACCGAGCTGAATAAAATTACAGCCCGTTCTCCATTACCCACTCAAACGAAGGAGAACCAAAATATGGATGACACAAAATTCATACAGAGAAAGTAGACAATGGCTGGGGCCATTTATCCTCATTGCTGAGACTCATCTGCAGCATAGCTTGGCATGGGCTAGAGTTTATGCCAGTGTGGATCTTCCAGACACTAGGACTTGATGGCAAGACATTTCCCTATTTAAAACCCTGAGAATCTCTGCTTTTCCACTGGGAGGAAAACAAGAACAAAAATTGTGCTCAAAATGAGATGTACCAAGGAACACCTGACACACACTTCAACTAGTAAATCATTGCCCGAGAAGTGGCTGAAGATATCTTATTTCCAGCAACAGGTTATATTTCAGATCCATCCAGGCTGGTGTAAGTAAGTATCAAGTATCCTATTAAACAAAGCAGTTCTTTGATTTGGATTCAAATACCCACATCTTCACTCATTTTCTTTTCTCTCTTACATTACTGAAGTGGGGGAAATCAATAGAAAATTTTGAAATAGCATTCCTTCATATTTGAGAACCCTCTCAGCACAAAAGCAACAACTTGAGATTCTATGCTATGATTTCAAAAATTTTGGAAGACACCTGTAGAAAATTCTATGCCCATTTCTGAAGTAATATTTTTTTCTTCAGGATATTGACTTCTCTCTCCCCCCGCTCTGCTCCTCCCTCTCTCTTTTTCTCTTTTTATTTAACTTAATTTTTATTTTACTCACTTTATATCCCACTCAGGCCTCTCCTCCCAGTCACCCCCTCCCACAATCTTTCTCCTTCCCCTCTCTCCTCCTCTGAGCAGGTGAGCACTCTTCCTGGGTACATCTCTCCCAACTCCCCAACCCCTCCTGACCCTGGTACTTCAAGCCTTTGTGTGGCTAGGCGCTTCCTCTCCCACTGAGGCAAGATGAGGCACCCCAGCTAGTAGATCATATCCCATGACTTTACACTCTTACAGAATAATTAAATGGGATGTTTTCAACAGTTTTAAGCAATGTTTCTTCATGGCTTGAATATACTGTCCTGCAATTAACAAAATCCATTAAGATATATTAAATGTATTCATACATGAATGGATCAGATAATTCTCCCTTTTTATTATGGTAAGTCCAAGAAAGCCCTGGTTGGAGATCTAAGGTCTAATAAGAAGGGCAGAGTAAACCAGGACAAAAATGACCATATACAAGTTTTCTTGAAAGTTACTATTTATACATAAAAGCCCTGAAAGTAGCAGGCATCTATAATGTGAAATTATTCTTAGCACATGGAGGTAGCTTTATGGTAGGGCTTTGAAAGAATTACATTCTCTTCATTTCTTCAACCTCTCTTTCATCTTCTAAGATATTCTTGTGTGACCTTCGGCACAAAAGAGAAGCCGGCTCAATGTCACTGGGAAATTAGGGTAGGGTCACACAGGACTGTCTAAAGACTCCTTTTAGACAAAGCTCTTTTTAGAACTGTCTAAAAGCCACAGGCCATTTAAAATGGGCAGAGAACAGGAGCCCTGAGATGCACAAGGCTTAAAGGGTGTTGGAGATGATCTTTCCTCCTTTCCTTTGTCAATAAGGTTTCTGAAGATTTGAAGATCACAGTTCATGTATGTCACCTCTGAATACACCTTTCTACACTCTGCTTTGTTTCTTTTCGGACATACCTAACTTCCCCAGAATTGTGAAAAACAATGGCCCAGAGTCCTTCTGATTACCCCAGGTTCTGTGGCACCGAGTCTGTAATTATCCAACCACCCTTAACATCTCCAACAGTTAGGGTACAAAAGGTCTTTGGTATATTTTCTTTTTCCTCTCTAAACTATAAACATCTTTGGATTTCAGAGTCTGAGAGATGAATTTTTCAATAGTCTGCATCTTCCTAGAGTACTTCCATCTGTCTCTAGATATTTAAGTGGGAAGTAATAATTTGTACTGTACTACTACACAGCAGCAAGTTTTCCTTAAAGTCTCAAAGTGAAGTCGTTTGTCTGATTATGCATCATCTCAAACCAGCTTCCTGAAGCTGTGGGATTCTAGGGGAGTTCATTGCCAAAGTAGTTAATGAGTATTTGTCAGCACAGGCAATGCATTCTTGTCTCCTGTCTGTGTACACCTGGAGAGAGTCAGGTGTGGAAGGATGCCTAAGTATATGTGCATGCTGTGATGCTGGATCTCCTATTTCACCTTTGTGCACCTTTGGCTTTGCAATGACAATATGAATTGGGCCCATCTCACGGGACTTGGTAGAGAATGGAATTGGTCCATATGTGTGTCTTTGGTGAGTGTCGACTGTTCCCTGTGGCATACCCCATACACAGATTCACATATGGCCTCGTCTTCCTTTGAAGTTCATTTCTGAACTGAGAGTACACAGAGACAGCTCTTTCACGTAATTGAGATTTAAATTATTTATAACTTGAATAAATTATTTCTGCTTTCAAAGGTATTTACACTTAAAGACACATTTAAACATTTACCTACATTAAAAGGCAAATTTTGGAGTTATGACCTCATAATTGGGTGGTCTTAGGTAAATGAGTTAACTTGTCTCCTCTAAGCCTTAGATACTTAGAATCTGGTAAATTAAGGCAATATCAGTCTCACAGATTACCATGAGAATACTGACATGAATATACTCTACAAAGACATTTCAATCGGTAGATATTCAGTGACAGACAGAAAACCTAACAAAACATAATACTTGTACTATGAAAATGATTTATCAAATCAACTTTGAATTCCAAAGAGGACTTCAGCCACACTTGGAGCCAGATGGTTAACTACTATTCTCATAGGTTAGCTCTTTTTCCTACTTTAATTCTGTTTCCTGAGTCAGTCCCATGTTTGGGTGGCCCTTACTCCTAAGATGCCCCTATTAGTAACAGGAAAGGATGTTCACAGCTTCAGGTTTTATGAGACAAGCTACAGCTCCAGGCCTGGTTCAGAACAGTTTCTAGAAGTTCCCTCTCTTCCTTCTACCCTCCCTTTCTCCCTCTTTCCTATCCTCTTTCCCTTCCATCTACCCTCCCTCCCTAATTCCTTCCATTTTCTCCCTCCCTCCTTCTCTCCCTTCTTCCTACTTCCTTCCTTATCCTTTTCTTCCTATCTTCCCTTCTTCCTTCCCCTCCCTCCCTTCCTCCATTCCTCCCTCCTCCCCATCCTCCCCCCCCTCCTTTCCTTCTAATAGATCCCAGGCTGGAAAGCTTGAACTCAAGATCTCCTTGCCTTTGCCTCCCAAGTGCTGGGATTACAGACGTGTTCTGCTATGCCTGATTTCCCAAAGCTTCTAATCAGATTCTGAACCAGGCCTGGGGCTGTAGCTTGGCAGTCAGCTGCATGCCTAGCACATGTGAGACTCTAGCTCCAATCCATGGTACTGTGAGGGAAAACAAAAGAAGATTATGTCCCAACCCACAGTGCTGGTTTGCCTTACATGGCATCCTAGGCAAACCTAACTAGAGCACTGAATACCAAGTGACCTTCTTATCCTGGCCTAGCTTCTATGGTCATTCTTGAATTCAATTGACTTGATCAACAGGTGTGGTCCTTGGGGAAAATACAGATGTTTCTTTCTGAAGAATAGATAAAGTACACTGGCTGAATAAACACCAAAGAACTTTACCACAAAACCTCAGTTCTCTTCCTAGAGCAGTGTTCTGGGGCAAGTGTGGGAAACACGCATCTTTCAGATTCTTCTAATATATGACATAAGTCAAAGTGGCAAGGAGAAGCTCATTCGGTTCCCCAGTAATCAAAATCATTGCACCTATTCTATATAAGCACGTGTACCTTCCATGTACAGCAATACATTAAGTGTTATATATTTATTGACATATATGGTGTACTGTGAATGTATGTGTGCTGTGAGTCATTTGCACTGTTTTAACTCATTGTTTAAAGAAATATGTCACCTCTGTTCATTGGTGTTTGAACATAGCAATGGTAGATGGTAAAGTGGAAAGTTTTACAGGCTGATTTTACATCTGGCACTATTGGTTTATTGGAACGAACACACAACTCATATGAATGTGGTTAATACTGGGTCTTGCATCAGTAATGTCTTTCGTTTGTTTTATGCCTCCTTTAAAGCTCATATCTGTGCCTGCCACTTTGCAACTTGCGCCACGGGCTTTACAACCATTACCGTACCACTGTACAAAGCTGCCAAATGAGGATTTTGAAATTTAACTACAATACAGCTGGCCACAGATCTGGGAGTGGTTAGGAGGTGGGGGAGGCAAAAATCATAAGAGGTCTGATGTCTCTATTAAGGGCCAGGTAGAAAGATTTGTTCCAAGGGGTGGCTCTGGGGGGCCACAACTGGTCCCTGTATTTCCCCTTAGCTGGCATCACTGCACACGTTAAAACCCACAGCCCTTTCTCTGGGGCATGCTGCAGAAACTTGAGATCACAGAGTTTCATGTCTGAAGAAGGCCAGAAGGTTCTCATTAGAAGCTCATTCCTCAACTACCTACGAGGAAAACAAAGACCCCTGATCCTCCCATGAAGGGCTTTTTACGTGGTCAAAGTGGTCAGTACCTTGTGGGGATTGTTAAGAATTTAACAAGACATCTGAGAGTGAAGCAAGCTTTGTGTTAGGAAATCTCCATGGGAACATATGTGAGGGGCAAGCAGGGAAGGCGGCCCATGCACAAGACATTCTTCGTATTTTGAATAATGCCCTGTTCCAAATCTTTAAAACATACTCTTTTGCTCTCTTCAATTTTTACACTAAAAAGTGGTGGCAGGGATTATTATCAGATTGCAAATACATAGGTCTGGGACTTTGTGCTCTCTCTCTCTCTCTCTCTCTCTCTCTCTCTCTCTCTCTATATATATATATATATATATATATATATATATATATATATATATATATGTATATATCCATATTTCTTAGAAAGGGAAAAATTGCTATCCCCTGACAGACACAGAGAAATTGCCTTTGGCCTCTTTGTGAAAGTGACCTGAGTCCTGTAATGAGCCAGGTGGGCAGTGTTTGACTATTCACCTCACAGCCCTGGGTAACCCCTAGGTCCCTGGTCCCTGGTCCCTGGGGTGATCCTGGCACACCCTCACTGATGTCTTTCTACTGTACTTCATGTATTTGGGCTTCTTTGATCCTCGGGTGATTTGACTCAAAGGGAGGGGGGAGAGTAAAGAGAGGCACAGAGTTCAGCGCAGTGCTTGAGGCTCTGTAGAAGATTGGGAGAACAGTAGGCCCAAACTTCAGTGAATGCAGCCTCCAGGCCTAGCCAGAGATGACCCGATATGTGACAGGAACTTCCCTAGCATTGAAATTTTCTCAGGATGGGACTTTGAGGTGAAGTTGAGGCATTAAGTTACTCCCCAAACAGATAAGCCTTTCATTACCCGTCTTCCCTGGAAAGCAAGTTTGACAAGTTTGATATTTATACGAGGACCATGAAGTTTACTGGCAAGTTCAAAGGCATAATCCATTACTGCAGGCAGCTGTGAGTGGAAAGATGTTTAGCCCTTTTAGATTTTCACATGAATGATGGAAACGCTTAAGAAGGCATGATTTTTTTTTTTTCCCAAGGAAAAGGCTGAGGTTAGGTGAGCCACTCTTGTATTTTAATGAGTATTAGTATATTGAATACCAAATTGAAAAATGAGAAAATGCATATTCAGTGCTCTAAACAGTCTGTTTTGTGTTATATTTTTCTTGCTCTGATGCATCTTTACCACAAAACTCAGAAATCTAGACTCATTATATTTATGCATAAAAACTTGTGTCTACAAATGTACACACACACACACACACACACACACACACACACACAGTTTAGATAGCTATCACATTCACCTCAATATTCTATTACTTTCAGCCTTTTCTCTCTCCTGTGAAAGAATACAACCTATCAATGATCAATACATTTAAAAAAATATATCAATATTTTACATACTCACTGGGACTATAGTGTTGTAAGCTTTTAAAAAAATATAAAGATCGACTTTGACAAAGTTTGGTCTAAAATGAGCCTATTGTTGACCTTGACCAAATCAAGGCTGCAGTCTCTCTCTTCTGCAAGATGAAAAAATAAGCAGTAATTCCCAATGTAATCCCAATGGGATATACATATTCCAGATGTGTATCCTAAGTGATTAGAAACAATGACCATGTCCCCCAAGGTAATTAATAGACAGAGGCCTAATAGGCCAGTGCAAGCAAGAATTGCTTTGGAATCTTATTTTCATGTTGCAAATGAAGTAAAAATCTGTAACCTACTCCAAAATATCCAGATGTTAATATGAACATAACATTTTTTTCTTCCTACACTTTTAAGCCAACTTGCTATTGGGGGAATACATAAACCCTATGCACTTACCTAGTCCCCGGTTGCCCACCAGGTGAGGTCGAGGCTGTATTAGTCCAGTTTGGGAAGCATTGCTCACAACTTTAACATTCTCTTAGAACCCCCAGGTCTGTGGTTTGGGATGATGGCCATTTAAAATGCCATGACTAGTTTAAGGGTACAGTGGGCCTATTTTTCTCTTTAATAGAGAGATCTTGGATTCTTTGTCATCCTAAAATCCCACTTTGGATGTAGGAAAGTTCTATAGTAACAGCCTCTAGGCATTCTAAGATCATGGTACAAAAGAGTAATCTAGGGAACTCTTTGGACTCTTTAGTATAACATTTGGGGGCTACATAGTTACTAAAGCATAATAATTTCTTAGAAGTCATGAGATCCGCCTTTAGGAGATCCAAGACCACCATGGACCAACCAACATGAGGTGCTGTGCCAGCTCAGAATGAGGCTCTAGGGACTCTGTCATCAGAGCTGCCATGAGCCCACGTCCATTGGTTACTTAAGCAAGACCAGAATCTGGGTTTCGAGTGTACTGAGCAGCACGGACTCTGGGCAGGAGATGGGTCTGGAGACCACACCTGCTTGTGAATGCTTACCAGGGGCTGGATTACAAGGCAGATACTTTCACCAGAGAAGATAGAAGGCTAGGGACACCAATATTCAGTTTGTTCCAATGGTTGTTGGGTTCTGAAAAAGATTTTTTTCCATATATCACAGTTGCATGTTGAAAAGGCAGATGAGCGTTTCTCTAAAAATGCTTTCAGTCTTTTTTTTTTTTCATTTTCTTCTGAAGCCATATCTTGCTGAATAATAGAAGCTCTGTGATATTTTGTGTTTAAAAATATGAAAATCTCTGTTGCTCGTGGGCTTTCTCTAACATTTCCTCTTAACTCCAGCTGCTACCCAACAACCTCTACAATGTCCCAGAAGCTCTCACTGGGCCTAACTATTCTGTACACAGAAATCAATCTCTTAGGTGGCAGACCAGAGGGTCCACCTATTCTGGGGAGATACATAGAAGCTATGAATATAAGCCCTACATCAAAAAAAGCACATGTTTAAGGATGACTAGGTTTCAAAATGAATGTGCAGCAGGATCTGGGCTTCAGTCTGAATAGAGATTAAACTGAAGATGATGGAGTCGTCTCAAGATGCTAACTTCACTGAGAATATAGACTAAAGAAGCTTTCAGTTCTGGGAATTCCCATAATCTGTGACCATTCATCCACTTTTGCTTAATATCATAAATGTACAAGGAAGGAAACGGAGGGGAGTTGGCATGTATTTAATATGCCATTGGTTCATAAGTGATAAATATTTCCATATATATTCTGTGGAACACATTTTAAAAATTTACTAGTGTATACTGATTAAAATGCAGATTCTTGGACTGGATGCTTACCAAGTGTGTTTCTTAAAAGCCTTGGAATTGGTATGTTTTAATCACCTCTCAGGATAATGTTTTTTAAAACCCTGTTATTTTAGAACCACTTCAAGGAAACAAAATATTTCTTCATTCACTAAAGAGAAGTTTACTCACCCTTTACTTCAGAAGGACATTTGTTCAATGTCTTCCTTGTTAGACGCTAAATCAAGAATTAACCAAAAGACAGGTTTGGAAGAATGACGACAGTATAGAGTCAGATACCATTAAATGGATCTTTGAATCTTACTCAGCAGTGTGGTTTCCAAAGCAACCTAGGAAAAAAATTTAACTTACAAATGAATACTTACAAATTGGGTTAAAGTAACAAGTTGAATCTCAAAGAAATGGGATTACACATTGGAATGCTGCATCTTGGTTACATGTCAAATTAACCATGTAATTGCTGTATCTTGAATAGAAGATGGCACTCTGCTTCAGTTGCTAAGTGCTATGTTTAATTGACCTTCTGCAATTAGGTTGGCTTGTTGATTCTTTTATTAGAAATTCCAATATTGTGATTATTTCTTTTGAGTTTTTTTTTTTTTTAAAGCGGGAACATGTAACTAGAAGCCAGCTATGTATTAAGTTAACTTAGAATCAACAAATAAAAGAACAATATTACATAGTCAGAAGGAGCACTGTATGATCATCAAGGATGGTGACCTGAAAGGTCATTTGAGAAATAGAAAAAGACACATGGTACTAGAGGCATCAACATACTCTCAGACTGGGATTAATTTATCTTAGACAAATCATGTATCATTGCTGTGTATCAACTCATACATAAGCCACGAAAATGACCACATTCCTGATGAGGCTGACCTATAAGTATGTGATAGCCAAGACCTTTTTAGGAAATGGTAGACATTACCTGAGAAATTAGCTGAAGGGAGACACCATCCGGTGTAGGTCAAGTGGCTTAGAACTAGCTCACTGATGGTCTAAAAGAGCAGATTGTTTCATGCATGCAGACATGAAGCCCCACAAATTAGGACACCTTCAAGGCTTATGGATTGAAAACTGAGATAGGATCTTCATATACTTGAGGATTAAGATTTCCTTACTCTCCCTCTGGGCCTGCCCATGAGTCAGTCATGCTTTCACTTCAGTTGCCATTAGGGGTTGTTTCCTTCTAACAATGTTGTTAAGCTATAGCTTTCCCTATGAGACTTCATCTTTAGGGCTGACTTGACACAAGCAACTATGCTCTTGGGCTATTCTTGATGCCAAAAGAATATATAATCTATGGCTGATGCTAGCTGTTCAATGCTAGATTTTGCCAAAGTTCCTCCTCTTATGATCCATGCCTATTGAAACCTAGACTCCTCTAGAGACCTCTTTAGTACAAATGAATGTCTGTAAAAGTTTCTTTTATCAAAAGTCCCTTGTTTGTGGAGTTTCTAGCTACAAAGTCAAGTCAAGGCTTAGTAATAGTCAGAATGATTAGAACTATCATATCTTCTGCTTAAGGAACATCTCCACTCTGAGGCTTATGCTCAGCCTTTGCTTGACTAATTTACTCCTCTGTTTCAGCTGGTCTTACGTGTAGATTCAACAGGCCATACAACACAAACATAGAGTTTAAATGAAAGGCAAGCTTTTTATCAAGGTTATAAGACATTTAATATTTTGTCTTTACATGTGGCATTTCATGCTTGTATAGTAGAGGTACATTTACCTTCAAAGGGTCATACATTTTGCTAGAAAATTTAAATTTATGCTAATAAGAGTGAAAGAGAATCAAAGAAATTTTGCATAAAAATTGGGGAAAAAATTTAAAGAGTTCTTATAATGTCAAATGTAGCTCACCAACATAGTAGCATTTCATAACCCATGTAATGCCTAGAGGGAACAAAATGGCTGCCCCAAGGACTCACATTCTAGATCAGTGGTTCTCAGCCTTTCTAATGCTGCAACCCTTTAATACTGTTCCTCATGTTGTGCTGACACCCAACCATAAAATTATTTTCAGTTATACTTCATAACTATAATTTTGCTACTGTTGTGAATCATAATGTAAATTACTGACATACAAGGTATCTAATATTGGACCCAAGGAAAGGGTTGTTCAACCTTCTAAGGCTGGGACCCACAAGATGAGAACCACTGCTCTATATCTGATTCCTGCATTATTGTAAGAATAAGTTAAAAAGGCTGTATGGTCAGGACAATATTTTATTGCTTTGCTCAATATAAACCTTACTGTGTAATCAAATTTCAAGTGGAATACAATAAAAATCATGTAAGTCTTCCTTCGATGATGAATGATGATCATACTTCCTGACTCTTGAAATGGTAACAGTGCTGGATGCAGGCATGTATGGGTTTTAATTCATCTTTACTACACATTTAATAGCCATTGGTAGCAGTCTCATCCCACTGCACATATCATGAAAAAGAAAGAGATGGAGGAAGAAGGAAGATAGAAAAATACCCAAGGGGCAAATAAACTTTATTCAGAGGAAAGAGTCAACTGAACTCCAGAAGTGTATTCATTTCAATGGGACCTCAGAAGTGGAGGAAACTATGGTGTGCACTTATGGAGTTTGTGACGTCAAACGACCCATTTTCCCCCGGAATATTTAGGATAATGACGGAGTCAGGCATCAGAAGGTTCTTCTTGCTATTACTGCACATCACTCAGAATCTTAAAACATCATGTAAGTCATATGGTGCACTGTGACTGTTGAAAAAGCTATTCTGTACTTTCTTTATTTCCACATTCCTGTGTAAGCCTGTGAGGATATCTTAAAAGGATTAGTGAAAGGCCACTGAGAAAAGAATGAGATTTTTTTTTAATATATAAAATCAAATATTTGCTATATTTGTTCCTATGCACAGAGAAGTTTAAACTCTTAAAAGATTTTGCTCCTCTGACCAGGCTCATATGACCATCATCAATTGGAGAGGAAAAGATAGAGCATGGTTTAGATTTCTGGGTCCCAAGCTCCCTAAAATCATTAACTAGCACCTTTATGGGTGTCTCTACTTTTCAAAGAACTCCATGGAACAGCTGATGTCTAGGCTACTGATCAGTACATCTTAAATATTCCTTCCCAGGAGATGATCATAAATTCCACTCAAGTTATATATGCAAAAAACCAAGTTTGTTCCTTCTTCAGTGCTGCAGGAGATGAATTGTTATGTCCTTCAGGGCTTAAAGAAAGGACTGAGGCAGAACCCAGTTCTAGTGAACAAATTTCATATGTGTTATTAGAGTGGTGGCACTAGGAAGTCACCAGAGAAAGAGAATCTTTTTCTTAGACTGAGTGAAGAAATGGCTCACCACGATCTTCCTTCATTCTACCTGCTTCTGGCTTATGACAAATTAGGTCACCTTGTTAAAAACATTGAGACAGTCAAGGAAGAGGCCTGTTTTCTGGTAGCTCATCTCTAACGGAGAGACAGAGACTCAAAATACAGCTCTGGATCCCCTCAGACTTGAAATCCACCTGCTTCCAAACACCATGGTGGTGAACTTATAGGTACTGTACTTGTTAGTCTCATAGTGGAGGATGTCAGGCTGCAGCTATCACTTATGAACAGATTACACTATAGTATAGGCCCAGAACCCCTTTCTGGAGTTTGGTTGTATATGGCTAATTCCCTAGAGCATCCAAGCCTTAGTTGAATGCTATCACTTTTGATACCTCTTCCAGAACATTTTTCAATATAAAACATTATAGAACGAAATGGGAAACATCTCTGTTTTTATCCAGAGGTTATAAAACACTAGCCTTCACAAGCTTGTAAGATTTTCAGTGGCTAAGGAGAGAATGGCTGAATAATTGCAGGAGAATTATATTAAAGCCATTTAAATAGGAAATGTATTGTCTCAAAAAGTTGAATTTATTAAGGGTGCAGCCTATTATTTTTGATCCTGCTATTTTTGGAATCATGTAATAAAATGAGGCAGAAAAAATTTAGTATATTTGAAGTGTAAAACAGTGATACCAGATGAATCCACTTTCAAAGAAATTATGAACACATTTATAAAGAGAAAATTGTGAAACAAAAGTAACAATTTTTTTATAAATACAGTCCATAAACTGATTAGCTTGAGTCCTAAATTACCTATGAAAAATTGAAGCTGATTTCCAGTGAAGAGACTCAAAGCTTCTTGAGTATCAATAGACTCTTTCCTTGCCACAAATTGCCTTCCAGGCAGAGCCACTTGTGCATAGGGGTAAACTAGGCAGCATCCTTCTTCTCTTGCTGGTCTTTCCATTCTTATCAGAATCAATTGTCACCAGTAAGCTCACCTTCAAGCCTGAAGAACAGCCATATATGTGCTTGTGATGGGCAGTTCCACTCTCCTCTGCTGCAGGTCCTAAATAAAACCCACACCACCTAAGGGTGGGCAACAGCCTGAGCTGCATGGGGACCACAGGGATGCAGGGTGGTTTGACAAGATGTGAAGATGTCTGGTCCAAAATAGCTTGTTATAATAGAAGAAAAACACACTGGAGGCATGTGTTGGGCTGTGCCAGCCTCAAGACCTTCACCCTTGCTGTTTATATGCAACTATATACTGGCATCTTTGGTGAAACAACTGACCATGGCTCGACTGAACATGATGGGTCATCAAGCTACCCAGGGTCTATCAATGAATTGCCAATGGAAGTGTTTTTTCTTTTCATTTTCCTCTACCTTATCATTATGACACCTGAATACATTCCTCCACGATGACAAATGGTCTCTGGAAAGAGGGATCCTTTTGTGGGTTGAGAATGGCTTGTCGCCCTCTTAACTCGTTCCTGATTCCCTTTAACTCAAAGCTCACAATCTCTGAGGCTTCCCTGTTCAGTGAGCCTCAAATGGGGAAGTCTGACTCTGCAATCAGCTTTGTTTCCCTCTGGGGTCCTTAAAATCACTGGTAAATCATTTTTTCATTCTCTTGTCCCCACATTCCACCAACCATAATAGGTACTTAA
>NW_022196896.1:102672779-102693829 GCF_008632895.1 Mastomys coucha | reverse complement strand
AATAACACCAAAAGGAGGCAAACTTTTTTTTTTTTTTCAAAATATGTCACAGGCTTATTAGCCTGAGTAATGCCAGGTGGTGATCATCTTGAACAAGTCCATGCCCTGAAGCAGAACACTGTGACATCTTCCCTTCCTATCTCCCTTGCTCCTTCTCAGGGTCTTGGTCATTCCGCAGGGTACCAGGATGAGAATAATTACCTGGCAAACACAGGAAGCAAATAGTATATTCAGAAGAGGATGATTTACACATGGTTTAATAGAGAAGCTGCTCCCGTTCTTCAGTCCAAGTGGTCGGATAGGGGCTGGTTATTGAGATGCTGAGGAAAGTTTATGACAAAGGCTGGTGAGAAGGAGAAGGGAGTTTGTGTTGGGGATAAGCCAGTCAGAGGCAACTCTTTAAGGAGAGCAAGACAAAGGCATATTGGGGCCTCTTATCCCCACTTCTACTTGGACTCTGCTGACCCTGCTGCCATTTCTTTCCAGGAACTTGGGATCACTGGCATTTCTTGCAATGGATATGTGATGGACTTGAGGTTCTTAGCAGCTAAACAAATTCTTTCGAAAATAGCTTTCATGTTTGTTAAGCAAAACTAAACAGACTGCACTGATGTTTTCTACTTGATCCTCACTCCTTGAGCAGGGTGGTGCTGGTTTGCACAAAAGCACTAAAAGACATGGTGCTGTCTCTGTCCTTCATCCAACAGTTTAGATGGAGACTTCCTTTCAGGAAGAAAGCAGAGGAGGGGCAAGGGGAACTGGATCAAGGAGAGGAATGTATCAGAGAGACATCAGTGCTTTCTCTGCGGCAGGTGCACATGAGATATGGGAGGTGGGGAAAGGCGGGTGTCAGAAGGTGGGGAGGGGCAGATGGTATAGAATTGAGGAACAGTGATTTCTGGAGCTGGAGGAAGCCCAACCTGACCCAAAGTCTCCTTTGTAGTGGAGGCTGTCAGAATACAGCTATCGCCTATGAACAGAGCATACCAGAATACAGCTGATGACACAGCAGGCATGCCTCTTCAGGGGCTTGCTCGGGGCCTTTATGAAGAAGGAGAGACAGTACTGTTTAGAAGCTCATCACATCACATTTAGAGTTCTTCACTCTAAATGTAGTGTAAGTGTAACTTTAATTTTTTTAAATCCTATTTTTAGTCATGGTTCTTAAATGGTTTAAACTTCCTTGTAAGCCACCACCCACCAGAGGTAGTGGAAAAGAGAGGATACAGAGGAAGAGGACCTGTATAGAAAGGTTCTTTGAAGCAACTCCCATCTGCGTTGTCTGGAAATCAGCAGTTTAGTTCACAGGTTAGCAGGCTGTGGCTGTTTGATCCACTCGCAAACACCAAACGGATACACTAACAGTCCAGTTTGGTCAATAGCAGTGACACAACCTGGCAGAGACAGCCGGGGGCCTTAGCCTTGCCTAAAGTCAGCAGGAGGGACCAGAAGGAACACCAAAACAAGTTCTCAGCTGAGTCTCTCTCAGGGAAGTAAAGATCAGTGAAGATCAGTGAAGATGGGAGACCCCCAAGTGTTACACAGCTAACTGTACCAGCAAGCCAAGCTCTGTCTCCATTACTCCATGGAGTCTTGTTTATATTCTCCAAACATCATGTGTCCTTCATGTTCCTTGACTCAGTATGGGTCTTGCTGCAGCCCATACATCCAAATCAGCCTGAGTCCTTGGAAGCAGAAACAAACTGCAGTATACCACCAGATGGTTTTTGATGCATTTCTCTCTATGGAGTCCCAACAAATGCAGCTCATCTACAAAATGTAAGGCAAACCAACACATTCATGATCTTAGTAAAGAATCTTTCATCACAGGTCCTTTTACGTGCTTGCTTTAGCAGAACATTCTCTTTCCTGTATTTGCTTCAGTGAAACATTCCTTCACGAGTCTGCCTTAGCCTTTCACACCTCCGTCTACTTTAATGAAATGTTCGTTCCCATGTTTTCCCCAGCAAAACACCATCCAACCAACTTTCCAAAGAACCCTTAAGTTTCCACTTCGGTGTAGAATTTTCTCAGTTGTTGGGCATAGTCTCAGGAGTCCTCGCACTAGTTTCTGGATCCGAGCAACTGACTTACATAACTTCATTTTCATTTTATTTATTTAAGGGAAATTGAGTGAATTTGATGGTAAGTAATCTGAATTGTTTTCTTGTCTATCATCTATACTCCAGGAACTGTACAAAACATATTATTAGCATTGTGAATCCTGAAGCAAGAGTGCATAGGATCCTATTTTACTAATTGCATAGATTAAACTCTGTCAGAGGCCAAAACTAGGCTTTAATTTATCAAGAGAATTAAGTGCACACCGGAGGAAGGGTCCAAACACTATTTCTAATTCTGGCAGCAAAAATTGATAAAATGTCAATCATCCATGATAGCAACATCCTTCTTGATTTGTGTACTTGATGGGGTGAAAATCAAAATGTCACATAGTAACGCAGATTGCTGGAATAGCCCATGAGAGCACAGAGGAACATTAAGAACACCTCTATAAAAGTGCACAAAATGTCATCACTCAATCCTAGGCCTCTAGAGGTGGTTCAAAGGGTTTTAGCAAGCCAATCACTTCTTAATGAATGTGCTCTTTTAAAAATGGTCTTTGGCGAGGGCTCATTAAGACAATGCAAATAGGTTGAATAGTTGTCTTTTTATATATCTTATTTGCACAAGCAAGAACAACACTTTATGATCCAGCATGGACGGTATCAACAGAACCCAGAGAGTGTCAATCATGGTGCTAGTTCCGGAGGTATAACAACAACAAAGCAAATATGATCACTGTTCCCCTGGAGCCTCTGGGCCAAGGAAACAGATCGGGAGAGATACCAGTTATACTTCCTTGTTGTTAATGATGCAAAACAAACAAACAAACAAACAACCCCAAAGTGTTGGCAAGTGATATGGAAGGGTCACTACACTCAGAGTGGTCTGAGATCTTTCCAAGAAAGAAAAAACATTGGAGGTCTGTCCAAAGAGATGAAAATAAAAATATTCCACCAAAACAAACTGTATAACATCCCTAAAGTGGAAATAAGGTTGGAAAAGAAGCAGACTAGCAGGCTGATTATGGTAAAAGGTGAGGAAATGGAACACACCAGATACAATGGGATCAATGGGATCTAGAGAATCAGAGGTTTGTTCTGTGGTAGAATACGCTGGAATCTTAATTGGTGACACATTATTTGCATTCCTAAAATATTCCTCTGTCTATGTGCTGAGTAGACGCTAGTGTCATGAGTGAGCGGAGCCTGGAACTCAGATTCGGAAGCAGCTGCACAGATGGATCTTGGGGTGATGGATGGAGTATTGGTTCAGGTTTCTGTGCAAATAGAGGGCTGTGGATGAACTTGAAGTGCAGGTGGGCAACGGAACTGATCTATGGAGTTATAGATTAGATGTGGGGGAGGGTAGAGGAAAGAGAGATAGATAGATAGGCTACACTTTAGCCTTGAGTGTGAGCGTAAACTGCTCCCATTCATTTCCTCAATCATCTGAACAGAAACTATGCGGCAGGAACGAATTTAGAAGTCAGACAGATGAAGTAGACTATTGTGACCCAAGCTATGACCAGGGTTTCTGTTTATTGAAGACCTAATGTTGCAGAAATGAGAAAGCTGTCAATGGGAGTTAGTCACAGAAATGTATTCTGAATATATTGATAAGCTATTGACTTAGAGAAACACCTGTGTTCACACCGGCAGTTTACAGATTGGCTGGACAAGGTAGGGACTAAGCATGTCTTTTTTTTTTCTTTTTTTTTTTTTAAACTTTGATTCAGAAAGAATGCTTGAATGTTTGCCAAGATATGTTAGGAGTTTTCTAGAATTCCTCCTCATTTAAACAGGATCTCGAAAGGCTACTGCCTGACATAGAATGTGTGGTAAATGCTGATCTTTATCTAAGGTGAATTTATCTTGGGTTCCATTCAGCAAATTGATTTCTCCTCAAGATTTCACTTAAAAAGTATAATTTCATTGCATAATGAAGTAAATTAATGCCCTGGAAATGTAATATGCCTGTGTGATATACAGAGCATTTTCGTTTTTATGCACTTAGCAAGGCATTTATCCTATTATCACGTAATCACGTCTGGCCTAAATAAAGAATCTAGTGCTTAATGCACGATGAATCCTATCTTTGAGCAGCTTTATTGTTGTATCACTTATTAATTTCAATTTGTGTCATTTTTAGTTAACAGGAAAGAAAATAGCTTCAAGATTTGTTTGCTTAAATTTTATTGAAAATCCAGTGTGTAGGAGTATTTAACATTTCAAGGATCCGACGTTATTATTCCAATTCAGACTTTCTTACGGTGCACATAATCCTCCAGGATCCATGAGTGCTTTCATATTCAGAAGTAAGAGAGACTCCTTCAACTCCCTGAGGTTAAAAGTCGTCAAGGAGATGGGTGCCTGAGCCACCGAAGAGGTAGCGCTCCTAGTTCTGCATGATCTAATAGCATATACATCACCATGGTGTGTGCTGGCACTTGAGTGCAGACAAGGTTAAGAAGGGAACACTTAAGAACGTAGAGTTCCATGAAAGACTCAAAAAAAAAAAAAAACCAAGCCAAACACGTCTAATCATTTTTGTTATATTTGAAAAGCCTGTTTCCTGAAGTGGATGGCAAAGTCCTTTCACCCATAATTCCTTTCACCCCAGGCCTTTGGCTGCACAGTCTGCCATAGCCACTATTCCCTAAGTGCCACGACATGCCAGAATCCCCAGGCATTTCCTCACGGAATTCTCACACTCCTATGAATATTGATAGGAATGTTCCAGATTAACTGACTGAGGATCCAGGATTCTGATAAATTTTCCATTTAATGATTTCAAAACAATGATCAGAGAGATATACCTTCAGCAAGATAAGGCACACAGCATGAGTATTGTTTTCTTCTTGGTAGTTCATGTGATTTCTTTACTACTTAACTCTCAGAAAGATATTTTCAAGTCACCAATGAGGACTAGATTTTTGCCAGTGATGAAAATGAAAACGAATGGGGCTCATGTACGTCAATGATCTTCGGTAACATCTTAACAAAGAACATTCAGGAGATTTTGACAGAGCAATTTCCTGTCCACTGTCCCAGATATGGTTTTGTCATTTTGGTAGTTCACTTTTCTCCTTTCTGATTGTGAATGTAGTGGCCCAAAGATACTGTGAATGGGAAGCGTGACTGTTTATCACGCTTTCCATATCACTCTGGCATAGTCCTGGACTAGGGCCAGCAAGATGACTTAGTGTAGAAAAGGAGCTTGCCGTCAATCCTGCTGATCTGAGTTCAATCCCAGAATCCCATATGGTTGAAGAAGAGAATGATCTCTGGCAAGAAGTCCTCTGACTTCCACATATACTTGTGTGTATACACAAACAAAGACAGTGACACACACATACACACACACACACACACACACAAATACATGCCCAATAGAGAGATACACATACACAGCCATACAGACACATACACACACACATGAATATACATATATGCTCACAGAAAAACACATGCATATACACACATCCACAAATCCAAACATCCGTATAGGCACATATGCACAGATATACACATGTACACGCATACTCATGAATATGCACATACAATGTCAATTTAAAAAAGAAATCCTGGACTGTATGATGACCACATAAGGAATGGGTGGAAACCAAAGCACCCATCTAGGTCATTCTTGCTACTTCCTTTCTTGGGATAGGATAGAAACAAGAGAACCTCTAAAAACAGATGGCTAGATAGCGGCTAGAAGGAATGAGAGCCCTAGTCCAGCTTGTAAGATCTGTATGTCAGCAAGCCATAGAAGAGCCTCCAAGTCAAGTCCCCAAACCTAGCTGAGACACTGGCCAAGCACTGGTTGTGTGATACAGAGAGAGAATGGTCACTTCATCAGCTATCTTGTGGTCTTCAAAATAACATTGGAGAACAGGGGCCACCTGGGAAGATAATTTTAAGCCCAGATTATGTTGTCCCTCCCCACCATGTGTGTAGGTATGCATGCATGTGTGAGTGTGCAGGTGTGTGTGGACTTGTGTAAGTTTATATGTGTGTACATGTGTATGTGCACATATGTATGTATGTGTCTGCATGCTTGTATGTATGTATGAGTGTGTGTATGGCAGGGTTAATTAGCCTTTAGCATTTAGGTGCATTTCTAGTGTCAATTCTCTGCCCTCAAAACTTGGGATAAGATGTTGCTACCTGTATTGAAGCCCACTTAAAATAGAACTTTATTTGAAATAAAGTTAATATTTATTCCTCAATTTGGGGGTCAATGACACATAACCCAAGTAAATGTGTACTCAAAGCCAGGCATGGAACAATCCAAAATATTAATGGTTATAAGAGTAAATGGATGTATTTGCTTATACTAAGAGCTCATCCTAAGAATCAGCATTATCTACTTTCCTTGAAGGGACTACACACCTAGGTTGGTGACAGAGAATCAGACCCCAGAAGGTCAGATTGCATCAATGATACCTCTTTCTTTCTTTTTTATTACACTTTTTATTATTTATTTGTATGTATGTGCATTTATATGTGTGTGAATGTATGTGTGTGTGTGTGTGTGTGTGTGTGTGTGTGTGCGTGTGTGTATGCCACAGTGTACAAGTAGAGGTAGGAGGACAAATCCTGGCAGTCTGTTCTCATTCTTTCCACCATGTAGGTCCTGAGATTTGAATTCAAGTCATCAGGGTGGGCAGCAGGCACCTTTCTTGCTGAGCGTCTTGCTGGCCCTCCAACAGAATTTCTTCACTGCAATTTGGAGATACAACTTCTGCTCTCTGAGGGATCACCAATCATTGGAGGACTTCCTCTGGCTCAGAAAGCTCACCTACATTGGGTATGATAATCTGCATTACTTAGATTCCAGTAATCTAAATGCTAATCACACACAGAGGTAACCATTTTCATAATGATATTTAGACTGGTGTTTGGCCAAATACCTGGGCTCTGCAGCCTACCCAGGCTGACACACAGAGTGCCCACCAGAGAGGGTCATGATGTTATTTTCTATTAGGGAATAATTTTTCATTAAGCATAAGCAAGATACGAATTCAGGGTGAGAGTTATATTTTAAAGCCTAAGGCAATACAGGGATGCCAAAATCTCTAAAATTTCTGAAGTGTTTATTCTCAAAGGTAAGTTAGATCTGAACATGAATCAGAGTAATTGAATTTTCTTTCTTTCTTTCTTTCTTTTTTAAAATTTCTTTCCTTTTGTATTAACTTCTTCTAGCCTTCCCAAGCAAAGTGACATATGAAGTTCCCCCTCTGGTTGGTTTAACACAACAGGCCAAGAGACATCAAGATCAGCCACATTTCTAAAGCTAACAGAAAAACATGGCAAGGGAAGGGCTCCGAGAGGCACACCAATGTAAATACTAGGTTGTAATCTAATTAGCAAATGATAATAGAAGCCAATGGAAAACAGGCCACAGACCTATGAACTACAATGCCCTGGGGGAAATAAATGATTGATTGCTCACAGGCAGGAAGCTGATCAGGGAAAGCATGCTCTTGCCTTTGACCTAAGGTACAGATCACAGTTTCCAATCCAAGTCTGAAGCATTTGTAAGAAGCCACATGCTTCAAATTCCCTTACTTTAGGAAGTTCCCCATTTACACAGAAACCCAGAGATGTTCTCCAGTGAGGCAACAGTCCATGTGCAGTTCCTAACTTACTAGGAAATATGGCTCCATGTGGAACTGCTCTAGTAGAATGGCCTGTTTCTCAGTAACACGATAAGTTCTAGCTATGGTGTGATGTTCTGGCCCATTTGCTGAATTCATACAGACAAACAAAACCCAGACGTCACAGGGCAGATGGGTTTACTGGCTCCTGGTTTTCTGTATCAGATTTTGTTGCTTCAAGGATATCTTTCAAACGTGACTCTTCAGATCCATTGCTCAGCTTGGTATCTGCACGGGACTCCAGCCAAGAGACTTGGGTCCTATTTTAGGAATAGAGACAAAGATAGGGAATTATATGAGCTCAGAGAAAATGGGAGCAACATCTCTTGCATGTTTTGAAGGAGTCCCACTGTGACATTAGATGGGCACTAGAAGCTCCTTTGGACCTGTCATTCTCGGACTTCAGCTTCGCTTGAGGCTTCTGCAGCAAATATCACGTGGAAGTGACTCTGAGCAAAGGAATTTTGAGGATTTAAACCTCAGAAACAGAACCTGGAGGGCAGAACAGATTTGAGAGTCCCAAACTGTTTGAAAAAGTTAGGAAGGACCTGTGCTTTATTGTTTCAGGAGAAAGGCAGGCAATGAGTAAGGAAAGAGAAGAAGGTGTCCCCTTTGTCCAGACCCAGAGATATTTGCACCACTACAACAAAAGAGAGAGTGGAAATCCACTTAAGAAATGGAAGAGAAAGCAGACATAACCAGTGGCAAAGTTAAAGATGACCTCTAAAGAAAAACTGAAGGGGTCTGGCATGTTCCCCATAATCAGAAGACCAAAATTAAAATCCATATACAATTTGATCAAGGACAAAATGACTTTTTCAAGGAGAAGTTTCAAGCAAATTGCTTCCCCCTTTAAGTTCTCCTCAATTGCTTTCATTACCTTTAGTTAGCAATTCTCATAAATAAGTATTGGCTACAGGGAGTCAGAACAATCTGGAGCCAGGTAAAAACAAACCATCATGCTTGGAAATGGGCAGGACTCCTGTGCAACCAGAGCCATAAAAATACTTTCTGATTCACAGAGTCTGCATTAGCGATCGGTCCGTGGGAAAACAAACCAGTTGAAAACATAAACAAATATGTTTCCTTCCCTTATTCTCTCAAATATATGCTACTTGAATCTATGGAAACACTGTCAGTATCCCTGAAGAGAAAAATGTTCAGTTCAATTATATATATGAATGCCAATCAGTAGAAGACCATGCAACCATTAAAATATACTTATTGAGTTCTTGATTGAATAGGAGATGCTTATAATTAAATACTGAGAAAGTTTTAAATAGTTTTTTCTTATAGGAACTCCTTATCTTTATTCATATACATATAAAATGATTTGGCTTAGAAGATAATGGCAATACATATGCATATGTATGTGAACACCATGCAATCACTAAGATATTAATTATGAGAACTACTTAGAAAGTTTTTTTCATTAAGTTAGTTTATCAACAATTTAATACATGTTTATGATGAATTATAGTTATTCTCCTGTCCCAGGCTTTCTTATCTCCCTACTACACCTTTCCATCCTATACTCCCTCTCTTTTCATGATTACTAACTTTGGGTTTCATTGAATGACCCAGGTGTTGAAACACTGAATTGGATTTACCCACTGGAATGTGGTGGGGTCACCAGAAGAATACAACAGAAGGCAATGAGTCCCCTCTTTCCTGAATCTATACACAGAAAATAGTTCAATATTGAGGAATGAGGTCCATGAGTGTCTTTTCATCCCTGTCTGGCTATTAATGCTCCAATTAAATGGAACACAGTCCTTGTGTAGTCCTCCATAGTTGATGAAGGTTCACTGCTGCAATGTCTGTCTCCAAAATATACCATTTCACCATCTAGCATTATATTGTTTGGTTTTTACAGTCTTTCAGACCCCCTTTTCTACAATAGCCCATGACCCATACAAGAGACCATAGAGATGCTCAACTGCAACTTAGGCTCACACCTTGAACAGCTGTGTCTCTGCCTTCATCCTCACTGGAAAAGGGAGTTTCCATGAATAAGGCTGAGAATAGTAACTATATGTATAAATATATGTGCTTAGGAGGTTTGATGCTATTTCAATTTAACTAAACAATAGGTATGTCTTCCCCATACATATCCAGGTGTCCTATGTCCCCTTTTGTAGTTGAAGTTTGGTGAAGGTTACACTATCAGGTATGGATTTCTTCCTTAAAATCTGCATGTAAAATCATAGTCACAGGGGCTGGGGATGTATCTCAGTTGGCAAAGTAGTTCTTTTGCATTCATGAGGCCCCAGTACTGCACAGGTTAAGAATAGTAGCACAGTCCTTTATCCCAGTGGGGATGGGTAGATTAAAAGTTTGTGTTTGGGTGGGAGAACTAACTGAATCAGAGTTAAGGGCGCTTGTTCTTGCAGAGGACCTGGATTTCATTCCTAGTACCCATTTGGTAGCTCACAACAATCTAAACCTAAATTCCAATACATCTAATGACCTTTTTTTGACCTCTGTGGGCAGCAGGTACATACATGATGCATACCCATACATGTAAGTGAAACACACATGCACATAAAATAAGCTCTAAAAATGTTAAGGTTTCAAAAAATATCTTTAAATTTTCTCTCTCTCTCTCTCTCTCTCTCTCTCTCTCTCTCTTTTTCTCTCTCTCTCTCTCTGTGTGTGTGTGCATGTGTGTGTATGTACTCAAACTTACATGTGTGAATGGAGTCCCATGGGTGCCACAGTGCATATGAAGGTCAGAGAACAACCTTGGGTGTAGGCTTGAACCTCCCACTTTATTTCAGACTGGATAGCTACTGTCTTGCTACATACACCAAGCCAGCTGGCCTATGAGCTTCCTACGATTTTCCAGTCTTTTCTATCCAGGATTCTAGGCAACTGCTCTATACTTTGATGACGATCATTTCTATCTTCAGATGTCTAAGGCCAACTATGAGCAAAGAGCCTCCTGAAGAGGAGGTGGACTTAGAAAAATCAAAAAACAAAAAGTACAAGCAATATGCACAGCCCAAAGTATCAGTTATCTGTAACTAGAGTTCTGGCATCCCACCCAAGAGGTAAATTTGATGACAGAGAGTCCTCAAAGTTGGTTTGGTGCCCTTTGCAAATACTTCCCAAGTACATGGGAGGTAAGCCCCAGTACAGTCCCCGAAGGGAACTCTCACTACTGAACACCAAAGAGGCTCTGACAGTACCTGACTAATTCAGAAGTAGAGTCTCACAGCCCATTCATTGGACTGAGTACAGAGTCCACAATGAAGGAGCTAGAGAAAGGACCCAAGGAGCTGAAGGGTTTGAAGCCCCTTAGGAGGAACAACAATATGAACTAACTAGTACCCTCAGAGTTCCCAGGGACTAAAACTCCAACCAAAGAGTACACATTGGGGGACTCATGGTTGCAGCAGCATGTGTATAGCAGAGGATGGCCAAGCTGGTCATCAATGGGGGGAGAGGACCTTGGCCCTGTGAAGGTTCTATGCCCCAGTGTAGGGGAATGCCAGGACCAGTAAGCAGGAGGGGTGGGATGGTGAGCAGGGGGAAGTGGGAGGGAACAGGGGGTTGTTTTAGTTTTTGTTTATTTTATTTTATTTTATTTTTATTTTTATTTTTTGGAGGAAAACCTGGGAAAGGAGATATTGTAAATAAGAAAACATCTAATAAACAAAAGAAGAGGAAGAAGAAGAAGAAGAAGAAGAAGAAGAAGAAGAAGAAGAAGAAGAAGAAGAAGAAGAAGAAGAAGAAGAAGAAGAAGAAGGGGGCACTTGGAAAATGGCTTGGGACTGGGACTTGAGCCTGTGAATACTGTGTTTCTTAGGACTGTGGCAGGAGAAAATTAATGTATTAGTGAAACAAAGACTAATGAGCCAGTGTTACTTATTAATCAATTCATCTTCCCTTTCTTTCTACCACAGACATCTAGTTATACAGAAATGTCATCTATTATGTGAATGATTAGAAACTAGCCCATTATTATATACGTAATTCTTAACTGAACTGTAAAATATACGGATGGGACTAAACACCTATAATAGTTTTATATTTGTATATAAGTATTTGAATATTTATAATAAACTTGAAATTAAGGTAAGTTTACCGATGTCTAAGAACAGTTAGCATTTCTTCATGATAAATATGTTCCAAATCTTTTTCTGAGTCTTTTGCTTCCTAGTAGAATTCTGGGTGACCTAAACCTCAGATTCTACTTTACTAGGAGCAAGATAAAGTAGTCTGAACATCAACATGAACAACTACAAAATGGCAGCACTGAGGCTACAAACTGAGAAATGGGTAGAGGAAAGGGGACTCCACTGGCTTCATTTAAAAAGGTGCTCTCCAATTTCCAACTCTTAATTAGAGCTTCCATTCCTCCCTTGCTTGTTCATTTTTACCAAAGGAGAGGCCATTAAGTCACTAAGATGAAAAATGAGACAAATGCAAATCCAAGAACCAGAGAATCTGGAACAGACAGGCAAACTCTATCCTGGTAAACCTAGAAACATTGAGGAGACCAAACACATAGATAATGAAGTTAGACAAAAATGGCATTAGCATTCGGGCATGAATGTTACAAAAGAAAAAACTCTCTTAATCTCTCTAAATCTCTCTCAGTATCTCTCTGTCTCTCTCTCTGTCTTTGTTTCTGTCTATCTCCCGTGTATGTGTGTGTGTGTGTGTGTGTGTTTATCTTTATTTGTGTGTCTGCATGCCTGGGTGTCTACATACCTGTGTGCATTGCATTACTGATGTTGATAGGAAGGGAGTCTACATATTTTAAATCTATAGAGAGATAAGCTGAAGGATAATGACAACTAGTGGATTAGGGTGATTTCGAGCTCTGGTATGAGGGAAAGAAAACCAACCAATAAGTTGTGAGAGTGTTGAAGTAGCATATACAATACATCTATTATTTATTTATCCATTCTTTGTTTTCATTCATTTATTTGATGAACATTTATTGAGCTCCTAAAGTGGATGGGCATTTGTTGATAAACTTGGGGTCACTAACCTCCAAAGACAGTATCCCCACCCTCTTTGATCTCACAGGGAACTTTGTTTAATTCATTCTACACCCAGCCAAATTGAATAGATTCAGAACTTGGATAGTTCTTTTAAAAATTCATTCATGGAGATATTTGTGCATGGTTGAAAACAAGGAGGGGAATGCTTACAAAGAAAACCCAAGCATTAAAGATACAAGAACGATGGAATGATAGAAGACAGAGTTCCCTTTGGAAATGTGAATGAGAAGAAAGGGAAAAACAGGGAAAAGTAGCTGACTTTGTAACAGAGACACCTTGCTGTCTCTAAGAAAAAAGGAACATGCTGCAGAGGAGAGGGGTGAGAACAAAGAGGTAAGATACTCCTTTTTTCAAATATCCCTGTTGATAAACACAAACTTGGGGGCATGTCCTGAAAGCAGAGGAACTTTAAGAATAAAGTTCATATGTGGATATTTTATAATCAAGGCTTATAGTGCCTAAAAATATCCACATAATTATTTTTAAATAAATAATTTGTGGTTTAAACAATAAATATGAACTTAACTGGTCTTTTAGTTTTATTTTTATGCTATACTAAATAATGTTGATTCTACCTATTACTGCTGTCCTTGCTGGTGGGTGACTTTGATACGTAGTGGGTTTAATGACCCACTCTTACTGATTGTGTTGGCTCCTCACAATAACTCAAAAGACTCAAAGAAACACTTTTAAAATATCTTAGTTTATCTACACAACAGCAAGGAAACATCAGGGACTAGGCAGTTCATAAAGAACATAACAGTGTTGCATGGTACCAGAGGCTGGAGCAATCAAAGCTCTTGCGCAGTGGTTATCAACGTATGGGTCATGATGCCTTTGGGGGTCACATATTACATATCCTGTATGTCAGATATTTACATTATGGCTCATAATAGCAGCAAAATTACAGTTACAAAGTAGCAACAAAATAAGTTTGTGCTTGGGGGTCACCACAACATGAGGAACTGTTTCAAAGGGACATGGCATTAGGAAGGTTGAGAAGCACTGCTATAACAAGTCTAATGTCTAGTATGAGATTCAATCTCTCCTGCTAAAGATAACCGTATCTTCTTGGCAGGGGACATCTATTGTGTCCTCTCACAATACAAGGGACCAAAGGTAGAAAAGGACTAAGTGCTGTGTAGACCCTCTTATAGAGGGCCTTAATTCCATTAAGAAGAGAGAGAGAAGTCATTATGACCTCAAGATTTCATCCTCTCTTAGAAGATGTTATTAAAACATTGTTACTACATTGTTAAAACATGGACTAGTCAGTTCTTTATGAACTGACTAGTCCATGATATTTCCTTATTGCTGTGTAGATAAACTAAGATATTTTAAGTGTTTCTTTTAGTCTTTTGAGTTAATGTGAGGAGCCAAAAGGCCCCACCTTTCAAAGGACCCAGTACACTGGCCATGAGGCTCCAATGCATGAACTTTGGAAGCAACCTAGTAGCACCAGAACATTGGAAGACAACATTCTTGCTGCATATAGATCACTCTCTTTGGAATCCATATGGGCGTCACCTCACCTATCCAGGGCTCAAAAACAGAGATGTGCAAGGTAACTCCCAAGGATGGCATTTTGTGAATCTTTGGGTAGGTGTTTCATCATCCAGGGAGACACTTGATTCAACAGGTTCAGTACCCAGTCAGATTCTGGAAAGCTGTGATTCATCCAATTTCTGCATGTTTTCAGACAATGCATCAGTGGTGGTAGCTCCAAACCAGTTGTCATAGCTTCTCAGATAACTGGTTTGCTCAAGATGCAATGAGCTCAATCTACCCTGGTCTCTTTGGTTGACAGGAGATATGGCAAACCTCTTAAACTCTGTCCTTGACCCTGGGGGGGGGGGAGAAATAGCACTCTTTTCAGAGGGATACAGCTGGGTTGTGTCTTGGGAACTCTCTGGCACTCAGCAAGACAGCCATATTGTAGCTGTAAGCTATTACAAGGCACCGACTTCCAGATTGACAACTGGGTGCTTGTCATTTCCAGATGTAGCTTTGCTCCAGCAGTTGTTCAGGAAACACTGTGAGAAGCAGCGGATTCCCAGTAAAACATGCCTATAAACATGATGGTTTCTGGCAAAGGAGAGGGGAAGTTTACACCCAGATGCATTAGGAAAAAAAAATATAGTCTGGGCTTTGTTCAGATTTACCCTGAAGGTTTGGGTGTGATCTGCAGGGTTCATTTGTGTCTTGTTTGTCCCTGTCTGAGCAATGACTCTAGACTCCTGTGTCTCTTAAACAAATTGGTCCCTGAGATCCATAGTTTCTGCCTCTTCTGCTCACCACCTAGAAATCTGCTCTTACTCAAAATCTCAACTACAAAAGCCATCCCCATGGGCATTTTGAATTGATCTCTATAATCTAACAGCCTCTAAGCAGCACCTGGACAGGTTAATTTAAAAGCAAGAGCCAAAACTTCCTGTGGGAAGTCACAGAGCCATGACTTCATGAATATTTTTCTACATTCCACTGAGCATGCTGCCCGGTCTCTTTTCCCTTTGCACAAGCCTACATGATTCAAAAGACATGTTTTGGCAGGAAACAAATTAGCACATATGGGTGTGGGTGGTAGTGTCTTAATGCCCAAAATGGATACACTCTTATTTTCAGCAATGGTAATAGCTATATAATACCAAGTCAGGGAGGAAAGCGGTTGTGATGGATCCATTCCTTAGTGAAACTGGATGGTACATTAAAGGGCATTCCTAACTCTACCTGGTATTCTTACTTTTCCTTAAGCCACTGTCTTCGTTTCAGGAATGTACTCTCATGGTGTCACATTTAACTGTGGAATGAGTATCTAGGTGGCTGTAACCCCCTTTCCTGCTTTCGCTGGCATATTTGTGCACACACTCACACATGTGCATGCATATATGTATGTATTAGTTACATTTCTGTTGCCGGCATAAGGCATTATGATCATGCAGCTTAAAAGAAGAAAGAGTGTATCTGGGCTTACAGCTCCAGAGGGGTAAGCATCTATCATTGTACGAGGCAGGACAGCAAGCAGCAGGCAGCGCTGTAAGCAGCAGGAGCAGGAAGCCGAGCACTCACACCTTAAACCGCAGAGAGAACAAACTGGAAGTGGCATGGCGATGCTTTTAATCACAAAGCCTTCCCCCCAACCCCACAGCAACATACTTCTTCCCACAAGGCTCCGGCTTCTAAATCTCCCCAAACAGTGCCACCAACTGGGTACACAAGAACATTCAAACCCTCACAATGTGTATAACTGGAATCAATCTATAGAACTGAAATCAATAATGCATGTACTTCTGAGGACATAGGCAAATATGAGGAGAACTGATACAGCCTGAAGGGTTGGTGCTTATACACTGAATAATTCAGTGTCTTGGCATTTTGAAGCCTTTTCTTTCCCTACAGGTACTTAGGTCTCTCTAGACTACACTTCAGGTACACTTAAAGTGCAAGATATTACAGAACGAGGAGGTCGAGCAAAAAGAAAAAGAGAAAAATCTTGTCTATCGTACAACAGCAGCTTGGCTTATTTATAAAGTATATTCTAGAATTCGTGTGAGATTTGAAGTTATAGAGGGGTCATAAAAGAAAGAATGTCACTACCTTAATCCAAAGAAATAAATCAGGTTAATACTATGGCCCAGGAGTGGTGAAGATAGATTGGAATGTCTTATAAAACACTCGTGAACAGCACATGTGTGTGAAACACATTGTTCCCAATTGTCTGTGAACACATCAGCCTCATGATTTAAAGCTTAGGTTCCCCAAGTGCTATTCAGCTGCCTTGAGTTGCTGGCAATGCTGATGTGAAGTCATGCTCCACAGAGCTAAAAGTTGGGGCCAAATGATGGCAGGCTAGCTAGTGAGATTCTTTTCAGAGAGAAGAGCAGTTCTTGATAAAGGTCTTAAGAGTTCACATACTACCTGATGGGCTGGTTCCATTCTTAATTGTACTCAGAATTTGGAGATGTTCTGACTTTCCAGGCTTGTGCCACAGATATACTATACTATAAGTACTTGCAGCATTACAGTTGACGTTAGTACAAAAGACAAAAAAAAAAAAAATTATCAGAAGTAGAATTAACCTGGAGTTCAGGTGGCAGTGGTATGAACCGTAGTCCTAGCACTAGAGACAGCAGAGGCAGGAGTGAATGAGTATGTGAGTGAATAAGACCCTGTTACAAAACAACGATAAAAAATGGACAAGAAGCAAGGCTCTACAATGAGTTAACTTAGAGTAAGAAAAGCAGTGTTTCCCTAAGGTTAGGGATCTTGAGCAAACATGTCAAATACATACAGTAGAATGGCCTGGCCTAGCCTCACATTCGCAGTAGATGCATCTGTGATGGAGAAGAACAATATCTGTTTTGAGCACACTTTTTAAAATTGGCTAAAAATATGGTGGAGGAATGCTTTACACTAGCATCAAAATAATAATGCTGGATGGCATATTCCCGTATAGTATACTTTTCAAAAAAGGGTCTCATCTCACATGTCACTGATTCCATCTCTTTGGTCAACAACTTTGAAGCAAAGGAGCCCATTATTACAAAGAATGGACAGGTGACTCGGTCAGTCTTGGAACTGAAATTCTAATTCTGAAGTCTTCACTGAAGGAAGAGAATATTCACCAGGTAGAACAAATTAAATGAGAGGCATTATTGGTAGAGTTTTCATTTGCATTTCATAAGCCTCTGAAGAAAAGTGATGCAAACATATTAGCTGGAACTGGCAGTTATTATGGAGAATTATTGCCCTATGGACTGCATGGTGGTCCATGTACTATTCCTCACAACTGGCTTAGAGCAGTATCATGAAAGGTTATTGTCCTTTCCCCAAAAGTCAGAGATAGGGACTTTTTCTTACCATTCTAAATTTACAAAACTTTTGTCTCCTCTCTCTTCTCTCTCTCTCTCTCTCTCTCTCTCTCTCTCTCTCTCTCTCTCTCTCTGTCTCTCTCTCTCCTCTCCCTCTCTTTATCTCTCTTTTCTGAGGGCCAGTTTTGATTCTTCTATTATATTTTCATCAGAGTGTTCTTCCTTGGACAGAAGAGATTGCTCAGTAGTGGTAAAGAGCCTGTATGGCTCTAATGAAGGACCTGAGTTCAGTTCCTACCATCCACATCTGGTGGCTCACAAACCATTGCCTGTGACTCCAGTTCCTGTAGAGTCCAATGTCTTTAAGCTCCTCGAGTACCCACACACATGTCAATACTCCCTTTCAACACACAATTAAAAATCACAATAAACCTCTTTTCTTCTTCCAGACCCTAGAGCCAAACTCAGGGCTTTGGCTTTTGGGGGTAAGCACTCTATCACTACATTAAACCTCTAGCCTGAATAACAATAAATATTTAAAAATAATTCATATTAACTTGTTAATTCAACAATGACACATCCTTGCAAACAAGAAAGAGGGTTTTTGTTTGTTTTGTTTGGTTTGGTTTGTTTTTGTGTTTATTTTAGAACAATTCCAATTTGGTGGGGTATACAGTAATTAATGTACAATATCCAAACAATGACAAAACCAAGCCCAAATCAATAATCTCACAGGGGCTTTAACTCCTTTAGATTGTAAAAGAGATGGCTTGTTAGGGGAGAGGTGTTCATGGGCTGAGCAAGGAGGCAAGGGTAAGAAGAAGGAGAGAAGGCAGATCAGGAGGAAAACAAGAGGGAGGAGTGAAGAAAGGGGAGCAAGGGATAGCTGTGTGTAGGAAGTCCTAAAGGATGCGAGGAAGCATAGCTGGGTGCCCAGGCTTTCTTCTCAAGTCACTATATCACCCAGGAGAAACAAAATGAAGGCTACCAGCGACTGGTTAGGTCACTTTAATGAAAGCAAATAAAATATCTCTTTCCTCTAAAGAGGTGGAACGTTTTATTAACTAGCATTTGGAAAGTGTTATTATGTTTTATGCCAAAGACTTTATGATCCCTCTTCCTGGGAGGCTGGAGAAGCCGAAACAAACATTTCAGAGACAAGAAACTCCTGCTTGCTGTTTCTGAAACATAACAAAGAAATCATGAGAAAAATAAGTCAAAGAACTTTGCCCTTTTACTTCAGATGTTAGCAGACTTCATAAAAACCTTCTGCTCCTACCATAGCTAAAGTAGCAAGAAGAAGCTTAAATTATCCAGCAGTGTGTAAGTATGCTGGGCCACTGGAATCATGTGTGTTCATTAATTTTTCAGATATTGTACATATAAGAGAGATTAAAAAAAAGACAGAGGAGAAGGAAGGGAGGAGGATGAGAGGGGAGAACAAGGGAGACTGAGGGAGGTGGGGAGATGTGGGTGAGACAGTGAGGAAGGGAGAGGAAGAAAGGGGAATGTGGAGGGAAAGGAGGAGGGAGTTATGTAAGGAACACAGAAGGAAGGGTGGAAGAAGACATTATGTGATACCATGCCTCTGGGGATATAATAAATGATTCTCACTCTAGATAGGGAATTGTTGACAGACCAAAGTCTAACTCGGTGAACCTATGAGTGCTATTGGAATTTTTCTTACAGGAATAAGGTAGAGGGAATGATTACAGGAATAGAAATGACTTAAAAGCAGCTACATCACCCAAACTCCAGCCAGCATAGGAGATATATATGTATATATGTAAATACATATATACATATGTATATGTATATATATATACATATATACATATGTATATGTATATATATACATATATACATATATATGTTTGTGTGTGTATAATATCCATATATATATATATATATATATATATGTGGTTATAAAGCACAACTTTCAGATAATTCACCATGTTGGAGAATGTCTGAGCCTCTTTTAGGCAGCCCAGGTTATCTGAGATTTTCCATGAAGCTCACATTCTGTGAGAGTGTCTCTAAGAAGTCTTTATTGCTTATATATGCTTCAGGGTCAGGGACTTCCTAAAGCCTTTGACTTGTCTACTTCCTGAGAATAAATGCTTCCTTGAAGGATAGAATCTCTCACCTTCCTTTAGAGAATCCAGTGACCTAAGCTTTCTTCGAAGATGGATATTCTATCTCCTAAGAAATTGGTAGCCAACAGGAAGAATAAGCAGAGAGGTGGGAGGGAGAGAAGAGAGAGGGTGTGAGAAGAAAAAAAATGGGAGAAAAGGAAGGATGGCGGGAGGAAGACAGAAGAAGGGAGTGACAAAAGGGAGGAAGGGAGTGAGGGAGAGATAAGAGAGAAAAGAGAGTAGGAGCTAATGAGGGTGCAGATGTTTCCAATGAGGACCATCATAACTGGAGTTACTACGGGGAAAGATTAGCATTAGTTAGTCCTAAAAACCTCTGAAAGTTTGAAATTTTACAAACAACCACAAAAACCCAAACATTGATATTGTTACACTAATATTGAAAACATTTGTTTTTGTAAATTATGATAGCAGATAAAATAGCATATCTTACACTTTTTAAAATTAGTCATAATTTACATTATTTTAATAACATTTGAAGTTTATATAGGGGAATTCATTGAGTAAATAATAACATGATATAAAATTTTATGAATGTATAGTACATGTAAATATGTATACACATATATAAATACTGCATACAACTTTTTCAGTTTTCATTTTTTATTGTTCAGAAGTAACATAAGTAAAAGTAATTACTGGGTTCAGTAATCAGAAGCTATTGTATATCAGGGAGAAGTCTTAAAAGCATGAAATCTACAGTTACAGCAAAGTCTCCATTAGAGCCTAGGATAGAATAAAGGGAAACCAAACAGATTCACAGCACTCTCGATTGCAAGACGCCTGCCAAACCTTTTGACAAAGAGAACCCAACCTCCTCTTTCTACCTCCTTTTAAAATAGTTCCTGTTAGACACAAAGGAGGCCAGCCATGTTAGCTGGCACGAGAACACAGAGTCAGACAGGAAGAATGTTCAACCTGAGCCCAGCCACCCAGCGACTAGCCTTGTAAATAGCTGAGTGCATTTCGTTGGAGTCTGAGTCCCTTCAATTTGCTGTCACAGTGTTTGGCGGAAACTGTGGACCCGCATAGGTCAAGGCGAAGGGAAAGTATGGGTCACCCTGAGTTTATACCATGCAGTGTTTTCATTTTCCATCCAGCTAAGTACATCCAGGCTCCCTGTTGGGCAAGCCGGTTTTTCCCTTGTCTGTTCTTTTCCAAGAAGACTGTGGATGACAGCCTCAGAATCCGACCAGCCCGAGCACAGATGGTAAAGATTACAACTTGCTGAGCACTGACCTTTAGAAGCTGCGTTCCTTCCCAAGGTTCTTCTCTTTTGACAGCTAGACTGGCTTTTTCTCAATTAATTTCATTACCAAAACTCTCTCTCTCTCTCTCTCTCTCTCTC
>NW_022196896.1:102658755-102672769 GCF_008632895.1 Mastomys coucha | reverse complement strand
TCTCTCTCTCTCTCTCTCTCTCTCTCCACTCCAGGACAAAGTTTAATTCTAGTCTAAGCAGGACTTGGACTTTCGCAGGACACACTGTTGCCTGTCACTGTGTTGACATGCTGTCCCGGAGAAGCTGAAGATAATGCTAACATTGTCTCCACATTGGTTTGCTTATTTCCACAGGTACCTAAGCTAATGAATTTCAACTGGTCCCTGAGATGAGCAATGAGTAAGGACCTTGGATAAAGAGGTCATGAGCTCCTAGAAGGAGCCCTATCATAAATCAAGGGACAAGGGACATTTATAAGCTGGTTGTAAATTCTCAGCATAAGGCTACAAAGTGAGCCTATACTTTGATCATAAATAAAGACGAAATCTAAACCAGTATAAACCAAGGTGCCTAAATTAAATGGAAAGTACTGACTTACAATGATAAAGAGAAAGGAAAAAAAAAGTCATCTCAGCCCTTAAAAGAGTTGGTTGGAAAACTCAGAATAGAAATTAAAATCAGATATTTTCTTTATCCCCAAGCAGAGGTAATCACAAGCCTGGGAGCTCACACATGTACACATACACTAGAGTTTTACGATCACCCAGACGTAACAGTAGGTGCTATTTTACATCATAAAACATTGCAAAAGATGTAAGAGTGAATTCTTTTCCTTATGGAGAAGTTATATAGCAAATTCTCTTTCGATGAAAAGTATAAACCTATTAAGTTTCTAAGTTAAGAATCTGCTCCTTACCGTACTTCAGTGGTAAAAATCACTATAGTAATATCATCCTTCTTTAAAACATGTTGAAATACAACTTTGAACCATTTTCTGTGTTGTTTTATTTTGCTCAAACAAATTAAAGCTCAGCCATTGATCGGAGATAAAAATTACCATTTTAATACACACTTAGAATTCGGTCAAACTTCAGAAGGCTATACAGTTAGACTTTTGATCTCAAATGAGCAGGTGATAAAAATGTCGTGTAAGATTTGCTTATATTTTACAATTTCATTAAAAGAGGATTAACTTTTCAGGGAAAATATGAGAAAAAAACTAATTAAAATCGAAAGCCTCAATAAATTTACCATTCTGGTGTCATATAACACTCTGAAGGTGCAAGAGGATGTTGGGAGCAAAACGAATCATTCAAGAAAGTTTTAAAACAAATATAAGAAAATTCATTGTTAAACAAGCTGGAGGAACTGTACAGATTTATCTGTCACCCTGGGAGCCAGCAGAAAAGAAGTCAGCCGTTGGCGCCATGATTGCTCACTTAAAGGACCAGCAGTTCCCATATTAGCAGAGGAAAGTGGAAACAGTCTCCTAATTTCCTTGAACAATTTTGCCTATAACCATAAATCAGTTCTGTTCCTTTAAATGATTCTCAAAAAAATAGGGCTGGGAGCCAGATAGTTCGGGTATGAGGTACTTGAAAGATCTGAAGTTCAGAATTTTAGCATTAGAAATCAGCTCACTTTCTGTACTACAGTCATGGAAATGATGAAAGTGACTCGTTAACCAAGGACACACACGTCCTTGGGAGAATTTAAACTGGAGTTTGACTCTATTGATTCTTGGGTAGAAATTTCTATTTTACCTATCCATGCACTGCCCCAGTTTCCCTTCCTCTCTCCCACTACTCTTCTCTCCCCTTTACCTCCCTCCTCCTTTCTCTTTCTTTTTCTGTTTCCTTTTTCTTTTGGGTCTGTGGCTTTTATTGATTGTATAGGGATTGCAGCCCTGCATTCAGTGGTCCTATGCCATTCTACCCACCGTGGTGATAGGACCAAGAGTGGGTATTTGGTTCAGAACCCATCTAGCATTTTTGATGCTGTTTGCTAGGAACCAGAAATATTAATATAAGCTGACTCCTTCTTTAGAAGAATAAGGCTAGAAGGTAAGATTTCCTACAAGTGAAAATCACCAACCAAAATAAAAGTAGCCAAAACTCGGAAAACAGCAGTTAAATTGAGTTGGTATCCATTAAGGCATGACTAAAAACTTCTTTCAAGTTTTCTCACAGATAGAAGCCAACATATTTCCTCTATTGATTAGACTTGGATTACATTGTCTTCCCTGCCAATCAAAGTTTGAACATCCCTTCCTCTCCCTACGTAGTCATGGCTTCTCTACAGAGCATGGATCCTGTTGAATAGTCTAGAAATAGTCTAATGCAGTTTTCTTCTAGTAGGTTCTGAAGTCCCACCGTAATTGCTAAAGATCAGTCTTCTAAGGATAGGACTTTATCTTATTATTCAGGTTAACCATGCCTCTGTTTTATTGTTGAAAACAATGGTAGTAACTTAACATTGTTTTTTTTTTTTTAAATAAATCCAACATAGCCAATAATGGAACACTTAAATATATAAATATCTAAATCTGATGGTAGTAGAGATTTATTATTTAAAGAGAGGGGTTTAGAAGTCATAAGGTTGGTGACTTAAATAAAGAGACAAATTGAAATCAATCTTAGCACCACATTGGAAAGGAACATTTTAGTCACTCGAACCAGTTCTTCAGGTTTGGGGCACACCTTCCCTGGATCCATAGTTCTCTAGATGAATTGGTGAGAATATTTTAGACACTGAAAACTCATTCCCACTGCACATCTAGTTCTGAGGCTCATTTAAATGCCCCAGTGGAGTTCCTACCCACATGTCATAGTATATGAATTACCAGGTTTAGATTCTGATGCTACACACCACAGCTCTTTACCACCTCCTGCAATTCCTGCCTTTCTTGTGATCATCTTTTCCATCCTTAATGGTCATTCCCTTGCCTGACTACGATTTGAACAGGGGCCTAAATCCATTATCCTTGCCATTAATGGTTTAGTTGTACCACCTACAGATCTACCTACTGATGCTTAAGGTATGACTGAAACCAGATAAAACAGAAATCTTTGGAAGAGGAAGGCAGACATCAGCAGTTTTAGAAAGTCTCACCAGGTGACATAAAGTCACCTGGAGAAACAGTTACCTAGATTATCCAGCATCTCCAACTCTCTACAGATGGAGTAGGCAATAGGAAGGTCTGTGGAAAATGAGTGACATGGCTACTTTTGTTTCCAGTCAGAGCTGAAGGGTTCTTACTGCTTATGTAGCTTTTATACTCTCAGAGTGTAGAGTTGCAGAGTTATAACATATTACCCAGATACTGGTTTGGATAAGAGGCAGTTGAACCTGTTTCTGATCTAGAACTTGCAATAGGGTGATTTAAACACAGAGTATTTAAACATCTAATGTCCACCCCCCTTATGTTTTTATGTCTTCTTTAGATTTCAAAGAAAGTTTGTTTGTTTGTTTTTTGTTTTTGGTTTTGGTTTTTTGAGACAGGGTTTCTCTGTGTAGCCCTGACTGTCCTGGAACTCACTCTGTAGATCGGGCTGGCCTTGAACTCAGAAATCCACCTGCCTCTGTCTCCCAAGTGCTAGGATTAAAGGCATGTGCCACCTCTGACCGGCTTCAAAGAAAGATTTTTATAGTCCTTTTTATACCTAGTAGCTCCAATGCCACACCCTGGCATTGTCCCTTGCCACACCCTGCCACACCTTGTCCACCAACTTATACCCATAATTGCCTCCTCAGTTGTGTGTTACACCCAACATTTCAGCCTTTCCTTTTTGCTTATGAATGAATTGGTACTGAATGAAATATTGACAGAAGATGATTATATCAGGAACATATTCTGTACAATGTTATCTAGTAATCAATGATATCTTATGTTCCTGGAGCAGCCTCTGCATCTGTCCTAGAGAGATCTAGTGTTGGAATCAGGGACAGCAAATGAGCCTCTGGTTCTGACATTTACCACCACTGTCTATAGAAAGCATTATTTCCATCTCCATAGTAACACGGGAAGATCCTTCCTGTAGACACAGTTGGTTGGTGTTGCTAGCATAGTGGTTGGTTTCATGTGAACATCTCATCTCCACACACCAGGTTCAACTTTCAACCAGCTTTGAATACATGTGGACATTGATTTTCAGGGCTGTAAATAATAGAATGCATGCTGTAACACTGTCCTGTTAGTTCACTTCTCCTTCCCCAATGAAGATAACAACAACAAAAACCAAACTCATTTTACCTTAACATTTTAATATTGAAAACTTTTATCCATGACTTAGGTTACTGAGATCTTGAATGAGCTCTTTTTTATTTTCCCTAATAACTAATAAGTTGTGTATATTAAAATTCTGGACCATTCGATAATGCCGTCATGTTGAAATACATCTCTATATGTCAATGCAGTCAGCTGAGTAAACATTAAAGTATAATTGAATATTTCAGCAATGACATTTTAATTAAGAAGTGTTCTTAGGCTTTTAAGTGTTCAATACATTTATAAGAGTTTGTCCCCTCAGAATAGTCTAGAAAAATGTTATTGGGCATGCTTCTGAAATAACTCACTATCGTTTCCTTCTAGTTGGGTGGGTAAAACTTTTCTTATGATAAGTGGATAATTTGATATTGTTTAGTCCCAAATTCTAACTACAAAAATAGGACCATGAAGCTAGGTAGAATAAGACTGTCCTACTTAGAAGTTTTAGTAAGTAAATGAATACATATATATCAGAAGGTGTATCTGGTACTAGCTTTTGAAAAAAGTAGTGTCCTTAAAAAATTTGCTCTTGAGCAAAATCTGGTATTATTAAGATAACCAAATATGGTCTAATCTTCAGCAGACCATATGTTTTGAACATGTTTTTTTTTGAAGGAATTAAATACCCAGAGTGAATCTTAGACTTAATGAAAATAACTTCCATCTATGTTTGCCTTGAATACTGAGGGAAGAAATCTTTTTGTTATTACAAGGTCCAATGCAACATACTGAACTTGTCTGATAGTCAGTTGTTGTCATAGCTGTGGGTCACTGCTGACATCTTAGCCTTTCCTTTTGTTCATGAATCAATGGGTACTCAAGAAGATATTGACCGAAAAGATCAATAAATCAGTAGTTACTTTTCGAGAACATATTCTTTCCAATACCATCTATGTGGAGTTGTAGAGGACACTGGATTTTTAGGACACATTCTCTCTTCTGTAGACACTGCAATGCTATTAAGACTGTTTGTTGTAATAAACCCATAAAAGCTAGAAGAAGAAAATAATTCAAGCCACATAAATAAAAGAAGCATGTTTCCTTTCTAGGGCTCTTCTTCAAAACACAGAAATCATTGTTCTTTGCAATATATGTATGCATTCATGCATAATTCTATTTATGTATCTTCATCTTTCTAGCATAAAGTCTTGTGGGTTGTGTAACGGATATTTGTCATACTGTTTTTTTTTTCTAGTATATGAATTTCTCTCTGTTATTTGTGAAAATCTTCTCTTGTTCAGTTTTTGAAAAAACATGTAGATAGAAATGTAAAATCTCAGTTCAGCCACTCCAGTGTTCCCACCCTAAACATTGAAGTGCGACTAAATGATATCCAATTACACAGACAGAAAACATCTTGTACCCAGGGTCTTTGTGGCAGAGCTTAGCACCATCAACAGTGGTGGAGTCTTGGTCACTCGTCACAGCATTAACACAAACATAGCACAGTGTGGGACTTATCACAGAGCTATAGCTGGTCTGTTTTATAGGTTCTTATCAGTCTTTGTGGCTGCCTCTCATTTCAGCACTCTTCTAGAGCTAGATTGCTTGGTTTCCTGTTGATCTACCAACTACTTGTCATATTCTGAATATAGTCCTTCCTGATTAAGTTAATCAGAGTAGTTAGCTATCATGCTTCCTATTGGTAGAGAGGTTGAACCTGGCAGTGGACAATAAGCCACAAAGCAAACCCATCAAGGTAAAAAAAAATGTGGCTCTAGTTATCTGGTATGGTGATAATGGAGGGCTCTGAAAAATCCTCTTAGTCTAGATCAGGATGCACATAGTATTGGAGGAAAAACAGCTACTTAAGCTATCATTGCCTTGCTTGTCTGGAAGGATAGTTACATTAAAGGAAAGCTTTTGGAAAAATGAATTCCCACTCCAACATGAAAATAAGATGACTTTATGTAGCAAACTGATGCCGTGATTTGTCTTGATAATGTCCCCAGTAGGCCCATATGTCTCTAATAGGTCCTCATATAGAGACCCATAAGTTCCCCAACTGGTGGTGCTGCTTTAAGAGGCTATGGAACTTTCAGGAAGTAAGGCCTAGTTGGTGGACATAGGATATCAGGAGTATTATAGCCAACCTCTGGTTCAGGGGTTCAAATGTAGCTTTCTCTTGCTTCCCCTCTATGCTGACAATATGACCAGAAGCAGGCTTCCTTTCCCACAAACCAGGATGCTTCAGCCACCATGCATTCCCTGCCCTAGTGACAAATAAACCCCTCCTCACTTCAGTTTCTTCTATCTGGTCATAGCCATGAATAAAGTAAATAATACCATTTTCTGGATTGTCATCAGCAGTAGCAACCAAAGAATTTCTTCCTGTCCAAATCTCTCTTATTTTATTTTGTTGGATATTATAAAATAATAGATAATATATACATAGCCTCAAGCTCAACAACTATAAGCTGTCCTTCTATAGAGAGAGGTACCATTGTCTATATCCGTACATGATGCATTCAGTGTCATGCTCTATATGGTTCTAGGGATTGAACAAGCTTGTGTAGGAATGGAGTGAAGAAACAGCAGATACACAGAAAGAGCTGGGATTGGGTGGTTTGTTCTCTCAATAGAGAAGCTACAGCACCCTGGAATATCCACATGTCTATTATGTACAGTTGAACAGAGATGCAGGATTATTTTACATAGCTAAACAATGAGACAAGTTTAGCTGATCTCAGTAGGAGCAGTTACAGTAGGGGAGAAATCTTCAAGCTGTAAATATCTGATAGAAAAAAGCTACAAAGAATATTATGCACACAGATTACATTAACATTTGTTTGCTGGCCCTATAAATATTTTACCATTCTTCTGAGGCTTACCTGGAGAAATCTTTGCCACTTGCATGGAGTGAGGAATTAGAGTTCTTGGCATGTTCATGTCAAACCAAGTACATTCTCAGGACTTCGCTGCAACTCTACTTCATGTTCAATATTTATAAAATATCCTTCTATGGAAATGCTGGGTGAATTGAGCACGTGCATACATAATATACCCAGCATCATGCTCAAGTATAGGATGCCCTTCTAGAGAGGCCCAACCAAAAACACCCATAAATGTACCTAGTCTCATTCTCAGTATGTGCAAACTGTTTTTCTGGAGTGGATAGTTAGATACATCTGTAAATGATGTAACAAGCTTCATGCTCAGTAAATACAAATGCCCTTCTAGAGGGCTACATCTGGACATATCCATACATGCTAGGTAACTGGAAGATTTGGAGGTGTAGAGCAAGAGCAAGAGACACGTTGAAGTCCAACATTTTTTTATCTTTGTAATTATTTATTTTTATTTATTTTTTATTTCTTTTAGAAGTCTATCTTAACACTACATTGGGGCTACCTTCTCTGAATCCATAGTTTCCAATATGAGTTACTATAGATCTTACCAACTGAATATTTGTCCTTACTGAAGATCTAGCACCAAGGTTCATTAAAATGCCTCAGAGTGCTCCAACACAGATGCAAAGAGTTGTTATAACTATCTGTAAATCAAGGTCAGACATGGACCAAAATTCATGACCATGATACTATTATTTGCTTTTCTATCCTCTCTCTTACATTCTCTTATTCTACTTCTCTACTGAGTATGAGCTATGAGACCCCAAACTGCTTTTTCTACACCCAGTCAACGCAGCAAAGAATGGCTCTGTGACTAAATCTGTGCCATATTCTCCTTGCCAACAGGTGATTAGGTAGTATCTGTATTATCACCACCAAAAACGTTAGATCAGCAGGTTAAAGGATCTGTCTCACAATGCAGTCCTCAATTAAGAGAGAGGCCAACTGCAAATCCAAGACTGAGACCCGTTACACCGAGTAGCTAGAGTCAAAGGTCCCCATGAACTGCCAGGTTGAATCTGATCATTTGTTATGGTGACTCATGGAACTCGTGGAACTACTTTTAAGAATGGTATGTAAGCTATAGATGAACAGGTGAAGCATGCGACACAAAGTTGGATGCTTCTGAGCTACTGTCCCCATTAGGTTGGGTTGAATCATCATCATGGAATGTGAGTATGTTCACTAACCTGAAACATGTAGTTTATATTCTATTAACATAAAGCCATGTTAATTGTTGGCTGTAACACTGGAAAACATTGGTTTGCACAAAATTCTACCTTGATTAGGATTTTTCAAAGTAAACTATATGTTCTGTCATTTATTCCTGATGGTGGCCCAGATAAGGAAAAGAAACAACAGCATAAAACTGAGAGTCCTAATAGGACTAGCACATACTAATCAATTAAAATGGTTCTGAGCAGACGAAGAGTTGCTCTCAATCATTAATGGCCATCAAAGATGGCATCTATGCAATTACGAAAATATCTCATTTCCTCGGGGAAACCAATCCAAGAAGTACAGTAGTCAATTAATCAATTGAGATGAAAGGTCACCTGCTTACCTAAGGTCAGCCAAAGGAATCATTGGGACTTTTTTTCTAGTTATGCTTAAGTCAACAAATAAAAGAGCAGGAAACATAGAAAGTCTTAGACTTTTCTCATGATACCCCTCACATTGTGTGCCTTTCTCTGACTTTTGGGTGCTTTAAGATAGGATACAGAAGTTATCGTGAGGGAATTTCAAACAATACATTAAATAGATAAGGTATGGATGCTAGACTAAAAATGGTGGACTATCATCTCATCATTTAGGAGGCTGAGGCAGAAGGATAGCTGTAGGAGTGAGGCTTGAGGTTCACAATGACTTCCAAATCATCAAGAATGATAACTTAAGGAGTATGGGTTACTTGTAGAGTTAGTACTCTAGTGTAGAAGGATCTAGCATGTGCCAGGTCCTCAATCCATCCCTTTTCCAATACTATAAACACACACAAAGATGGATAGCCTCATGGTTAACTTAGTTCCTCTGGAAGCTGAGGTTGACTGGAAGAGGAGACAGAGAATCTGGAAAAAGATGCTTCATATGTAACCTTAAAAGGGTACATTTGAAGGGCAGTGGTGGCACACGCCTTTAATCCCAGTACTTGGGAGGCAGAAGCAGGTGGATTTCTGAGTTCGAGGCCAGCCTGGTCTACAGAGTGAGTTCCAGGACAGCCAGGACTACACAGAGAAACCCCGTCTTGAAAAACCAAAAACCAAAAACCAAAACCAAAAAAAAAAGGGGGGGTGCATTCACTGAATGAACAACCTGTCTAGCCTCCCATCTATAGAAGCAGGAGAGATTGAAAATCAATTCATAATTGTTTGTCTTTCCCTAGTGTCTCCTGCAGTCAGGACAAGGGAAAAAAATCACTTTCCTTGATGTTTTGTCTATCAGTTGACCCTAGGAGAAAATGAACCTATCTTGCCTCACAGACCATCTTTAGACCTTGTCTTTCAGAGAACCATTTGGATGACTCTCCAGACTCCAGCTGTATCTCACCTGCCTAGAAGCCAGTCTTTGGTAACCACTAATTGAGGCATTCCTTTTATTTAGTTCATATGTTTGGAATTTATTGAATCAATTGATCTGTACAACTTTGAACCCTAGGGGCTGTTTTAAGACAGTTTTCCATATGAAGAGACAGGCACAGTATGGTAAATGTCCTCCCTAAACTCTTAGTGTTTGGTTTGAATAAGAATGACACCCTCCCTACATGGACTCATATACTTGGATGATTAACCATCAGGGAATGGCCCTGTTTGAGAAGGATTAGGAGGTGTGGGCTTGTTGGAAGAAGTGTGTCACTGGGACTGGACTCTGATGTTTCAAAGCCCATACCATGACCAATCATATACCATCACCATCACCATCAACACCATCACCACCACTTGCAGATCAAAATTTGCTTTCAGCTTCTGCTGCTCCAGCAACATTGGTGCTGACATGCCTCCAGCATGGATAATGGACTAACCTCTGATACTGTAAGCAAGCCCCCAATTAAATTCTTTCTTGAATGGGTAGCCTTGATTATGATGTCTCTTCATAGCAATACGACAGTAATATAGTGGCTCACATAGTTAGAAGGCATCAGACCCTCTGCTGGGCAGAGCTCAGGCTTCTTGCTTATTTGTTCATTTTGTTTTGTCTTGTTTTAAATTCAAGAACAGTCTGTATACAACATGGGCGTGTTGCAGTTTGAGAAACATGATATCATCAGTATCCAGAAAAAGTATCAGTACTTTTTCTACCTGATTTTGAGACTTCAGTTCTCTAAGGAGAAAACAATATGCTGATATAAGTAACTATCATTGTGCTGGGACTCCTACCTTTGCCTGTACATGGTGTGCATGCCTGTGTGTACTTGTGTGTGAGCATATGTATGGAAGCCTGAAGTTAATCTCAGGTACCTGTTAACTTGTCTTTTAAGTGTCTTTCACTGCCTTGGAGCTTGCCAAATAGACTAGTCAGGTTGTCTTGTGCCAACAGGCACCAAGGATCTTCTTGTCTCTAACTTGCCACCATGGATATTACCAGTGTATACTTTTCACACCCAGTCTTTTACATAGAATCAGGGGACCAGGTTCAGGGTCTCACCAGCTGAGGCAAAATACTTCACTGAGCTATCCCCTCAGCCTCTTGTTTTATACCTTCTGAAATAAAACCAAAGCATAGAGTATGTATTACTTTGTGTTTTGTGTGTGTGTGTGTAACATTATATTGCCGAAAATCATTTATATTTTACATGCAGGTTATTCTCATTGCTGTCCAACAATAAGAATTTTATCACCTACTTTCTCTTGGGCATGTAAGTCACTTCTACTTTGTAGCTGTAAATCTGTGGACAATCTTGTACATTTGTACCTAGGAGTGGATTTGCATCATCCTAAGATCTGTACATGCTCAGTAGGAGACAAGTCTCCTACAATCTCATGAAAACCTATGGGACTTCCCCGGTCCCTTCTGCCTTGTTAACACTACTGTTGAAGGTCTCTTTGCCTATTACTGTGCATGTATGGTTTTATCACATGATGGACTTAGGATTATTTCTCTTACAAATTGAAGCTATATGACCTTTTCACATACTCATTTGCAATTTAATATCGTTCATTGTTAAAAGTCTTTTTAAGTTGTCTGTTTTTTCCCCCTAGGTGACAACTTTTTAAAGTGGTGATTATTATTTATATACTCTGTATGTGATTCATTGCTAAATTTATTTACTGTAAATGATTTGTGCCAATTTTTTATTTGGGTATTTTCTCTCTTAATGTTGTCTTACAACCTCTTAGTTTGTAAAATGCATTTTTCTTTCCTTGGTTCACTTAGGTCCTGTTTGTTCTGCTTCTAAAATTTTTGCCACTGCCAAGGTCACAGGAATGTCCCCTTGTGTTTTCCTCTGAGAGCTTAGTGGTTTCTTTTTCATTTGTGTTTCTGTCATCCAGCTGGAACCACTTTTCATGTGTGCTGTGAAATGGGGGTCCAGACACACTTTTAGAGTCCATATGGAGAACAAGTTGCCTTAGCATTGTTTACTGAAAACACCATCTTTCCTACTGAATTCTAGATCATGATAGTAATTTTGATTTGTGAGCCCCATACTATGCCATTGCTCAGTCTCCCTGTCCCTGCTCCAATATTGCCTGACCCCCAAGAATGAGATCTCAGGAACTCATTTCAAAGAAATTACAGATTTTCAGATTTGTCATTACCTTTAAAGTACTTTTTCATTTCCATGTGCATGTTGAAGATCTGACTTTTATTAATATCTTATCATAGCTAAAGATTCACTTTGGAAAAATTAAAGTTTTAATGTTTTTAAGTAGTTAAAACTTTTCTAGTAAAACCTTTATTTTTTGTCACTAATGTCTTGATTTTATGATGCAAATATTTTGAACACATGCCCATTTCTGCATACAGTATTTTGTTATTAAATACTTGTTTTGAAGAATTATTAAGCAGAAAAATAAGTTCAGGTTTTATATTTTATTTATTAATTATTATTATTATTATTTACTTGTGTTTATGTGTGTGTTCTGAAGACAACTTGCAGGAGTCAATTAATTCTCTTCTGTCATGTCAAGCCTGAGGGTTGAACTCATGTGGTAAGCTTTGGCAACAAGCACCTTCATCTACTGAATAATCCACTGTTTCTTTCCCCAAAGCCCACATCTCCTTTTTCTGCTCTCCCCCCTTAATTTGACTGTATTTGTTGGCTTATTTAGGATGGGTGTCCAAACCCAATCCAGAGCGTGTACTGTGACCCACAAGTTCAATGCCAAATGATAAACTAGCATTTGTGATCTTCTGCCATTGTCAGTAAGAGACCCCTGAGGGGGAACGAGAGATGGAAATTTCCAGCAGCTGCCAAGTCCTTTCACTCCAAAGACACATCTCCCCTCTTTCTACTTTTAACATCATCTGCTTTTTATGTCTACTCTGTGAGGCAGAAAAAGGAATTTTGACTTTTTTGACTCTTCCAGAAACCTGGCCCTTGACGTAAAGCTGATGGTGAAGGAGACCAGACAAAGTGGGAAAAAAAATCCTGGATTTTTGAGATGCTAGGACATTACCCAAAGGGAAAGAAGAATGGGCCCTGGGAAGGCCTGACCCAGGAGCCACTTTTTCCCTGATTCAGTTGCTTAAATTGGGCAAAAGGATGTATCATCACTGATTTTCTTACATCTGTGGCTTACCATTTCCACTACCTCAACACGGGCTCAAAATTTGAACAACCAAGATGAACCTCTTCCTCTCATTCTGGAACCATGAAAAATGAACCACTAGATGGGTAATCAATAATGTCTTTAAAGCATGTTGTTCAGAGACATGAAAGAAAATTGTCAGAATTGAAATAAAGTCTTACTGAGAGTAATAGTGTTTGCCTGTCATCCAATCACTGGGGAAGCTCAAGCAGGTGAACAGTATTTTGAGGCCAGCCTGAGCTACATAATACGATCCTCTCTCGGCATAAGATGATGAAGTTGCTTGTGTAAGCCCTCACCAAAGTAACTAAAGGCCAAGAGCTTATGAAGAATGATTTTTGTTCATGGCTATCTGGCACTAACTGTGTTCTAACCTTAATTCCTTCTAATAATCTATTTATTATATTTGTTTTAGACATATTTCCCCTCAAGATTGAGGTGTTGAAATAGGAGGTGAGAATTGTAATAATCTTGGAAGAAATGAAGATATTTTAAAGAGATACTTAGTTCCCCCATCTATCATACTAGCCAAACATCAGACAGAAAAGAAATGGGGGTTTTCCCAAGAATCTCATGTCAGGAGGAAGAAAGGGTACCAGCCCGTGTGTGAGCTTGTCTGAAAGGTTTCACACATTTCTAACTTATCAGATGAGTCAGAAATGAAGACTGTGATGGTTCAATGAACAGAACCACATCTTGACTGGGATTGCTTAGTACATACTGTTAGCCTTCAGGTTTAACTTTAATGTCCTTTTAGGATTCCTCTCTGTCTCCCATCCTAATGTGGCTAAAATGAATAAATCTCATGTTTATACTTCCCACTCTTAAAGAATAAATAAAATTAGAATCTTGAGTGATGGCTTAGCAGTTACAAGCATTAGCTGCTCCTTCAGAAAATCTAGATTTGATTCGTAGTATCCACATGACAGCTCGCAACTATATGGAACTCTAGTCCCAGGGCGTCTAATTCCTTGTTTGGCCTCCATGGGTACCAGGAATATAGGTGGTACACAGTCATACATCCAAACCAAATGCCCATATGCATAAAATAAAATAATAATAATAAAAATATAATTTACTACCAATTCATGGATTACTAGCAGGTCCCTGGTACATTTTTAACTGTTTAAGTGTGATGTTCTTTTTAATATTGACATTCACAACTTAACATTTTATCAATTTTACTAGAATTAATGATTCATTATCCCTTTAAATGCAATTTTCTCTCTTTTTTTATTATTAGTATGTGTGTGTGCATGTGCACATGTGTGTGTGTAGGTGAGAGAAAGAGAGAGAAAGAGAGAGAGAGAGAGAGAGAGAGAGAGAGAGAGAG
>NW_022196896.1:102643134-102658745 GCF_008632895.1 Mastomys coucha | reverse complement strand
AGAGAGAGAGAGAGAGAGAGAGAGAGAGAATATCCAAATTGGCAACCTGGAGCATAGGGAGAAGTGACAGCTTGAGTCTCAAGTCTCAAGGCTGGAGATAGTCCTGGCAGAATTCTTTATTCTTCCAGGGAGTACAGCCTTGTCCCACTAAGTGCTCCAATTCATTAGATGAAGTCACTCTTATTGTGGAAAGCAATATGTTTTATTCAATCTGCTCATTTAAAATTAATCTCATCTAAAGACCATCTTTCAACAGAAGCATTTAAAATAATGCTTGACCTGGTCATTTAAACCTAACTAAGTAGACACAGTAAGCTGATCCTCATAGGCCGTTGGGTGACTGTTATAGTACTTTGTTGTTTATTGGGTTCTGGTCATAGTTTCACCATATAGGTGAAAGCTAGCAAGGCTCTGTCACAGGAAGTAGCATTGTAAACCTCCCATGGCCTTTAAGAATCATTTAGTTACGAAGCTATGGTTAGTCTTTCGGGTCTCTCAATAAGAATAGTTCTCAATCTGTGGGTCCTGATACTCTTGGGGGTCCCATATCAGATATTTACATTATGATTCATAACTGTAACAGAATTACAGATATGAAGCGGCAACAAAATAATTCTATGAGTGGGAGTCACCATAACATGAGGAACTATATTAGGGTTGCAGCATTAGGAAGGTTGAAAACTGGCCTAACTAATCTAGTGTTTTATTTTTCTTTAAAGAGCAGATCAAATTCCATCACTGACCACTGCTAACTCATAAACTCTTCTGCTACATCACACACACACACACACACACACACACACACACACAGAGAGAGAGAGAGAGAGAGAGAGAGAGAGAGAGAGAGAGAGAGAGAGAGAGAAAGGAGTTACCTTAGACCAGTACTTCTCAACCTTTCTAATGCTGTGACCCTTTAATATAATTCCTCATGTAGTGGTGACCCCCAAACATAAAACTTTTTCATTGTTACTTCATAACTGTAATTTTCTACTGTTATGAATCATAATGTAAGTATCAGTGTTTTTAGATAGCCTTAGTTAACACCTATGAAAGGGTCATGCAATCCACAGAAGGGTCAGGACCCACAAGTTGAGAACTGTGTCCCGTGTTCTCCCTGAACATATAAACTTGTTTATGTGTTCCCCTTTCGGTGCATTTACGTCCTTTTTAATGTGTCAGTTTTTTAATGCCTACTTGTGAATTAGCAACTTTTGAAAGTTCCCCTAACTTTTTAAACACCCCCAGGCTGTGGTTAAGGCACCAGAACAATATCCAGTTAGTTCAGTTCCCTGGTGACTTCAGGCAGTTAATGCAGTGTCATAGAAACCTAATTTATTGCTAGAGAGTAACTTAGGCACAGGGGAAATGTACTCTGCTGAAATTTTTCATGACCATAAATCAAAATCTTAAAGTGTCTTTAGGTTGATGCTTTTCAAATTGTGTGATTACCTTTATCCTTATACTGGATCATTTATCAATAGTGGCCCTACAGATATTCTGGGGCAATTAATGCTTTATTGGAAGGGGGGCTGTTTCAAGCATTACTGGATGCTGACTATCACTGTCATCTCAGCTGATATTTTTCTTCTTGAGGTAAGACAACTCAAAATCTACCAGACCTTGACATATGTCCTTTGGTGTCAAGGAGCAAAACTTACTCTTACAGAGAGGGGCTGTGGCACACCTCACTCTCTGCCTTATAGAAATCAATAATTAATTGATTTACAGGAAAATGCTCATTAAGGAGCCATGCCATTAACATGAATTAAGTCTGATTTCCTGGTTCTTAGAAATTGCCTGTCAAAGGTTTGGAGATCATTTAAGGACACCAATTTGAATAAGCCATGTACTTACTGGTTTAATCTCACTAATACAGCCAAAACAGCTCCCTCAGACTAATTCAAAATCTCTCAGGCATGGCTCTGATGCAGCTTAAACAGAGTCAGCTGCCGAAGCCTTGGCCATGTGCTTGTAAGACTCCAGATAAAAAGAGTTATCTATTTGTCCTGACTGCTGGAATGCTCTCTGACCCTGCTGGTTAAAGGCCTCTCAGCCTGTTGCTAAATGATGTTTCACAGGAGAATTTAAATTTAAATTTGACTGGCACTGTTTTTAAAGTGGTAACTTCTGTAAGAATTCCTGGAATGACTGCTATCATTAATGACTTGCGCTTTGTCCATCTATACTGGGGTTTCCTCATGAAGCGCCGGATGAGACAGAGTGTGCATTTTCTCCTACTACAACTATTGTTTAGGTTTTTCCTTTGAGTGTCAAGTGTAATACTTAAATCATCCTACACATATTTTTTTTCTCTTTTACTTGACTCATTTATCAAACATTCTGGAGTATTTCATGTGTATAATATGATTGTTCCCACTGTTGTATTTCTGTAAGTACTTAGTAAAATAAAGACATACTATTTGTATCGCCTATTATTCTATGTGTCTTAGAAACTAAACAAGCTCAAAAAATAAATATGAAAAGCCTCCCGTATTGTCACACATAATGAAATGGTCATAACGGGTTGGCATAGATTATGGTTATAACACCAAAGAATGTTCTTGCTTCTATCATTATAACTGGTCATTGTGTGACTTTTCCAGTGTTACATAAAACTTCCCTCATTTATCGAGTTGATGTGGTTGTTCAGTTGTTTAGTGTTCTAGTTAGAATTACTATCGCTGTGTTAAAGCACCATGACCATGAGCATGTTGTCGAGGAAAGAATTTAATTGGCTGAAGCTGATACACTGTCATTCAACACTGAGGGAGGTTGGGGCAATTCAAACAGGGTAGGAACCTGGAAGCAGGAGCTGATGCTGAGGCCATGGAGGAGTGCTGCTTTACTGGCTCGCTCTTTATAGCATACTCAGCCTGCTTTCTTATAGAACACAGGATCACCATCAGGCCAGAGAGAGCACCACCCACAATGGCTGGGCCTTCCCCCATCGATCATTAATTATGAAAATGCTCTACAGTCCAATCTTATGAAAGGATTTTTCTCAATAGAGGTTCCTTCCTCCCAGATGACTTTAGCTTCTGTCAACTTGACTTAAAACTAGCCATACTGTTGTCTTTTTCTAGAAAGTACTTTAGTCCAGATTGTTATTAAACACCAAATATAATCAAGAAAGTTAGGTGTGTAGTCCTCTTGCTGGTGGAGAATTCTGGGAGTCTGACGAGGAATAGGGTGAACGACTCTTCTAAATGTTTTTGTATGCCTTTGGGGAAGTGTATGAGCATACTTCCCTGTTCCTTTCGAGGATATCATTTAACTCTGTCATTCCTCTTTTCCTTAGCCTTATGGGTAGATTTGCTTATGTGCCAGCATCACTTAAACAGGTATAAAGCCCACTTTCCTCTAGGCACCCAGACAGCGTTTGATGACTTAGGTTTCTTATATGCCAGACTGATGTACATCATATGAATCATTGGCCAACTGGTCTCCAATTCGATCTCATTTTCTCCGAGTTTAGCTAACTCTTCCCAGCTGAAATGAAAAGACTGTACCAAGAGCAGGATGCTAAGTTCATTGGCACAGAGTCATTCAGCCTATCCCCTCTGACTACAAACCAGACTCTAAGCCCCAGTCTCCTTCTGGCCTCAGCTGCTGTGGTCTTGCATGGATGTTCATGGCCTCCATCTGCTCCATGAGATAAAGCTAGGGGATGAGCAGAGAAAAAAGTGCAGTTCATTATAGACCTACCATTACAATCTGTTAAAGATTTCAATTGCTTCTTGTAGTGTCTTTTTCAACTCTTGACCCATCTTGTTATCCTTATTCTACATATTTCTACCTACTGAACTAAAAGAGTCAACTCAAGCAAGCAAATTATCCTTCTTAATTTGCTCAGGATGCTCCCCCAAGACTCCTATTTTCCATGAAAAGCAGAGGAATCCTCTGTTAAGCATTCCTGGGGAGTATTATATGGCTTCCTCTTCCTGCTGGATCCATTTCTTCACTCACTAGAGTAGGTAACCAGATGTGCCTGTCACATGTGGATGGGGGGCAATCTGTAAGCAAGAGGGGGACAAAAGACTAAAGCACAGAAAAAGAGTTCTCCTGTTTATGTGCACACATGCAGGTTTTGCCCAGATACCTTAAAAGCCAGAGTTTGCCTTCTTAAAATCTCCAAGGCTGTTGTGGTTGACCATGAGGTCAGTGGAAGGGCTAATTGCAAGAGCAGCTGTCATCAATTCAGCCATAGTTGAGCCAAAGAGTCAAGTACAAATGCCCACTGACTGTTGAAACATTCCTCCAAGGACTCGAAGGAGTCTCACCACGAAGCATAGAGGATGATAGAAATGGGCAAATCACAAACATGCTGAGGTATGAGTTTGCTTAGACATTGGGGATGGTTCTGATTAATTGCCAAATCATTTTGGACACATCTAACATTATTAGACTAACACCTTATGAGAACTGCAGCCAGAATGTCATATTTGTACAAAGTAAGTAATATCGATTTTAAAAACCTGGATCAAAGAGTTAAATCTATCAGTAACACTGATACCAGCAAAGATTTCTACCATTGCAAATGGCCTTAGCTGCAGATAACCATGGCTGTATTATAGCTGTATATTTTATTCTCCATGTGTACATAAGTACCCTTGACTGGCTCAAATAGTGGGAAATCGTCAGCTTTATCTACTGATTATGCTCAAAAGTATACATCTGAAAATGAAATAAAGCACAGGAAAATATTGCTACCTTGTGGCAAAGTACAATGTATAGTTGTTGTGACTATGAAAATATGCATTCACCTAGGCCAGTAGTTTTCAACCCTCCTAATGCTGTAACCATTTAATATAGTTCCTCATGTTGTTAGGATCCCTAACCATAAAATTATTTTTGTTAAAACTTCCTAACTGTAGTTTTGCTACTCTTATGAACTGTGATATAAATATCTATGTTTTCTGAAGTTCTTAGGTGACCTTGGTGAAAGGGCTATTTGACTCCCAAACCAAAGGGGTTGAACTCTCCAACTGGCTGAAAACTGCTCACTCAGGCAATGATGAGGGAATACTATAAAAAATAATATCTTGGGGTTCAAGAATGTTGATGTTTTATTGCCTGAATTGTCTAAAATTTGATCAGCATCGTTTCTTCTAAAACAAAATGTTACATGATGCCTTTCAGAAATGTTGGAGTCAAATTAGCTCCCTCTTTCTTTAGGGGGGATTTGTGGAAAAATGATGAGGAGAATAGATGAAAACATTCTTTTCTTCTTCGGCTCAGTTCCACAGTTGAACAACATACTCATGCATTATAGACCTGTATTTATAAATCTGGTTGTGTATACATTTGTTCTCAGCCTATCCGTGTTACTTTCTGTCTGTAGAATAAGCAGTATGAATGTGAACATGTGCATACATTCTTGTGTGTGGCATTTCAATTGTTCCTCATGTGTTTCACCTTATATAAGGTGTTATATCTCTTAAAGCCAGTACAATTCCTTCTCACTGACAAAAATCCTTGAAAATAGCCAATAGATACCATGTGGCACATGTCATAGTTAGCTGTAGATGTCGATTTGACCCAAACTCAGGGTCCTGGCAAGAGGAAACCCTATGGGAAGAACTGCTCCGATAAGATGTTTGTGGCCATATCTATGAGTCATTTGCTTTATTGCTCGTTGATGTACAAGGGGCTGATGGACTGTGAGTGTTGCTATCTTTAGTGCAGGTGGGGCAAGGGCTGTATAGAGAGGAAAGTGTGCAAGATTGAAGGAGAAAGCCAGCAAGCATCAACCCTCCATGTTCTCAGCATCTTGTTCCTTCATTGGCTTCTCTTGATGATGTAACCTGTAAAATGAAATAAACCCTTTCCTCCCTTAAGTTGTTTTTGATTGTTGTGTTCATTGGATCAACAGAATCCAAAATTAGCACAGCATGTCTGATCTGAACCTTAAACAATAAGCATCCATGCTTACACACTGAGCACCTAAAGCTGGAAGGGAATAGAAGGGGAGAGGGTCGTTTGTTCTATAAAAATGTCCTACTCCTACGTCGTCTAGCCCATGTATAGTGCTTCGTTCTAACCGTGTTAACAAACCTTGCCCCACAGTTAATCTGTGAATTGAAACCAGGCACCCATTCCAAGAACATATGGCTTAAAGATGATTTATGTAATTAGGGCCAGGTGGGAAAAAGAGTCATATAGTCCATTATCATTACCAACACCAATATCAATACTAATATTTGCTACTGGCTTCCATTTTATGGGTACTTGTTCTGACACATGATTTGGATTTTTGCTCTGAGTCTCTCATGTACATCAATCATTTTTCCTGCTTTGCTGGTGTAACTCTAGCAAATCTTGACTCTAAGCTGGGTCCGTTGGTCTTCACACACAACTTCCTAAGTGAGACCAACTAGCCTCTGGTATTTTATTTATGTATTTATTTACTCATTCATAAGTAAATCAATGAACTTATGTGGTTATAAGCTGAGGTATAGGCAACCTACCAATGAAAATTGATTCTCCTCCACCCCTCAGTATCCATTAACTAGTCTTCTTACTGTGTTTTTATGTAGCACCTTCTATAGGGAAAAACATAGGAATCAACAATCATATAAAGTCCAGAGCCAGCATATGAACCTAGCACACAGGACTCCAGCATCTTGTCAACAGTCCCTGTGTTACCTATTGACTTTGATGACTTCCTCTCTGTTTCTGTGCCCTAAAATTTCCTCTTTGGTGTTAACATCACCCAATATGTTGTGCAACTCTCTAGCAAAGGCATCTTTCCATATTCTCTGTGCCCAGGTGAGCTGTGGACAGGTATCACCAGGAAAATCAGGTCTTCAGGGATCATGACTGTTCAAGTCGTTATTCTCAGTGACATAGTTACCTGGGATCCAAATAAGATGTTGGAATTTAGAGAGTGGGTAAGAGAAAACTCAGGGGTTCCTCTGGACACTGGCATGAGTTTTCTCTTCGATATTGTTTGTATCAAAGATTAGATTGATGCTCTGCTCATGAATATCAAAAATCCTGAAAGAGAATGCAGATTCTCTAGAGAGTTCAGAAAGTTGCCAGGGCACTGATTCTGTGGTGTGGTTTAGGCTGCAAGTAACATGGACCACTCTATCCTTCAGGGAGGGTATTGTTTCTCAGTTTTTAAAAGCAAATCACTTTAAGTTTTATTTCTGAATTATAAAACTGTGTTCCTCTTTAAAATAGTACTACTGACTTTTAGTTATTAAGGAAGTAAAAATATGTATATGTTATGAAGCAATGCAAAACATCATGTGCTATTACTCTGAAGTTCTACTGTATTTTGTGTGCATTTTATTATCTTTCCAAGCCCATAAACCTTAAACTAAAGCCCTTCATGAAGAGTTCAACTAATGGGAAATATATATGATAATTAGTCTATGTATGGCAAATGAACATGGCTCTAAAACACACACATTTCATAAGCTATTATAGCTCGTGGTGTTTACTATAGCCTAATGCATAACTATTTACACAGTAGGGTATTTGGTTAGCATTAAACATTCGTCTTACGTTTCATGACCTCCAAATGCCCAGCATGGAAACAACTCATCAGAGCTCCTTGACCTGCTTTTATATTTCAAATATTTATGGTAGGCTTTACATTTGTGTTTATAACTTCAGGACACTGAAATAGAAAAAGTTCTGCCAAACATGCTTAGGGAGGCAGTTGGGAAAATCCAAGAAGTCTAAACTTGGGCATCATATATTTTCCATCTTGAAAACATGAACTGGTTAGCTTTCCTCACAGTAAGGGTAGAGCTGTTCCCTGGGGGAAGAGTTTTACTTTGTTTTCCACAAGAGTGTGGAAAGACTCTTTACTGTGGTAAGAGTCAAAAGGACTGCAAGCATCTCCATCTGTATTGGTAAGACTCTGGCTGAGCAGAGGAAAAGCCCTTGGTCCTGTGAAGGCTTGATGCCCCCGTGTAGGGGAATGCTAAGGAGATGGGGTGGGTGGGTCAGGTAGCATCCTCTTGTAGGCAGGGAGGACATGGGTGGGATGGTTGGTTTTCAGAGAGCAAACTGGGAAGAGAGATAACATTTGAAATGTAAATAAACAAAATAACCAATAAAAAAGTTTTTTAAAAAAGGAGATAAAAAGAAAATGAAAAAAAAAGAAGAAAAAAGAAAATGTAAAAAAAAAAAGACTCAGAGGACTTCGTTTGAAATTGTCAGTGTGAAAACTCACAGTTTGACAGGTCATAGTGGAGTAGGGCTTCTGTTGCCTTCCATGTAGAGTGTGAAGAGTGGGCAGCACAGTTTCAATGTTCTTCTGGAAGTCTTACTTCTCTAGATTTCCTAGCTACCGCCTTCCATTAATAGGCCCTGTCTTTTCTTTACTTATTTAAGTTTTATTTTAATTGTGTGTGTGTGTGTGTGTGTGTGTGTGTGTGTGTGTGTAGTGTGGATTTGCATATGAGTGTTGGTGTCCATAGAGAGTAGAAGTGTAGAATCCCCTGGAGATGGCGTTACAGATGACTGTGAGCCACCAGACATGAGATCTAAGAACTGAATTTGTATCCTTTGGAAGAACAGTAAGTGGTCTTAAGTGCTGATTCATCTCTAGCCCTGACAGGCCCAATCTTTCCTTTATCATTGATATAGTTTCTAAAGTGCTTCTTCATAGATCACCAAGATGGCTTGCACAGGTGTTTCAACAGGTTGGACTTAACTTACATACTTTAAAAAATAACATGAGTGCATTTATTGCAGGATCCAGAAATTGTACTCCTGCTAATTTATATTAGGAAGGTAAAAACTTAGATCCATCTAAGAACCATTATGGGATGGCTTATAACCTCTATCCATAATTAATAAAAATTGAGTAGGGGAAACAAATATCTAACCACTTCTGGACACACAAATGGACTGGATTAAATCAGTAAATTGGAAACTATGCAACAATGTAGTGATATGTACATACTCTTCAATGACTCTCAAAGACCTAATGCTGACACAGAGGTCACTCTTGTTTTTAATAATCTATTTGTTTGTTCTCTTTACATTCTAATACCAGTCCCACCTCTTTCAGCTCTTTCTCTCATTTCCCTTTTTCCTAGGTACGACCCTACCCCCTATACCGGCTATGGCACTTCCTTTCCCCTCATCAGTTACTGCAGGATTAGGCACATCCTCTCTCACTGAGGCCAGACCAGGTGGCCCAGTTAGGAGAATAAGATCCACAGGCAGGCAACAGGTTCAAGGACAGCCCAGCCCCCGCTCCAGTTGTTGGGTGATCTGCATGAAGACCAACCTTGACATCTGCTACATATGTGGGAGGGTAGAGGGGCTTGCTCCAATCCATGCTTGCAGTTTGATTGGTGGTTCAGTCTCTGAGAGGTTTCAAGGGTTCAGCTTAGTTGACTCTGAGGATCTTTCCATGGAGTTCCTATCCTTTCCAGATCCCTTAATCCTTCCTCTGACTTTTCCACAAGATGTGCCCCCCCCTTGTTTGGCTGTGGATCTCTGTATCTGTTTCTGTCACCTGTTGGGTAGAGCCTCTCAGAAGATGCTCTGAGAGACTAGGATCAGAGTATCATTGATGGTGTCAGGGACTGTTTCTTGCCCGTGAGAAGAATCTCAATTTGGGCCAGTCATTGATTGGCCATTCCCCCATCTCTACTCTACCTTTGTCCCTGCACAGTTTGCAGTAGGACACACTTTAGGTTGAAGGTTTTGAGTGTGGGCTGCTGTCCTTATCCTGCCTGGCTACAGGAAGTGGCCACTTCAGGATCCATATACCCCACTGCTAGGAGTTTCAGCTCCAGTCACCCTCATAGTCACCATGGGGCCTCCCCCTGTTCTAAGTCTCTGGCAGGTCCTAGAGATGCCTCTCCCTGCACCAATTTCCTTTTTCTCTCCCTTGCTCACCCTACACAGGATCTCCTCCCTCACTGCCCTGCTTGCTCCCATCTCCATCCCCTGGGATGTCTTAGAAACTCAGGTGTCTAAGGAAATGTGTTCATTCCCACGAGGCAACTTATTGATGACTTCTGTCCTAAGGATATTACAAACAGTTGTGAGATATTTTAGAAGCATGCACACACGAGCATGAATGCGGGCCTGCACTTGGTAAAGCAGTGACTACTTAGAAGTCCGGTGTTTTTGTCCCCCAAAGGAAAGCATCCGGGCTTTACTTCTCATTCCCCTGGCGATCATTCCCCTAACGCTCTGATGTAATCTGTCAGTTCAGTGATTGCATCTGGGCAGTGCCTGACTCTCAAATCTATATTTGCCATCTTGGTCTCTCTCCTAGGTTTCAAGATTGGCTTTCTAACTCCTGTTGGAGTTATATTATCTGAGTTGTGATCACTAAGGCATTATCTGGAGCTGAGCTCATTCATTTCCTCTTGCAAAGCTTTTCCTCTTTCTGTTACTTCAGTAACCAACCCTGTTACTCATGCCACTAGATTTGGGAGACAATATGCCTCTAATTCTTTTTGTCATCACCCTTTGCCATGTCCTAGGACCATGATACAAGTGGCTGTCCTGTTTAAAGTCCTGATTAAAATGGCAGCAATCATGGCTCTATAGGTCTCTTCATGAATGCACTGTAAGTGCACACAGCTGTCACTTTAATCCTGAAGGCAGTTCATATTTGATAAATCCACAGACTCAGATAATAATCCCAAATAAGGCCTCAGAACAACTCTGCTTTTCACTATATCCCTTTAGTCCAGCAAGTACTTTAAAATCCAGGTAGCATTCTCGCATTTGCACCTACATTAGTATGATTTGTTTTATTAAATAGTTCTTAAGATATACAGATATGCCTTGTTCAGAATTGTCTAAAGGAACCACATTATTTCCTCCATTCTGGCTCAAAAGCTTCACCATACTCCTTCCTCTCCTCAGTGATTGCAGACTCCTTTGAGCTGACATAGCACAATTATTACTAACCTTTTAAAACGTGTTACTTTCGGATATTCATTAAGAGTATTTATGGTGAGTTATTTCCAGTGAAAATAAGATCTATGTCTAAAGGAAAGTATTCAAGTGCACCTCACATTGCCAACTTCTCAATATAAATTTTCTGCTAAAAGAAATCGAATCAGATCAGTATGATTTTTATCCAGATAAGCCTCATTATTATTCTCTGGTCCTCTTCAATCACGTAGCTGCATGTGAGCCCTTGCTTGTTACCAACAGCCACAGTAACCCATGGCTCATTTGATCCGGCAGATAAACAATACTTCCTGACACTTATCTTTGGAAAGATGTTGGAAAATGGCCTGATAGAGCTTCAGTGTGAGATCGTATCATTATCCTTAGCTGTCTTTGGATAGCCTATGCTCTTCTGCTTGCCAGTGCTGAGCCCAGATATGCGGGGCCTGTGATCAGATGATTTTAGTACATGATTCTTGCAAAAACAAAGGGAGGGGCAATCCCATCCTTGGAAAGAATGTCAAAATCATTACATGAAGGGGAGCCCACAATATTAATGACTGATCATGTGAACATTTCAGATGATATCATTAGTTTTGGTCCCAGATTCTGGGGTCCATCTCTTAGAAACTGAGTCTGCTCTGATAGTGAGAGGAAGTCTGTCTTAGGATGCCTGTGCAAGGAAAGACTTGCCTGAGAAAAGTTAACTCCAGAGACAACAGAAGTATGGATTCTGTTGTTCTTTATACACCTAAAACAGGGTGGATGGTTTCCAAAAAGGCTCCACTTCATTTTCAGTGTTTCTTGCTTTCAGACACAGCTGAATTCCCATAATTACAGCTTCTCTTCTCCTCCTCACCTACTAAGTGGAGGTCCTATTGATATTGGAAACTCAGGAGTTCAATTCCTGTGTGTTAGGGCCTGAGGTTATTATTATTGTCATTATTTTGCCGAACTGCAGAAAAACTGGAGCCTTCAGGGAGCCCCTGAAAGACCCCTGATTGTCCCAGTACAGTGCTTAAAAAGTCAGTGTTCTTAAGCGAAATCCAGCCACCCCACATCCCATTGAAAAGAGCAGCTAGAATACTGAGAGTTATGCTTATTTTGTGCTGGAGGGATTAGGCAGATCCCCCTCTAACAGAAATGTATCTAATATTCAGGGACACTCTTTTCCCCCAAAGCTTATGAATATCCCTCATACAGCACAATAAGCCAACTGGTCCCAGAGAACTAAGAGAGGAGGAGGAGTTATTGTGGAGCACCATGAGTAATGAGGTTGACAGGGTGAGGCAAGGAGCTTGTGCAAGTCCACATCCCACCTACTGAGATACTCTGGCCTGGCCACCATGCCCTCTCACTCATTTCCATCATCTGTACCCTAAGGCTTTGCTGTCTGTGGGAGTAGTCATTCCACCCTTCCTGGGGGAAGCAGATATATTGCTGAGCTATTTTCTGTTGCTTTTCTCTCCTAATGAATGCCACACACATGACTTTTGAATGTGCGTGGTACTCTAGTGAGTGATTAAGTCTTGTGGGAAGGAGATCTCTGTGGAGGTGGCGTAAATAGATCTGGCACATGAACAATGCTGTTTAGTTTCAGGAGAGTTCATGTTTGAATCGCAGTGTAGCCACAGCTTCTTGTAGCTCCGGCTTATCCAACACCTAGCCGTTTCTGTCACGCTCCAACTGGTGAATCTTGCAGATGTATCTTGTCACTGTTACTGTCCTGAATCTTGAGGATCTAAACTGGCAAATGACAACTGTCTTCAAGGGCCTTCTTCACAGGGTGATGGAAAACTAGCAATGTGGTTTAAAGAAAAAAAAAAGACAGAACTGTGCTTGATTTAACTTTAAAATCTTTCTACACTTCTCTGTACCACTGAGGTTCAAGGTCCCTTTACTCAACACCTGGCCCAAATAAGCCACACAGGGAGCACCTGAACTTGAGTGTGCCCCATCCTCACAGATGTTTTTCTTGGCACTAAGCCACTGGTAAAGCTTAATTCCTTTCAACGAGGCTTTATTGAGCAACTACAATGTGCTGAGTGCCTATTCTATCATTAAAGCAGGCTGTCTCAGGCAGCATCTCATTTTCCCTCCCTGGGACTTCCAGAAACCTTGAAATATGTTCTTAGCATTGTGAGTATACATTGGAGACACAAGGGTACAAGGCTTCCTTTCCTGGCAAAAATGTTAAAAGTTCTCTTGGATCTGCTTATCACATAATACCCACCCCAGTCAGTTCCAGAAGTCAAGGTCTTTTCATTCAGACAAGGAAGGTCTTGGATATTTTGGACAAAGAATCTTCCTTGGGAACACCAATATGTTCCTCTCTTGGAATAAATGATTTGATATTAGAAAATTTGAGAGCCCTAAACTAGCACCCCAAATTCAGAGACATAGTTGGTGGATCTGGAAAAGATGATAGGTGAGCACCCTGAATTCAGAGACATAGTGGGTGGGGATGGAAGAAATGGGGAAGTCATAGCAATAATATTTCATCTTCCTGAGCACAAAGCTTTGGTCCCATATTACACAGAGTTGATGGCAGTTGTAACTCAAATGACCATAGAGGGAAGAGTAGGAAAGGGGGGGGGAGATTTATTGGGGATATGGTAAGTACCCCTAAATGGTTGTCAGAAGGACAACCTTGGCCTTCTAAGATGAAAATATAGGGAATAATTTTTAACAAATACCAAAAAGAATGCACACTTCTCTGTGTACAAAAGTCAAGTTAAAGAACATAGACATAGGGTTTAGATGGAGACTCCCAGGATTAGACACAGGGAATCAACTCCTAACTGTCTGAAGGACACAAATGTACACAGACAAAGTCTTTCCCCTCTGTCTCCCTGTGATATGTGGTGGTGATGTTAGCTGCATGGAGTACTTCTCAGCTTTAAAGACGATAATGAACATAAAGAACTTAGTGTTGGCATACGCTAAGTGCTCAAGAAATGTTAATTACTGTCACTCTTATGCAAATGCAGTAAGAAATTAATTTTAGTAACAGACCTAGCCATTTGGGAACCAGACACCATTTACTAAAGTCTGCATCAGGTAGTTGAGAAACTCCTTAGTTTTCAAGCCATGACATAGAACTTTATCAAGGAGTCAATGCAAAGTTTATCCAGAATTTTTTATTACTCCTAAATTTCTTAATGGCATTCATCTTTTCTTCTTCTATCTTCTTCTTCTACCCTCTTCTTCCCCTCTCTCACTTTCTTCCTTTTCTTCATTCTCTCCAAGATGGAACGTTGACTTTGGGGGCTGGGGGAAGCATTTTTATAAAATCATCAAATCAATTAAAAGACTACTCGACTGTTCCGGGGCCAAGGAGATGCTCTGGAAGGTATGAGCACTTGCTTCACAAACTGAGGATCCGAGTTTGAATCCTCTAGAGTGTATAAACACACACACACATACCACACACACACACACACACACACACACATATTTCACACACACACACATTTTTGTGTGTGGGAGGACCCTAGGACTGTGGGAGGGGTGGGGTGCACTAAACAATTGAATCTTTTTTTGTTTGTTTTGTTTTTTTCGAGACAGGGTTTCTCAGACGGGGTTTCTCTGTGTAGCCCTAGCTGTCCTGGAACTCACTCTGTAGACCAGGCTGGCCTCAAACTCAGAAATCCACCTGCCTCTGCCTCCCAAGTGCTGGGACACGTGTGCCACCACCACCCAGCAAGAACTGAGTCTTCGAACTCACTGGTGAGCTAGTCTCGATGAATTGATGAACTTTCATGTTCTGTGAAAGAGCCTATCTCAAAACATAAAGTGCAAAGTGAGAGAGAAAGAGGCTGAACATCCAACTCTTGCTTTCACAAGCACCTGTATGCACACATATGCACCCCTCAACACACACACACACATACACACAAAGACAGAGACAGAGACAGAGACAGAGACAGAGAGAGAGAGAGAGAGAGAGAGAGAGGGAGAGAGGGAGAGGGAGAGAGAGAGACAGACAGACAGACACACACACACACACACACAGAGAGAGAGAGAGAGAGAGAGAGAGAGAGAGAGAGGGAGAGGGAGAGGGAGAGGGGGGGAGAGAGAGAGAGACAGACAGACAGACACACACACACAGAGAGAGAGAGAGGGAGAGAGAGAGAGAGAGAGACAGACAGACAGACAGACAGACACACACAGAGAGAGAGAGAGAGAGGGAGAGAGAGAGAATATGACAGAGAATTCTAAATTTTACTGTTTGAAGTTCTGTTTGGCCAAGTTAAACACTTCGTCCTGATAGTATTTTCCAAAGGAAGTGCTGTGTGGTTGTATAGTAGCTTTACTGTTTCCTCTGGAGACTATCATTTCATAGTTATTACTTGGCTATTAATAAATTTTAAACAAACATCTTCTTTTATATCATATAGTTAGTATTTAAAAATTTACAGTGAATTCATAGAATAGTATAGACCAAAACAATTAAGTTGTTGAAACAATTTCTTCTATCTTTACGAACAAATAAGTGCTGAATTGGGGATGGGGGGGAATAAAAGGCTGTCATTATTTTTTAATAGACTTTATTTTCCCCTTAAAAGTAACATGGCTTTACATTATTGTAATATATGCACTTATACAATTCAGAGGCTCAGAAACAGAACAAAATCTTTTAGGATATCTATATGGGATGCTTTAATTAAAAAAACTCTAGAACTTTTACTTATTCATATATGTTTTTCTTTTTTCTTTTTTTTTTT
>NW_022196896.1:102621858-102643124 GCF_008632895.1 Mastomys coucha | reverse complement strand
AAAACCTGACTTACAGCATTTGCATGGCAAATGTTTAAATTTCACTTTGCAACATGAGATGAAAAGAAATGGAGAACTGGCTTGACCCAGTGAGTGCAAACATGATTTACTGGCTGTGAAACACAAATGCCACTAAGCCTGCTTCCTTGTTGGGCTTTGCTGAGTTACAGCAGGGATTCAAGGCACTGGCTGCTTTCCCCCTCCACCCCTCTTCATGATCTGATTTTACTAGCCCTGCTACACAATTTCCCTTTCTCACCTCCGTTCAAAAGATTTAATAGAGTTTAAGATAAGACTCCAGGCATCCGGATTTCAAGGTCAGAGCTGACTTCACCCGGGCCTGGGGACCAGAGTCTGTTCCCTACCTTTGAGAGTTCAAGAAAGCTTATAGCTTGCCTCAAAGCCTTGTCAGTGAGTGCTCCCAGAAGTCTATCAGAGCACTTTGAAATGTCCAGGACTGATGCAAAGTAACTCATCGAGACGCCTGATTGTAGCTCTTCTTCCCATCCTTATTTTTTTTTCCTTGTAGGTGTACACGATGAAAATAGATTTCAAAGGATAAAGGAGGAGGTTAGAAGTCCCCAAGAAAAGAAAATCTACTTTATACTTTGGCTGTTCAGAGAGAATTTGATTAGGCCAGCTAGCCTGCTGAGCCAAGACTCTTTGACCTGGCACTTCCTTCCTTCAGACTGACTCCACAGGAGTTGTAAATGCTGGCCTAGTTTGATCAATGAGCATTTGATAACTATTCTGTGCTATGTGCAAGCTGAACTATTGGAAAAGAAACAGATGCAAACACTCCAAGTGCCTTCTAGAGCTCAGATAGCCTAAGGAAGTTGGCTGGAGACAGCTTGCTCATCTTTGTGTCACTTGAGCAGATCCTGCTACCTGAACTGGTAGATTCTCTGTGAAAGGATTTCTTGCATGAATGGACCATCGCATTCATATCAAAAGGCATGATACAGAAGAAATAAAAATCAGTGGCTATGGACGTGAAAATGAAATGATCAGTCCTGATAAAAAAGGAGGCCACCAGAACATTCTGGAAGCTGGTAACTACGTTAAAGATGAACTTTAAATACAAAGAAGAGGCATCTAGACAAAGGGATAGATGCAATAATGTTATAGATTCAGAAGAAAGATATCTTTAAAATAGTTAGAGGATGGAGCTGCTGCGAAAGACTAGGATGGGAGGGGTATGTGATCCTGGCTGCAGAATCTTTTACTCAAGTGTTACTGGATCTTATTGATTTAGCCATTTCATTTTAATTGTAAGTGGAAACAGTAGAGAAAGAGCAAGGGTGTGGGAGTAAGGGGTACTGTCAGACACAACTTAAAAATATGAGGGCCTTGAAATAAGGTTAAAATTGGGCAGAATAATTCACACATCATATCTTTCTCAATGAAAGGTATAGGTGCAGAATCTCTGAAACTAGAAAACAAACCACGACGTTAAGAACTCCAGGAGTTCTTCTTAGTATAAATGCTCTAGGAATTCTTATATATAAGCCATCAGCCATTGGGGAAAATCCTTACTACTAGTTTATCATTAGATGATGAATTGAATATTTTAGGAGGGTTCAGAACATTCCTAAAAAAAAAGAAAAGAAAGAAAAAAGAAAAAAAAACTAGCTGGTAACATTTGGGAATTGTACTTAGCTTTGTTTGATTAAATATCATGTGAGTTTGCTCCTTGGGACATGATATAAGTAGAAGATAAAAGTCAGGACATGGAGAAGTTGTGTGGATGGTGGAGAGAAAAGTTATGGGGATGGTGTTTTAAATGTGAATATAAACTACCCACGACCATTGCTATGGAGTGCCTTGACTTGCAATTAGAAACCAAGAGTGAGAGAGAGCAAGAGAGTAAGAGAGCAAGCGGGGGAGCGAAAGTCTTCTAGAAAATATGAAAGTTGTACCCCGAGTTTGATTAAAACCTCCCAAGATGAAAGAAATAATGCTTCAGTAGGTAGTTTAAGAGAAAATTTGTGTGAATCATTCAGTTTAGGAGCACACACACACATATAAATATGTATATATACATACATATATGTATATTTATTTAGTACTTATATTAAATAGAATAATAAATAACATAAGCAAGAGATAAGCAAAAAAGTATCTAGTCTTCATTCCAAGAGGAGCCATATGTATTACAGTGTCAGGTGTGCCTGGACATCAATTTCAATCAAAGCTCAAGTAGAAATAGTTAATATATCATTGAGGATAAAAAAGAACTCAGGTTTCAGAAAACAGGTTATCATGAAATAGAGATAGGCAAAAGGTGCAAAGAGTGTAGGAGAGAGAGGATTTATACATGGTAGCTCTTCAATACCTGTTATTGTATTGGCACCACGTCTCTCTCTCTCTTCCTCTCTCTCTACCCCTCTCCCTTTCTCTCTGTCTTTCTCTCTCTCTCTCCCTCTCCCTTGCTCTCTCTCTCCCTCCCCCTCTCCCTCTCTCTCTCCCTCTCTCCCCCTCCCCTTTCTCTCTCTCCCTCTCTCCCCCTCCCCTTCTCTTTATCTCCCTTCCCCTCTCCCTCTCTCCCTCTCCCTCTCTGTCTCCCCCCTCTCTCTCCCTCTCTTCTCTCTCTCTCTCTCTCTCTCTCTTTCTCTTGCACTCACATTCTCTCTCCTCTTTCTCCCCCTCCCAACCCTCATCTCTCAGCTGACATGAACTGTGAGGAGTGGGCATGTTGGATATTTAAAAGCATCTGGATATTTTGAAACCCCAAATATCAAAACAAGTCTTCAAAGGAGAACTTCAGTTCGGGGCCATTTATTTTTAACTGTGGTTGATTTCTCTCTCTTATTAAACAGATTTTTAGATTCAGTGGCCAGCATTTTTGCACATGAAGGAATTCAATTATTGACATGCATGGAGGAGGTTTAGCATTGGGTTCTGGACATCAGCCAATGAAATTAGTCATCTTGAAAGGTAACTGAGGATACTCTTGGCCTTGGGGTTGCAAAAGTAGTTATGTGTGCAAATGGATTACTGAACTAATTTTGGAAAATAATAACAATAGCTCTTGCTAACATTTATTGAATTCTAACTATGAATCATGCAAACAAAATTATTTATGTTGTTTCATTTACAGGACAACTTTATATGTTGGGAACTGTTATTGGCATTTTATAGTTAAGGGGGAAAAAACCTAGCCTAGAGAATTCAAACAACTTACTCACAATGTTATAGAAACCAAGTGCAGCAAAGCTAAGATTTGAGTCACAGAACCAACCTAGTAGGCCCTTGTTTCCTGTTCTTTACTGTGTACCATCAAAGCAGACATATAAAGTCTGTGCTACGCAAATTGAGTGAATGGAAGTCACACAGGAAGAAATATATGTCTCCCTCTCTTCATACCCAGAGCCCAGAGAGACATGCACCCATGATACTGTGTGTTAACTTTCAGGGTCACCTCCTCTTATATTTTCTGGCATTTCCTATCTTCCATGAGAGGAGCAGAATGGTGTAACCCATAGGCATGTAGGAGTGAGATCTTGTGAAGGATTTTGGGATGTACACAAACTGTTTTATGTTCTCTGCAGGAAGAAACACCACCGAACCCTGCAGTGATTAAAGGGCTATACGAAAGACTGGTAACAGAATGCAAGGAGGTGGGAGAGAAAGCTAGTAAAGAAGCAGGGATACACATGTGGTCCCAGAGTGCAATTAAACACTAGCAGCTCCTTTGGAACTGACTCATGGATCACAATTGTGAACAGTAGAATGTAAGGTTCACATTATTCTTTGGGTTACAGATATGACAGGGCCCAAATAGGTATCATGTGTATTCCTGCTTATTTACAATGAGCTGTCTTCTCAAGACAGAGATACCATAGTATTTAAATATTTAAAGCATTGATTTGGGAGTAACCATTGAGAGCTTATTGTATTCTTTCTTTCTTTTAGTCAAAATCAAATTCTCAAAGAAAGAAATCAGTTTAATAAAAATAAAAGACCCTGAAGATACATGTTCATAGCTTTCTGTGAACACAATACATTATGTCTATAAAGTTTTTAATTTGCTTGATAAAACTGTGTTTGCTAAGATGTTTAACATATGCCTACCCATAATGAACACAGTTAATGTGAGATGTAGGTGGAAAAAAACACTCATCCTAAATACTTTATTCTGAGATAAAACTTCAGAAAGCAATTATCTGCAGAAAACACTTGCATCTTAAGAATATTCCATGAGTTAGAGACATTACACCTCATATGTATATCAGAGTGACAGTCTTACCCCAACTAAAGTCATCCTTCCCATCTACAATAAAATTTCCATTTTCCCAAGCCAACCACAGACTAAACATTCAACAATTGTGTACACTCAGCAACCTCATGACTTTGGGGGTTGGTATTTAAGGAATCACCCTAGAACCAATTCATCTTCATGCTTCAAAGACTTCTCATTGAGAAGTACTCCAAATGTTTGTAACTATTTTAAGATTAGGGTTTTTTTTTTCTGGAAGTTTAAATGTAAACTCAAACAAATGTTTTCTGATCATTTTGGACTCTTTTAACTAACTTAAAGTTCACCTCATGTTCTGACTTTAGGTTTCAAGCATAAGTAGAGTTTTACTTCTGTAACTTCTTAAATACTTTTGAAGGGTACCTCTTCCTAACACTTGTCTTTCAAGCTCTTCTCCTGGCACTGTTTGATAGGTTGTTTGACAGGCAAAGTCACATAGAAGATAAATTAAATCGGTTGTTTTTGTTTCCATTATAAGAAATCTATCTTTGAGATGGAACAGAGACTGAGGGAATGGCCAACCAAATGATTGACCCAACTTGAGACCCATCTCATGGGAAAGAGCTAACCCCTAACACTATAAATGGTACTCTGAAGCTTGTAGACAGGAGCCTAGCATAACTGTCTCCTGAGAGGTTTTATTCAGCAACTAATGGAAACAGATGAACAAACTCATGTCCAAACACTGGGCAGAATTTGGAGAATCTTGTAGAAGAGTGGTCAGAAGGACAGTGGGAACCAGAGGGGTCAAGTATACCATGGGACCTACAAAGTCAACTAACATTGGCCCATGGGGGCTCACAGAGACTGAACCACCAACTGAAGAGGATGCATGAGCTGGACCTAGGTCCCCTATATAAAAGTAGCAGATGTGCAGGTTGGTCCTCATGTGTGTCCTGTAACAACTGGAGCAGGGGCTGTCTCTAACTCTGTTTTTTTTTTACCTTTGGATTCTTTTCCTCTATCTGGGCTGCCTATCTGGCTTGAATGGGAAAGAAGTCCTACTTCAAATTGATGTGCCAGGGTGGCCTTATACCCAGGGAGGGCCTTCTCTTCTCTGATGAGAAGGGAAGGAGGGGATGGGTAGAGGGGCTTGTAAGGATGGGTCTGGAAGGATCGGAGGGAGGGGGAGCTGTGATTGGGGTGTAAAGTTAATAAATTAATGAAATAAAATCCATCTTGGAGTTGTTTTATAGAGAAAAGATGTTCTGTTGTAAGTTAGCATGAAAACATAGTACAGTAGAGAGTTGTTCTATTTTTCTTCCTTATATTCTGTTTAGATGACTTAGGTTAATCATTCTTTATTTGGTCTTGGTGATCATTCCTCTTTCTAGAACTTTCTACGGGTATTGGCAAAATTATAGGATAATCTAAAATTGTTTTTTTTCTCATGATAAAATGTTTCCTAAATAATTTGTTATAAGAAGTATTATAAAGCAAGTATGGTAGCACATACCTATAATATGGTTATGTGGAGGCTGAGTAGGGAATTATGGTTCAAGACCAGACAAAAGGACTGATGTTTCAGATGAGAATTAGAGGCTCTTTTTTTTCCCTTTGAAAAGCTATCCAGAACACACATAAACCATCAGCCAGAAACTAGAAGCTCTAAAGGAGGATCAAAGCTATGTAATTTTAAGAAGACCAAAGGAAGTGACAGTCTGGTCAAATGGAAACCAACTTCTCTTTTCTGAATACTACTGCAGCCTTCATTGTGGATTGAGGACAGGCCAGAGATCCACCAAAAGTGTGATGAGTCCCTATTAGAGACATTGTTGCAAAGACACATGTGCTGTTCTACCTGAAGCCTCCAAGGATGCTGTCTCCTCCACCCATCTTCCCATTGATGCTCACTTCTTGATTCTATACTGTCTCTTTTCCCATCCAATACGGGCATCTAAATAGTCTATAACTTTTGGATCCTTAGCAAGAAGTTAGGTTTCCAATTCATAATGTATGATCAAATGTAACTTTAGAAACATTTGCTCCACAAGACATTTAATATAGCGAGACATAAATAAATTGACCAGAGACTTTAATTCTATTTTTTAATCATTGCAAAAGTTACTGTGTGTAGTGTGTGTGTGTGTGTGTGTGTGTGTGTGTGTGTGTGTGTGTGTGTGTTCAGGGATGGGGTGGTTAATGCTCATAAGATAACTTTGAGTAGTCATTTCTCTCTTTTATCTGTACCTGGTTTCCTGGGATAGAACTCAGTCATCAGGTTTCCATTGTAAGAACCTTTTTACCCAATGAGACACTTCACTGGCTCCATTTCCAGGTGGATAGAAAGAGACTCTAACGGTGCCAGGCAGAATCTTTGGGCTGTCATGGCAGGCCACGTTAACAGGAAGGACATTTGTTCTCCTGCCCAGCCCACAGTAAACAACACTTTCCCCTTTGTAATTGGATTGCTTTTGCCTTATTTTAGTTACGTAAATCGAGCTTTGAGCCTTCCGTTGTCTTAGAGCTCTCTCTCCCAAGTCTGGAATGAAGCTCAACAAAGGTACTCTTTGCACAGGGCAGTGCATGCAAAAAGGAAGGTAAAAACACAGGAAAGGGGAACAAAGGGCAAGGCCAGGTCTACAGTCAGTGTGGGGATTACTGGTCAGAGAAGACAGTCGAAGTCTGGGGTTCTGTGGTGACTGAGGAGAATGATTCTAGAATATTGACTGTGTCGGATGAGCGGCATCAGAGAGTCCTGCTGACAGGAGTCAGTGTCATTCTTGTGACTGAATTTTTGGCCCAGGTGCCACCATTATTACTTTTGCAGGTCAGCTGTCGAGGCTTGTGCCTCACTCTAGTAGTGTATGAGAAGTCTGCAACTGAAATCTCCGACAGGACAAACATGGTAGTTATTATCCACTTAACAGGGTTTAGAATCACCAGAGAAGCAACCGTCCAGGCCTCTCTGAGGAGTTTCTCAATTAGGCTGAGTGAGGTGGAGGAAACCACCCTAACTGTGCTTTGTGCCACTCCATAGGAAGCATTTGAACTGTGTAAAAAGGAGGAAGAGAGCTGGGCACAGGCATTCGCTGCTCTCTGCTGATCAACAAGAAGCAATGAGAACAGCTGCTTCCCTCTCCTCTTGACATAAATAACTACCTGGCACAGGGGACAGTGCCCTCAAACTGTGAGCCAAAGCAAACACATGTCCTTAACCTGCTTTTGCCTAGCATTTTGTCAAATCAATAAAGTGTATAATACAGCAGGAAATACAAGAACGATCCATTTGTCTTAGTTTTCTTCTGCATCTTTAAGTTTGCATCGGTGCTGAGCAGGAAGTGTCCGAGACTCCCACTGGACATATTCCTCTGTTAAAGTTCAATTAAGTTCTCCATGGACGTGAATATTACAAAAATCTAATTTATGTGGTCATACTCTATGGCATTATCTTCCTGAGGATTTTTCAGTTCTTTTAAAACGTGTTTCCCTCATTATGAACGTATGAGATATTATGTAAATTTTCCCAGATTCAGCCCCGAACGCAGTTACCAGAGGACGTAGTCTAGTCTTCAGTGCTCTGGTGCTGAAAGGAAACATATCATTCTAAAATTAGCAATGGCATTTCACTAAAGAGTAAGCCTCATACGGTTTTCACAGATGACTTAAAACTTTTGTCTCTAAAATGCTTACAGCCCATAACCTGAATGTCAAGTTTCACAGTGTGGTATAACTGCTTTCCTAACACAAAATAGAAACCTGTGAAAATGTGGAGGTGTGACAGATTGCAGGGCAACATTTACAAGTTCTTCCCTTAGTTAGGATACAGTCTTTCCATTCATAACTTGAGCAAACCCCTTAAGCTTCTCCTCTTGAGCCAGTGTGCAGTTGCTCAATAGAATGAAATGTCCATATAAATAGGATATTTATATTTGGGGCACCCTGGAGGATGTTTGATAGGTATCCGTGTATTGGGTTGACACATGCACACTCTCCTCTGTGTGCATGTGTGTGTCAGTGTACATGCATGTATGTATGTGTATGTGTGCCTGTGGAGGTCAGAAGTCCACCTCAGGACTCATCAATTATAATAGACTGACTGTTCAGCAATCTCCAATGATCCTTGTCTCTAGTTCCCTAGTGCTAGAGTCATAAGCATTGTTCTACTCTACGCAGATCTTTTGAAAATAATACCTTTGTTAGTTATAAATTTCAATGTGTTTTAGTCATTCTTTTATTCTCTCCTATCTTCATTTAGATCCACTCCACCTCTTACCTACCCAGCCCCACGTTCCCCCCATTTTATTAACCAATGGTATCTAATTTGTGCTTGGACACCCCACTACTCCTTTTGTATACCTCTGGTCTACCTTGGACCATGGTGGATTTACCAGGAGTCATAGCCCTAAAGAAAATACACCCAGGTTTTATGTGGAATTCAATAATTGAATTAAAGTCTTCATGCTTATACAGCTACCACTGTTAACAACTGAGCCATCTACCCTGCTCCCAAAAATAGCAGATTAAGAAACAAAATTAGACTGTTCACCAACCATCATAATAAATATACACGTGGAATAACAAAATAATGGGACTTACATTTGTACCTTGAATTGTTTTAAATGTAGTATTAAGCTATTTTCAGTGTAGTATTAAACCTAATATTTAGGTTTAGCACATATTTAATACAAACTCTAAATTGATCTTAAACCAAGTGAAGCAAAGTTGTGACACTTGGTGTATTGCCAAAGAAATAATAAACTTTGCTCAAGTGAATGACAAGTGCATTTGTATAAACACAAGTGCTTTTGTATTTACGTAGTACCACCGAACCCAGGGACTCAGCCCTGAGTTTACCCAAGGCTTCCTATAAGGCATTCGCAGTTCAGCTTCTGTCTCTTGTTGCTATTCCTTCCTACTGGTGAAATCACACAATATGAGATTATCTCTGCAGTTCAGCCCACACAGTAAATCTCTAGTTTGTGATCTCTTAGTCTTCCCCAGTTTCAAGCACTTCAAAGTTAGATATGATCTCAAAGTTAACTATCAATTATTATCAATGTATATTAAATTGAATCAACCCATGAAGAAAGCTAGATAGTAGTTTGTACTTAATCTTTTTGATAACAATACTGACTATAGAATTTGAATACATCTTTATAAAGATTTCTGCTACATTCCAGAATCTCCAGATGTCAGCCTCTATTCTTGTATCTTGAACCCTGACTCATAATTTAGAAGTGATGTTATACATGTTGGTATCTTGCTTCCGGTCCTGACAGACAGAAAGAGAGAATTTAATGGGTGGGTTCTTTCGCTTTCTCCACTTTCTTGTAATAGCAGAACATCTAACTCTTCTCACACTGGAAAATAAAGAAAGATTTCTTGGCTGAGGAAATAAGTATTGGAACAATAATGATGAAGCTGGTACTTCTTTTTATCAGCAATTAATTGAAAACCAGATGCCAGGTGGGACATTTACACTTCCCACAGTTCTGGCAGCAAAAAGTGTTTATGAAAGATGTCCCGCTTATAGTTAGTTACAAAGGCCGATAGAACAGGTGCATTTGAGCCAAGTTTGAAAAAAAAAAAAAAACAACTACAGTTCATATAAGGACAACAGTATTTTCCAGGCTAACTAGAAAATATGGTACTGGAAAGAAAAACTGAATTTCTATGTTTTCAGGTTTCTTCAAATGTTAAAACCTTGTACATTATACATAATTAAAATTTATTATATATATATGTATATATATACTCACACACATACATATGTATGTATATATATACATATACCAGAGCCAAAATGTTAGTGTACAATTTATACTTTAGTGTACATATTTGGTTGCTTTGTGATGGGATAGTGAGTGTTGTCCATTTAACAGAATCTAGAATCACATAGAACACAGGTCTCTAGGCACACCTATTGAAGGTTATCATAATAGCATTAAGTGACATTGGAGAATATGCCCTCTGAGGTTGGAGCTGTGATCCTGGACTGTATAAAGGGAGAAAGGGTGCTAGGTAGAAATTCATGGACTTTGGTTTCTGATGATGGTAGTGATGGGAACAGCTACTTTAGAATTCTGTGATCCGGATTTCCCTATCGTGGCATACTGTACTCTTGAACTGAAAGCCAGAATAAACCCTTCCTCCCCCAAGATGCTTGTGTCAGAGTATTTTATCAAGGTAGCAGGAAAAGAAATAGAGACAGTCATCCTAGCAACTTCACATCAACCAACAGGAAAATCTTCTATAATACGCTTGGATAATTATGTTTAGCTATTCTCAAAGTCATGCTTGATGATTCTAGAGTCCTAAGGTTTTTAAAACTAATCCAGTATATCATAAATAATGTGTGCATAGGATATTTGGAAAAGAAAGATAATGAACCTATTAAATGGAAGCACCAACAAATATACGTATATACAAGTCTTCATAAAAGACATTGACTATGCTTTTTATGTAACATTTTCTATAGATGTATCATTTTACATAATAACGTAGATGCAAGAAATTCCAAGTTAATAAAGTACAAACATCAGAATGTCTATGAGATAAATAATTAGTTCTTGTTGTGACTTAGACATTCAATTAAGAGATAAGGTTAATGTAAATAGTCCTAGATAGACTAGATCTATACAAAAAAATTACATAACTCAAACAAAAATGTTTGACATAATATGAAAAATAAAGAAGGAAGATATATTCCCCAACAAATAGGTCTATCATAAAAATTCTATATTTTACAAGTTAATATATGGAATAAATGAAATATCTTGAAGTTCTAGGTAGAGAAATAAAACAAAAGGAGATCAAGGGGATACAAATTGGAAAGGAAGATTTCAAGGTATCTCTATTCAAGAATGATATGGTAATATTCATAAACGACCCCAAAAATTCTACCAGAGAACTCTGTCAGCTGATAAACACTTTCAGCAAAGTGGCTGAATATGAAATTGACTCAAGGAATCAATAGTCTTCCTTTATACAAATAAAAAACAGGCAGAAAGGAATGAGAGAAACAACACCCCTTGCAATGGTCACAAATAATATAAAATATTTTGGTATAACTCTAACCAAGCAAGTGAAAGACTTGTATGACAAGAACATCAAGTCCCTGAAGAAACTGAAGAAGCTATCAGAAGATGGAAAGATCTTCCATGCTCATGGATAGGTAGGAATAACATAGTGAAAATGGCCATGCTATCAAAAACTATCGACAGATTCAATGCAGTCCTTATCAAAATTCTAACACAATTTTTAATAAACTGTGAAAGAACAATTCTCAACTTCATATGGAAAAACAAAAAACCCAGGATAGACAGAACAATCCTGAACATTAAAAGACATTCTGGAAGAATCACCATCCCTGACCCCAAGCTGTACTACAGAGCAATAGTGATAAAAAACAGCATGGTATTGGTTCAGAGACAGACAGGTTAATCAATGGAATTGAACTTAGACCCAGAAATAAACCCACACACATACGGACACTTGACTTTTAACAAAGAAGCCAAATCCACACAGTGTGGGGGGAAAAGCAAGCATCTTTAACAGATGTTGCTGCTCTAACTGGCAGTCGGCATATAGAAGAATGCAAATTGTTCCATATTGATCACAAAGTTCAGCTTCAAGTGGATTAAGGCCCCAACATAAAACCAGATATACTAAATATCATAGATAGTGGGAAATAACCTTGAACACATTGGTACAGGATACAGTTTCTTAAACAGGACTAATCACCAGTGGCTCAGGCTCTAAGATCAACAATTGATAAATTGGAACTTATGAAATTGTAAAGCTTCTATAAGGCAAAGAACACTGTCAGTAGGACAAAAGAGTTGCCTACAAATTGGGAAAAGATCTTCACTATCCTTACATATGATAGAGGGCTAATATCCAAAAATACATAAAATTCAAGAAGTTAGACTCCAAGAAACCAAATAACGTAATTAAAAAATGGGGCGCAGAGCTAATCAGAGAATTTTCAACAAAGGAAACTCAAATAGCTAAGAAGCACTTAAAGAAATGCTCAACATCCTTAGTGATCAGAGAAATACAAATCAAAACAACCCTGAGATTCCACTTTACACCAATCAGAACAGCTAAGATCAGATTCAATCAACAGAACATGCTAGTGAGGATATGGAGAAAGGGGAACACTCTTCCATTGCTGGTGGGATTGCAAACTGGTACAACCACTCAGGAAATCAATTTGGAGGTTTCACAGAAAATTGGAAATAGTTCTATGAAAGACCCCGCTATATCAACCCTAAGCATATACTCAAAAGGTGCTCCACCATACCACAAGAACACATGATCCACTATTTTCATAGCAACTTTATTTGTAATAGCCAGAAACTAGAAACAACCCAGATATCTCTCAACCAAAAAATGAATACAGAAGATGTATCTCCTTTATACAAAGGAATACTATTCAGCTATTAAACACAAGGGCATTGTGAATTTCACAGGTTAATAGATGGAAAGAGGAAATACCATCCTGAGCAAGGCAACCCAAACCCGAAAGGACATGCATATTACACACTCACTGATAAGTGGATATAGCCATAAAACACAGAATACTCATGATACACTTCACAGACCCAAAGAAACTAAACAAGAAGAAAGGCTCAAGTGATAATGTTGAATCACACCTAAAAGGGGGAACAAAATAGTTACAGGAAGCAGAAGGAGGGACAGAAGTGAGTGGAAGAGGGAAAGGGGGGGGGGAATAGGATAAGCAGGCATGGGGAAAGACAGGAGACACAGAGGGTCAGGAGAATGAATGGAAATCTGCAGCTGCCTGTGGTAGGGGTTTGGAGGGAATCTTTAGGAAGTCTCAGAGACCTGAGATGAGGGAGGCTCCCAGGAGTCAATGCAGGTAACCTTCACCTAGATGCCTAACAGTGGGGACATACAACCTAAAGAAGCCACACCCTGTAGCCAGGCAGGACTCCCAGTGGGGAGATAAGGACACCAGCCCACCCACAAAATTTTGACCCAGAATTTGTCCTGTCTGAAAGAAATGGAGGGATAAAGACAGAGCAGAGACTGAAGGAATAGCCAACCAATAATAAATAACTGGCCCAATTTGAAACTCATCTCATGGGCAAGTCTCAACCCCTGACATTATTAGTGATTCTGTTATGCTTGCACACAGGAGCCTAGCATAACTGTCCTCTGAGAGGCTCTATCGAGCAGCTGACTGAAACAGATGCAGATAAAAACATTGGACTGAGGTCAGGGACTCTTATGGAAGAGTTGGGGGAATGGTTGAAGGCCCTGAAGAAGACAGGAACTCCACAGGATGACCAATAGAGTCAACTAACCTGGACCTCTGAGAGCTCTCAGAAATTGATCCACCAACTTAAGAATACACGCAGGCTGGAATGAGGTCTGCAGTACATATATATGTAGCAGATGTACAGCTCAGTCTCCATGTGGGACTCCATGTGGGATGACTGGAGTGGAGGCTCTCCCCAAAAGCTCTAGCCTGATTATGACATCCTTTGTCTAACATGGATGCCTTGTCTGGCCTCAGTGGGAAAGGATGCACCTAATCTGGCAGAGACTTGATGAGCCAGGGTTGGGAGATACTCAGTGGAGGAGCATCCTCTCAGAGGAGAAGGGAATCAGTGAGGGGGGAGCAGGAGAGGAACAGCCCTTGGGATGTTAATTAATTAAAATTTTTGTTGATGGGATAGAATGTACAGAGGAAAAATGAAGAAATAAACTAAGTCTAGTCAGAGTAATATCATTAGAAAATATAAACCATGTGATTAGAAATAACCAGTTACTTTCCTATACTCTGCTAGATACCAGGAAATTCAGGATGAATAGATCCTGTTACTGCTTAAGTTCTCCTCCTTCTTCAAAGGTGGTACTTCACTGCTGTGTCCCGGTCTAGGCAGAGTGACTGAGCACTCTCAAACTTCCTTTATAAAGGCACTAGCCACATTCAGAGAGGCTGGGCCTCCAGACAGTCATCTCTCAAAGTCCCTACCTCCTAAGGCCATGACTATCTTCAAGACAGGATTTTAATAAAGGACTTCTGGGGACATATACATTTGGATTACAGAACAAAATAAGCTTCACTCAAGGATGTCTGTGCTGTATTAAAAAGATAGACCATTGCTTTAAAACTAGAGAAAAAAATAGATATATTTTTCACCAAATAGTTTAAAAATACAATGATTAAAGCAATCTGTTGCTATGGTAGAGTAGTAGATCAGTGAAGTTAAATAGAAAACACACACGCGTGTGCACACACACACACGCACACACACACAAGAGTAAATATATAATTAGTTCATATTTATCTATCAACTATCTCATAAATACATGTCATGAGTACAGCAATATTTATAGCTCTAATGAATGTAAGTGTACATGTGTTTAGACAAGTACATTGCTAATATATAAAAATAGATATAGCATATTAATGAAACATGACATTTTATAAAAATACTTTTAAGAATTCTGTATATATGTAATAAAAATTTCAAACATTGGTGGAAAATGTACTACTTAATAGGTATTATGGAAAATTAAGTCATGTACAAAAGCACATTATCATATGATAAAGAAAATTGTATTTATATGTAAATAATTAAACAATAATCATCATGCATGTGGCTACATAATTATTCTATTTAGAGAAGATTTGTTTGATAAGCATAAAATGATAAAAATTATAGTAAAATAATGCCTGAGTTTTCAAAAGATACCTAAAATTTACCAAAATCTTTGAAATCGTAATTCATAAATATTTATACTGTTAACATACAAAGAGCTTATGGAAAAGATCTCAACAGACAAATATTCTTCCTTTAACATATAGGTAGATAATTCACAAGGGCAAGTATATAATGAAGTAACAAATAGATGACTTATTTTGAGCATGTCATAGAAATTTCAGTTTCAAGGTCAGCTAGTTTTTCCCAATCAAATTTGTAAATATTTCAGTTAAGTATGAATATTAAACTAAATATACATCATATATTACATATAGATATATAACACATTTTCTATGAACAATACATTAATATTTAATAGTCAATGAAATATATTGATAAATGTTTAATTAAATGTTAATAAATACACATGGATGTTAATGTTTTTATATCATACAGATAAGCATTTGAGTATGTACTATCTTCCTTAAAACTGTTTAGAAGGTTTAATCAGAATCTTACATGTATTAAACATAATATCCTAGAATAATAATGCTACTTCCTTAGAGGTGTGGATATATATGTAAAAATGTTCACCAACAATAGCAAAGGATACATATGGATATTTTAAATAAGTTATAGAAAGAATTACTCAATTCATCATAACAATTGCTTGTGATGTAATACTGAGTCAAGAAAAAGCAATATAAAATAATATATGCAAATAAATTATATATATAATTTTAATAATATTTAAAGAAAATTTTGCCTCTACACATTTGGTCAAGAAAATGAGCAGAAAGAAACTTATATGACAGAAGTATAATTGGTCTCATTGTTCATTTTCAACTTCTTTTTATGTATTTCTGTTTTCTGTGTTTCCCAAAATTGAGATTGATTATACTCTTTACAGAAAATATCATAACAAATATGAAAAACATTAGAGAAGCATTCATCTTCCAAATCAGATGTGCTTTTTCATTTGAGGGTCTAGCAGTCACCTTCCCCTGGTACTGACTTTATGCAGCAGTATCTGGTTCTGCACGCCCTTGTGTAGAATGAATGGCTGTGTTTAAGGAAGGCAAGATGAATTGAGCTCCAAACTTGGACCATGAGAACACAGATTTCAAGAGTCTCCCAAGAGGAGACAGATATAAGCAGAGATGTTTGTTCTGGGTGTAGGTCATCCACAGGGCCCACTTTATACATTCACAAAGAAAATAACCCTGACCTGGTCTGACTACAGAAATCTTTATAAATGGGAGTAAACGATAAGGGAGATGTATAGGTTTTGTTTTCCTCTTCAATGGAGAACTGGTTGGTGACCGTGTAAGTAAAGGGGAAAGAGGCTGACCTGGGATGACAAAGGAAGGGTGTAGAGCAGCCATGGGTGTGACTGTTCATGGAGAGAACCATTGTAGGATGAAGAGCAGCAAGCTGTGATGGATCAGTACAACCTACAAAGCTTCCAGACACAGGGAAAGTACATCATTCTTATCATACCTGGAGAGCATGCCAACCATGTCTGTTATGTGAACTGCTACGAAATGGCTGCAGTGTCTCAGCTGGTAAAACTTTCCCTTCTGTTACAAATATTGTGATGTGATAGCCACTCGGGACACGTATACATACTATGTATAGCCCATATTTGGAACAGCCATACTATGGAAAACTACAAATGGCTTGTAAGCCAATTGATGTTCAAGCAAAGAAAGTAATTTGTTACCTTTAACTTGCTACAGCTTTGTTATTATAAGTCAAAAGTGTAAGCAGAAAGATACTCAAAATTGATTAAATAAGATGCTTGATAGGATGGAAGTGTCATCCAACTTAGCCACTAATTTTTATAGTGTGTCTCAAATGGAGCCTTTTGGGTGTACTAACCTTGCTTGTCCAGTGGCAGCCTGTCAATTTCATACTTGGGATATACTTTGTATTCTTTTCCAATTTCTCAAAACACTAGAAAAAAATATTTAATTTTTTGAACCATTCATCTCTACTTCCTTCAACTCAGACTAATTGGAGAGAGAAATGGAGCTAGTCACTGGTTTAAGCAAGCGTTGTTGCTCACACTTGATTCAAATGAGAAATTAATACTTCAATCTGCTCATAGAAGAGGAGAGACATCTTTCACAGTTCAAGATACTCTAGGGTCTTTGTGTAGGGAGTGAAAAAGCAAGACAAGAGTTGGGTACTGTGAGGAAGGAGCAGGGACAAGGAAAAATGCTGCTCTGCTTCCCTTTGAAGTGACACCGCCCCAACCTGAGAAGACCTGCTTCTTGATCTCACCAGGCAGGCTCCTAACTGTCCTTCAGCATCCATGTCCACCAATTCCTGAGATTCTAATCAGTTTTTAGGATGCAGCACAAAATGACATCCTTAATGCTCCCCAAACACTGTGCACATAGGCCTTCCATTCTAGTGAAGCCCCTGCAATCTCCTTGAGGAATGATGTCAATGTCTGACATACGTAAGGCTGAAGAAGAGGATGGTCAGAAAACCTGGAACAATTCCAGATTCTATCACTTACTGTGTGCCTGATTCCCAATGTGCAAGGGGTTCTGTGGCTCTCTGTGTGCTCAGTGCCGCTGTGGACTGCTGAAATTACAAGATTTAGGGATACATGAAGCCAGAGACATTATAGATTTTCAGAGGAAGGGCTGTCTCATACAACAAAGAAAAATATCCTCACAAGGCTGTGTTGGTACCAAGAAATTGCTGTTTGAGGATGAACAGATAGCCTAAAGGAACATAAAACAACAAAAAGGAGGAGAAAACAATTACTGAAAATAAGATTAGGGGAAAATCCAGGCAATTCTGATAGGAATCCCAGGAAATCAAATCAAATCAGGAGCAAAAGTGAAACCATTTTGAATAGCCAACCATGGTAAGTACTGCACCCCAGTATTTAGGAGGTAGAGCTATACAGAGCAAGAGCTCAAAGTCATCCTTGAGTATGGGACAAGTTTAAAGCAAGCCCAACCTACAGGAGACCCCATTCCAAAATAAAAATGGAAAAAACTAAGAAACAAGCAAAGCTTGTCATATGCTTAGGGATTAGCATTTGTGATATTGCCTCCAAGAAGAAATGCAAAAAGGTTAAAAAGCTCCAGATTCGTGTTTGTCCCTAATTAGAGGGTTGTGTCTTCTCTATTGATTTACAGCACATTACAAACCAATAAACATCAAAGCCAATATTTTTACTGTCTAGAAGTTTTATCCATATTTTTGTACAACATGGGATATCTAATTGGGCATATATACATATAATGTGTAATATATTATGGGCATATTAATGTCCATAATATATTACACATTATATGTATATATGTACAACACACACAGAACACACTAAACATTGTTCTAACATTGCTCGTTTAAAAATCATATTTCAACTGAAGATTCAAAATTAAAAGTAATGCAATAATATGCATAATAAAAAGTACACCAGGGAAAACAGAAGTCAACTGAAATAACTCTCTGTAGACAAAGCTATAGCTATTTAAGCAACAGGAATAATACAGCCAAAGTATAAATGAATATTCATAAGTCCATCCTGAAAGAAATAAATGATTGGAAGAAACAGAAATTTTTCCCATGCATATTTTCTGATAATTTACATAACTCCTCTGTTCCCAAGGTGGGAGAGCTTCAGTTCTTATCTCATGTGCAGAATAGACAGACTTTCTTTCCAACTAGTGCACTGTGGGGAGAGGTGGAGTGGTTCTTAAAGTGGAGAAACTTGGCAGGCACTGCCTCAGCTTGGTGGTCAAGACAAGTTAATTTGATAGGATGTGCTGTGGGTGGGTGGCCCTTTAACTTTATGGCTTCCTTCCTCAAAAAAGCTGTAATCATAGACAAATCATGAGAAATACACCTGACAAACTATAGACTGTCTGAAAAGTTACCCTCAGAAATGTCATGGATATCTGTGCCAGGCCAAGCCTGAAACCTGTCACTACTGAGAAAAGCCTAGGGAAACACGGTCCTCAAATGTCAAGCAAAAAGGATATCAGAAAAACCTACAGCAGAATAAAAGAAGGATGAACTTCAGTTAACAACAATGTACACATACGGATGCACTTTTGGACACTTGAATATGGTGTAAATAACCAGACTCCTCCACATCACATCTGTGTCTTCTCTCAGAACTTCAAACTACTCCAAAATAAAAGGTTCATTCGAAAATTTGAAAAGTATGCTAAAATAATTTAAATTGCTTTCTGTCTTGCGTGACTTTCATTAGAATGTTGTATGAATGCCTGCATAAGCTCAGATAAAGAGATAATCTATTTCAGTTTTTCATCATTTGATTCAAGAACAGTTTTTGACACATCAACCGTTGTTCAAACACAAAAACAAAGGACCAAATACACTTGAACTTTTCAAATCTCAGAAGGCATGGGAATCCATAAGCTTAATTCTCTAAGGAGGAGTTAGCTATCTTCTGGAGTTAACAAATATATATGTCATAAATACATATAACAGCAGAAATCTTAAAAAAGAACCCTTTCTTTTTGTGTGTATGGGTGTTCTGTTTGCATCTATGTCTGTGCACCACTTTTATACCTAGTGACTGTAGAGGATGGAAGGAGGCTAGCATTATATACAGTTGTGAACTGCCCTGTTGGTGCTGAGAATTGAACCTGGGTCCCCTGGAAAAGCAGCCAGTGATCTTAGCCATTGAGCCATGTCTCCAGGCAGACCCCACATGTTAAACACCTAATTTATCTACAAGCCTAAAATAGAACATCAAATTGTAAACACAAAAGTATCTTGACTTATTTCTAAGGCACAGAGGTGAGAAAGACATCAAAGAACATTGTAACCAGGACTTTTCTACCTGTGTTAGATTTCCTAATAATGACTCTGAGATGTAATTATTTATGAATAAATGCCTAGGCCATAAGCTTGGGCTTCTTCTATGACTAGCTTGTAACTTATATAACCCATTTAAACTATTCTGGGTCTTCCACATGGCTAGTCACCTCTCCTCAGTTTCATGTGTCTGACTTCCTCAGAGTCTGGAGCAAATCTTCCTATGCCTGATTAACTCTCAGAGTTCCTTTCTTTTGATCGGAGCTCCCACCTTCTATTTCCTACCTTCTGCTACTAGGCCATGAGATTTTTATTAACAGATGATGCTTCCACACAGTACACAAGAGATCACTCCTTCAGAACATGAGCTAATGGAACATGCAGTGATGACTCCCAACTAATTTTAGTTGTAGGCTCCCCTCCTGGTCTTTAAAAGGCACAGGGAAGAAAGACTAACAAGTGGGACTTCATAAAACTACAAAGCTTCTGCACAAAACACACTAGAGTGAAGAGATGGCCTAGAGACATGGTTCTCAACCTATAGGTCTTGACCCTTAGTGCATGAACACGCACACACGCATGAGAGTGCATGGTGTGTGTGTGTGCGTGTGTGTGTGTGTCTGTGTGTCTGTGTGTAGGGGAATGCTCAGGACTCAAATGACTCTTTCACAGGGGTCACCTAAGACCATTAGAAAACACATATATTTAATTACAATTCATAACAGTAGCAAATCACAGTTATGAAGTAGCAATGAGTATAATTTTATGAGAAACCCTATGAAAGGATCACAGTATTAGGAAGTTTGAGAACCAATCACTGACCCAGAGGATAGGGAAACATCTTTGCCAGCTATATCTACATCAGATGTGGGATGAATACCTAAGATACTTAAAGAACTGAGAAAACTGACCACCAGATGACCCTCAAATAATCAAATTAATAAGTAGACTAATACATTGAATACTGCATTCCAAGGAATAAATACTATTGGCCAATAAATATTGAAAAATGTGTTCAACATTGTTAGCCATCAGGAAAATATGAATTAAAAGTGCTTTGAGACTTCATGCCTAAAAAATGACAACAGGTATTGGTGAGGATGTGTGGAAAGAGGGACCTTTTGTATATTCCTGGTTGGAATCAAAATTAGGACAGCCACTATGGAAACCATTCTGAAGACTACAGATAATTGAAAGTGGAACCGCCACAGAGCCCAGCAATTTCATTCCCAAGTAAATACACCTGAAGGACTTTAAGTCAACACGGCACAGAGTTATTTTCATATCCATGTTTATTGCTGTATTGTTCACAACAGCCAAGAAATAGACTCAGCCAAAGTGTCTAACAGGAGATGATTGTATAAGGGATATGTGGTCTGTGTACATAACAGAATCATATTTCATTATAAAGAAAAACAAAATCATAACATTTACAGGAAAATGAATGGAACTGAGACCAGGGGTCATTATATCCAACAGAATAAGCCCTAGTCAGAAAGAAATATACCACAATAGTACATACCTACATATTGTTTTTCTTTTTTTTTTTTTAGATATTTTCTTTATTTACA
>NW_022196896.1:102614475-102620253 GCF_008632895.1 Mastomys coucha | reverse complement strand
TCCTCCGGAAATTGGACATAGTACTACCGGAGGACCCAGCTATACCACTCCTGGGCATATTCCCAAAAAATACTGCAACATGTAACTACACATTGTTTTTCATCAATGGAATCCAAACATGTTAAGAGTCCAAACTGCTTAAGAGTAGTTCTGTGGGTCTCCACCTTGGGTACTGGGAGAGGAACAAAGGAATACCATTGAACCTGAGTGAGATGGCCAATACATCATTATGGGCAACCTGCTTGAAAGTATTGTAGTGTGTGTGTGTGTGTGTGTGTGTATGTGTGTGTGTGTGTGTGTGTGTGTGTGTGTGTGTGTGTGTGTGTGATGAAAGTAGAAAGAAGCCAGGAGAAAAAAGGAAGAAAACAGAGGGGGCAGGTTATGGAATACATGTAACATGAAAGCAGTGAGCTGAATGGGATCTGATTTGGGGGTAAAGGAACGAGGGGTTCTCGGTGGGTATTGGATAGTAGAAGAGGAAGACAATTGAGAACAAAGTATGATGACATGTACTTATGAAAATTAATAATAAAGTCAATTACTTTGTATGCTAATTAAAATGTATAGCTAAAAGGAGACAGTAAAGTCATTCAGTTAATTCTAAATTAAAATTACATTGGAATTCTGGAAAAGAAAAATTACAACACAAAACTAAGTTGCAAATTGTAAGTTTCACCTGCCATGTTTTAGGGACAAGAATGATGTAACATAGAATTGTATATAAATTCAAGTTGCCAGTAATCTTTGGCATTCAAGGTCTATCCTTCATATTGAATCAAGAGGCAACCTGATAGGCTCCTAGGGACAGGAGTATAATGTTGTTTTCACACATGCTTGAGCTATGTGCACCAAGTCCTTTGCTAGAGCATGCCATTCTACTCTGATGCTCTATAATTTAAAAAGAGTGCATTTTAAACCTCCTTCTATTCCTTTAACTATCTCAGTATCTCACTTCAATTTCCCACTCTAAATTTAAAATCAGTTATTGTAGGAGGCCTGTTTTGAATTTCTCAACAGTAGTTGTTTTTCTCTACACACAGACATATACAGTCATAAAATGTTTCTTTGTAAAATTAAAAAGTTATACATAACATATTTGTCTATTGTTTACTTAGAGACAGGATTCCTAGCCCAGGCTAGATTCATACTCTATATGGAACAAAGAAAGATTATGGACTCCTGATCTGCCTATCCCATCTCTCCAGTACTTGGCTTGCAGGAGTATGTAACCATGTCCTTTAGCCCCTTCATGACTCTTTAAAGCTGTGGATTCCAGTGAGTCATTTAGCCATGTTGACTGTGAAAGGCAAAGAATGTACATCTTAGTGTAGTACCACAGTTATGCAAATAAATGTATTTGTTAATGGCTACATATTTACACATTTAATATCTGGATACTTTTATTGCATGTAGGTTTGGCCCTAGTTAAACAAAAGATATAGGATTATCAATCTCTACAGTGTGATATGTGCATTTTGTCTTTCCTTGGACAGTCTAGGTCAGAATAAAGTGTTTGATAACACAGATATAGAAATATAAATATATGTATACTTGTTAGCACATGCTGAATAAATGGTTTAGTTGCAGTCGAAGGTCCAGGCTTTCTCCTCATTGGGTTTTACAGGAAATATGGGGATCCTGTCCCCCAAGGAATGGCAGAATGTTTCCAGATGATTATAGGCTTCTTAGTTGGGGACTCCAAGATGTTCAAAGCCTTGATTATGTCACCGAGCAGTTATGAGTCTCAGATTCAAAAGGTACAAGTGAAAGTCATCTCTCTTTCAGATATACATGACTTCATTCTATGACATGCAGAGTTTATGGGTATCGGCATTTATTTGGATTATTGACAAAATAATTGGAATTCTTGAGGAATAATTAAGTGGCTAGAAAATATTCGGACTGGTCATGAGGTCAACATTTTTAATTGATAGAAAATTACAATAGTTTATGAAATGACATACTCTGGAATTAAAAGTGATTCTCTTAATTACTTTGAAAAGTTCTTAAATGAGGCCAAAGCAACTGACAATGACACAGCCCTTTTAATAAATGATATATATGTGTATGTTCAAAAGAAATGCTTATAATTTAGTTCAGTGCCTATCAATTTAATATTTGAGAAGCTTGATTTTTTCAAATATTACATTACATTTTTATTCATTCAGGAAATGATTCCAGCCTTGATGGGATTTATTATAAAAATCCAATAGAATATTTTATCAGTACTGAAAGCCCAAACTAAATGTCAGGTTTTTATTACTTTGAATATTGATGACAAGTCCTATGAATTGTTTATCATGGGGATCAACCAAATCTTAATCATTTATGGTAATTTCATTTTGTTTTTCAAGGGACCATAACACATGCATTGTGTCATAACCCTGTGCTTTAAATAAGAAAGCTATAAAAATATCCTCCCTAGTTATGAGGGAATTTTAATACCAAAGTTACCTGAGCTAGCTAGAGTTACATAAATACTCACTACTTTGTGTCCAAAAGAAGTAGATGGTGAATCGTCATGTGCCCAGTGCACATCTTTTCTCCCATTTATAATCACAGTGCTTAGAAGGCAATTAGCCTAAGAGCACACTGCTACTCATTTGCATTGTGTCAATCACTCCAGGCTGAATCTGAAGTCATTTTGAACAAACAAATCCTTTGCTTCCCTTTGAGGTATCTCTAATGATGCATCATTTTAAAGTATTTTTTTATTATACTTTCAATGGCATACCACTGTGCTGCCTAAGCGGGCCTTGGACTTCTGGGCTCATGCAATCCTCCTGCCTCAGCTTTCTCAGTAGCTGGGATTATAAAATGCATGGGAGACTGCATTCGGCTCACATAACACATTTGTTGACTTGTTCTACTTCATAATTTTTTTTTCACCAGAATCAATTCCCGAAGAGGACATACTTATAAGGTCCAGGGGAACACATCATTGACTTAGCTCCCCAGCTCTGTTTCCCACCATTTTGTGGCCTCACTGTGGCCTGATAAACAATGAACAATTGCTTCTAATTCTTAATTCAAGTTCCATTTCTTCTGAGTGGAAACTTGCTAATTGAGCTTCTTGAGCAGCAATGTTGTGAACCTCATATTCTACTACCCTACTGCTGTCACTTGACCTGCATTGATTAGTAGGTGTGGATGCAGGGTCTCTTTTAAGTTGCTCTTCTTTTGCCATGCATCTGGACACCCCCTCCCTGCCTCCACTGAGGGCACAGTCTCAAGACCAAAGTATTATAATTTTGAGCCATAGCTTGACAAGCAACTCAGCTTTCACATATGTTCTTTCTAGAAAAAAATGTGAAATGTGCAAGAAGTGGGGCCAACTAAGAACGGAGAGAGTGCCTGATTCTGTGTTAAATCAAGTCAAGTGAGTGTAGGCCATTTTCTTACTGTCTAAGCAAAAGTTCAAATAGTAAAAAAGGCCAACTAAAAACAAGCTCGGGCATTTCTTAAGGAATATGGATGTGACAGTCATGAATGTAGAGCTCCCGATATGTATCATTTTCTTTTTACTTGAATAGAGTTTAATTATACTTTCCAATCTCTTGAAAAAATTATGACCAAATTTAATTGTTTGTGTGCGTGCATTGTGTGTTGGTATGCACACACACATGTACATTTGTGTGTATTTGAACATGTGCACAGATATGTATGCCCCAGAAGTCAACACAAGGAGTCTCCTTCAATAGTTTTTCAAAAGTCTTTGGTCTTTTTTCATATATCTGTGAGTGTGTCATGAATGCCTGTATTTGTTTTCACTTGGGCACAGAAGTCCCAGATTGAGCCCCCTGTTCTCTTTTACCATTTTCCCTGAGGCAGGGCTTCTTTCAAAACTCTATTTATTTTATGTATATTGGTACTTTGTCTCTGTATGTCCATGTAACCACTTGTTTGCCTATTAACCACAGAGATCTAGAGAAAGTATTAAATCTCCTGAGACTGGAGTTACAGACAGTTGTAAGCCACGTCTACTGCAATCACTGACCCACCTCTTCAGCCCCAACACAAGTACTTTCAATCAAACCTAGAGCTATTAGATATGGTCATCTCTACCTTCTGAGGTTGGGATTACATGTCTTGTGACCATTTCCAGAGCCCTACATCTTATGCTTTGCAAGAGTACCTCTCCCTGACTCTGTTGCACACTATTCTCTGGGTCCCCTGATAAACACATGAGCTGTCACAGCATCTCTGAATTCTAAAATTAATATTTTAAACACTAGCTGTTATGTTACTCTATGAAGTAATGGTTTTATTGTGCATATTGTTTGTATACATAGTAGTTCTTATCTGCCCAGCCTTATACACTGCCACATCTACCTGTCCTAACTCTTGCTGGTCTCTTGGCTTAGACTGCATAGCCTTTCACCTGTTCTTTTTTGTTTGTTTGTTTTTGTTTTTTTTAACTTTTATTGCATTATGATGAGAAAAGTTACATGATTTCAATTTATCTGAATTTGTTAACATTTAAAAACATATTTTAAGTAAATAGAATTAAATCACATTCTTGATTCTCTTTTGTACCCCAACTTCTCCCAGAGACCCCCTCTTCAATACCTACAATATCTTTCTTTGTCATATTCCTTAAAATTTATAAAATATTATAACAATAAAAATGAGTATTATAAAAATTGTTTGATATAAAACAACGATCAATTTAACAGTGTTATGTAGATGCTTGTTTACAGCAATACTGAAAATGCATTTGTTTTTCTCAATATAAATTTTGAATAACTCCAAACATATTAACTGTATATTTTAAAATAATATATCACTACTAGTATTTTCTTAAGTGAGCATAAATATATAAAGTCTTTTTGTTTGTTTGTTTGCGTTGTATTTAGTAGAGTTTAAAATCTTGGCTCTTATTATGATAGAAGCCCAAAATAAGAACAATTTTTAGACATTGGATTTCATTGTAATAAGGCTGTACTTCAATGACCATCAAATCACCAAAGGATTTTACCTCCATCGTAGCTAAGCTGAGAGTTGACAGATCTGCTGTGACAAGGAATGAATTGTAGGCATGATTTTTGGATACAGACTTCCTGCTATGGTCAAAACTATTTAACTTGAGTGAGTGACTTTATTCTCAGGCCACAGAGAACAGGTTACATTCATTTAAGAAATGGTGTGTGTATTAAGATAGTCTATCCATAAAGTCATCCACCAACTGTTTCAATGAACAATGGTTCTGCTTGGAAGGTGGCACAGACATTAGGTGTGGGTAAGAATCTGGTTCATTGGCTGTGATAATTTGGAAAAGCATTCATCTCAGAAAAAGAGTAACTTATAAAGTCCTCGTCTTCAAACTTGATACAAGAGCTACAAATGTCAAGCAAAGCATTCAGTCTCACTTTTTGTTGTTCTCTTTCCTACAAGCCACCTCCCAAGTTAATTGTCTATATCTCCCTTGGGTAGATAAATACTTTTGAAATATATAAGCTGCTCTGAAAACAACAGTCTAGTGTAAAAACATGAAATAAACAATACTACTAATAGAGAGGCTGAGATAGGAGAAGCAAGATTTCAAGACCCTTATGTTCTACACAGCAAGACACTGTCACAAACAAGTATATATAGATTGTACAACATTGGACCTATTTCTCCAATTACCAAATTAAAGAGACCATTGGATGACAATCAACAAATTTCTAATTCCTCATATTTTTGAATTTCAATTGCTTAGGATATGTTCGTAATATTAATTTTCATATTAATATATTAAGAAAAGGTAATTGTCACTTCCTGTTGTTTTTGTTGTAA
>NW_022196896.1:102569529-102613947 GCF_008632895.1 Mastomys coucha | reverse complement strand
AGCACCTGGGAGTGCAGCAGCTTCCTCTGGGTGTTGTGGGACTGGCTGTGGAGCCTGGGCTCAAGGTCCACTCAGGACACCATCCCAGAGAGACCAGAAGGAACCCAAGCCACTCTGCTGGTGGAGTTCTTGTGTGTCTGGTCCTGCTGGTCCCAGTTACTCCAGGTGTTGGGACAGATGTTGGGTCCTCCTCACCTCTGATCCTGAGAGTGTCAGAGCACCTGGGAGTGGAGCTTCATCTGGGTGTTGTGGGACTGGCTGCAGAGCTTGCGCCCAAGGTCTGCTCAGGACCCTTTCACCTGTTTTTATGTCACATCCCACTACCCTGCTGCTGTCACTTGCCCTGTATTCATTAGTAAGGCAATCATGAAGATTCATGGCCTTCTTCTCATCTCCTAAGACTTCTTCTGCCCTCACATGATCCCGTTTTTACAACTGCCTGCCACTACAGTTCCAGGGGATCTGACATTTTCTTTTGGTATCAAAAGAAGGTATCAAATCTGGGTTGTTATAGGAATTTGGGAAATGAAAAAATGACAAAGAGTTGTGTTGACTTCTGGTGTGCACATACTCAAACACACATGCACACATACATACCCATACACACACACACACACACACATAAAACTTAATGTATGGGCATACTTTCTTCAAGAGGTTGTAAGGTATAACTAATGTATTTGTATTCATGTCCATTGGTAATCTTCATTTATTCTGAACAAGGCATAAGCCATTAAAATAAACAATCATTAAAATAAAACTATAAGGACATGGTAGAGAAATCAACATAAATTATAAATTACCCCCAAAATAAATAATTTCCTAATGTTGCTTTTAGTGCCTTTTAAATTGTATGTATGTATGTATGTATGTATGTATGTATGTATTTTTAGGTAATTTTAATATTTTAGTTGTGGTAACATTTTTTGTTTTAAGTTTATTTATTTTCTATTCTATATTTTATCCGTCCCTGCCCCATCCACCTTCCTACTGCTCCACATGCCATACCTCCTCCACAACCCCCTACCTCCACATGGATGTCCACATTCCCCACACCACCTGACCTCTAAATTCCCTGGGGCCTCCAGTCTCTTTAGGGTTAGGTGCATTATCTCTGAATGAACACAGACAGATCTAGCAGTTCTCTGCTGTATGTGTGTTGGTAGCCTCATATCAGCTGGAGGTTCCTCAGAAAATTGGAAATAGATCTACCTGAATACCATTCTTGGGAATATACCAAAAAGATGTCCTACCATGCCACAGGGGCACTTGTTCCACTATGTTCATAGTGGCCTTATTTGTGATAGCCAGAAGCTTGAAACAACCTAGATGTCCCAGGAGAGAAGAATAGATACAGAAAATGTGGTTCACTTACACAATGGAATACTACTCAGCTATTAAGAATGAGAATAACCTGAGTTTTGCAGGCAAATGGATGGAACTTGAAAATATCATCCTGAGTAAGGTAACTCAGACCCAAAAGGACATGCAAGGTATGTAATCAGTAATAAGTGGATGTTAGCCAAAAAAAAAAAAAAAAAAAAAAAAAAAAAAAAAAGTACCGAATACCCAAGATACAGTCCACAGAACTCAAAAAGGTCAACAAGCTAAAGGGCCCAAGTAAGGATGCCTCCGTCCCACTTGGGAGGGAGAAGAAAGGAATCACAAGTAGGGAGGGAGGGAGGAACCTGTGAGGGAACGTGGATGGGGGTTAGTCGGGGTTAGAGGGGAACCTGATCTAGTATTGGATGAGAGAAAAGGACTAAAGCCCTGAGGGCCAGAAGAAAGAATGAAAACAGGCAACCTAGGGAGATAGGAGGTTGGGGGAATCCTCCAGAATGCACCAGAGACCTGGGAGGTGAAAGACTCTCAGGACTCAAAGGGAGGGACTTTAGGTGAAATACCTGACAGTAGGGAGAGGGAACTTATAAAGACCACCTCCAGCAGGAAGTCAGGGCATCAAATGAGGGAGGGGGCCATCCCACAGTCACAACTCTGACCCATAATTGTTCCTGTCTGAAAGAATAACAGGGATGGAAATGGAGAGGAATCTGAGGAAAAGAAGGTCCAGTGATAGGTCCAAAGAAGGATCCAGCTCAAGGGGTGGTCCCAAGGCCTGACACTATTACTGAGGATATGGAACACACACAAAAAGGGACCTAGTATGACCGCACCCTGGAAGACCTAACAAATAGCTGAAAGAGTCAGAGGCAGATAGTTGTACTCAACCAATGGACAAAAGCTGCTGACCCCTGTTGTTGGATTAGAGAAAGACTGAAAGATGTTTAGGAGGAGGGCGAGCCTGTAAGAGGACCAGCAGTCTCAATTAATCTGGACCCCTGAGATCTCTCAAACACTGGACCACAAACAGGCAGCATATACCAATTGTATGTATTTATATATTTTTCCAGTGAAATAGAATAGAATTGAAATATTCTTTCTCCTATTAGAAAAAGGAACCTCAGATTTCTTTGTTGGATGGAACACTTACAAGGGATATTTTATATGTAGTAGTGCAGGTGACAGTATTCTCTCCAGCTGTCCTCTCCACTTCTTGGAACAGAACAGACTGTTGGAGCTTATTGCAGGAAATATTTAAAAAAATAGAACCAGCATGTTTCCGTGCTTGTGCCTCTGCCCCAGTAGCCTGGCTGGCCATGCACTGGTGGACAATGGCCAACCTCTTTTTAATCTCGTAGGGACTCTGACTCAGAACTCCACAATCTCTTCCACCCAGCTTGCTAGGTTCTTACTGGTGATTCGCTACCATGCCAGCCCCATGCTTGAAATCTTCCATGGCCTTTGTGGAACACATATGGAAAACCTATGCTTTGCTGCTGTACCTTTCTCTCTTGAACCCAAATGAGCCACTGTGTGAAGGAAAACACAGTTCAGAAACAATGGTAACTCAATCTCTGGGCTCAGTAACTAAAACCTAATCTTGTAAACCTTATTAAAATCTGATTTCTCTGGTGACAAATCCTTGCGGATCCGCCATGATACCAGGAAACTAGCAGCTACATCTTACCCCTCTGCTGTTCCCATTCCAAAATGCTCTCCTTCGTCCTCTCTTCTTCCCTCCAACCCGGAAATCCCGCCTAATTGCCCAGTGATTGGCTCCTTTATTCATTAGGGGATTGATTCACAAGAACAGCACCAGGCCCATCCACAACACTACTGTGGTAAAGAGGAGAAAATGTGGAGTTCGGAGTCAGAGTCTCCACGAGATTAAAAAAACAGGTCGGCCAATGCCCGTCAGTGCATGGCCAGCCAAGCTGCTGGCGCAGAGGCACAAGAACAAGAATGTGCCAGTTCTATTTTTTAATATTTCCCGCAACAGGAGCTGTAGGGAAAATCTAAAGGGATTTGATCAGCTTCTATGTTGCTTCTGTGCTATGCTCAAACAGATACACTAAATCTGTTACTTGGTCTTTCCCCCTTTTCCCCCTTCTGTTGATTTTTTCTTTACATTCTCCCCTTCTATCTGCCAAAGATAATGACAATGGGCGACAGACAGTGTATCTTCCACTGAGGAAGCTATAAGACCCAGTTCCAAACTCATTCTTGGTACAACATTATATTTTGCAAAGGAACAAAATAGAAACAAAAATCTCAGGACTCTCCTCACTTTTTTTCTAGAACCAGAGTAGACAGAAACCTGGTGACTCATGTTGACCTCTGGAGATTATTCTCTTCTCAGACCCTACCTTCTTAACAAGGAGAACATTAACATCTCAATATCTAGAGGGGAGTGAATTAGAAATTAGTCACAGTGTCTGAGCAGTTGTCAGGTCACATAGAGGAAGGAGAGCATCCTTTTCTGCAATTCTGAGCATATGTCTGAAAGTTCGTCCTCCATCATTTATTCTACACTGGCTTCCATTCTTCGAGAATTGGTTTTCAAAGTTAATTGGACCCCTAAATTACTAATGAAGAGTCCTCAGCCCCTTCTGATGTTCTACTTGGAGGTTTGAGTAAGTCCTCATAGTCAAGCCTCTTACCCAAATACACCTTGAGATGGGCAATGTGATTGGGAAACTTCCAGGCTTGAGTACTGGGTATATTATTCTACATATAAATTACTTTCATTGTACTTTATCATAGATCTTGATGTTCCCTGAGGAAAAACACAGGCATGAAGTGAACACATACATTCCCAGCTGCTTTCATTAACAGAGCGGCATGCATACCTCAGTGCTATTAACAAAAACAAAATGAATGTGCTTTTCTGGATAATTGACTATATTAAGATTGTTGTGTTGTCTTTCGGTGGCTTTACTATATAGATTCCACTCTATTTTCACTTTATAGGTAGGTAGTAGAATGTGTTGTGAATTCTCTTATAGCAAAAATGTCTGAATGCTTCTCTTAGGGTTTTGTTGTGCTTGCTTCATTCTACTACCTGGCATTTAAAAAATGGCACAAAATGACTATGAAATAATAAAAAAAAGTGACACATTAAACCAAACTGACATCAATCTTTCCCATAAAGGAAAGTGATTTATTTTATGGCAGTAGACAGTGCTGTTTGACAGAAACTTCCCCAAGCATGTCGTATTTCAAGGACTGAGCAACCTTCTTTCAAATAGACATATTCTTGAAGGATGCACTTGGAATATATGAATCAGAAATCAGATACCAAAGGTAAGTCACTTCCTTTGTACAGTTACAATAGCTTTGTTCCTGCTCCAAGGACTTTAACAAAAATGCCTCTGTCTAGATAATGTATTAAATGAGATGGTCTCTTGATCTCTGCCTGTATTTATCATTTTTTTATTTTTTTTCTTTTAAGAGACACAAAGACATACACATGTACACATGTGATACACACACACACACACACACATATGTGTGTGTGTGTATCACAGACTAGTCATGTAGACAATAGAAAAGATGAAAAGCAGAACCCTAGATTTAAGTTTCTCCACTAGGGTTGATTTGATATAAATTAAATAATTCATAAGATAAAACAATAAGTGTGGTGCTCAACTTCTATGTTGCCCCCAAGTAGTCACTTGCTAGGTTTCATATTGTCTGTCAACTGCTACACTGGGTTGTGGCTACACAGGATACCAACGGAAATTCTATGACTTTTGAAGCTTAGTCATAAAAGACACTGAAGAGTCCCCTTTGTTCTTTCTCCTTGGATCACTTGCTCTGGAAGGAGCCAGCAGCATTTGTGAAGGTACTCAAGGAACACATGAGAAACTGAGGCCCACTCTCAATAGAAAGCAACAAGTTGCCAGCCATAACAAGAGAGCCATGTATGGAAGGTCATGTCAATTTTATTTTGTAACTGCTAGTCCATATGAGACATCAAGACAGAAAGGTCTATACCAACTCTGAATTCTTAAATGACCAATAATAAATATTTCAACCAATTTAAGTCAGTAAATTTTAGAGGGAAAATTCTGGAAATATCAAACATGGAGACTCATTATATATATATATATAAAATTAAGCACATAGGAAGCTGAGTAGGTAAAACTTCTCCAGTTCAAGGACAGTATGGACTCTCAGTATGAGATTTCATCTTGAAGTAAAAGTTAATACTAAAAGCCTTTTGAAGAAACCCTGTGGAAGCCTACTACTGTAGAAGCTCCTGAAATATATATATATACATATATATATATATATATTTATGTATATATATATACATATATATATATATGTATATGGAGTTTAAATATAGTAACCATATAATAAGGTATGCAATATTCTAACTAGATGTCATATGCCATTAAATAAAAACCACAGCATCAAGAATTGGTTATACATTTTTAAAATTGCTACTCACTGAAATCCCAGTGACCATCCAAACATTTTAGGCTATTGCTACTGAAATTTCTTATTCTCTAGAACTTGATTATAAGTTCTATCATTATAAGTACTATTACCACATATTTATACCATAGAATATGGAGAAATCAAGCCAATGTTAAACGGGAAGCTCCATCCATATTCACTACCATTTATAGTGCTAGAATGTATTGTGCATGTTAGTAGAAAACTAATCACCAATGTCACCCATCTATGAACCCTGTGAGCTACAATAATCATATGCCTGCACAATATACCTACCACTACAATAGTAGTCATAGGATGGATGTTATAGGAGTAACGAATAACCTTAAAGCAATTGAATTTAAGGCCTACACCATGAGATGGAATCCATATCTGATACCATCAATGAGATTAAAAACCTCAGGCTAGATAGGCCATGGGACCTAAGGAAATTAATATTCTCCTATATGAGTAAAGTACCTCTAATGGCATATTATTGTACCCACAGATCAGTGCATCTCTCAGTTTTGATCTAAGAATCTTCTCCTTTCAGAAGATATTAGTTAACACAAGAACCCACAATTGGGTGACATGAAAAGACCAAAAGATTTTGGAATTCTCAGCCTTAAATAGGGGTCTTTATCACACCCTTCTCCTTGAGATTCAAGCATCTCCATGGGAGAGAAGGCAGAAAGACAGTAAGATCCAGAGGTGGTAGATAGTTGAAGGAAACTGTGCTTTCCTGCTACAACAAGGAAGATGAACAATGAACTCACAGAGATTATGATGCTATGTAGAAAACATGCACAAAACAAGACAAAATCACAGCTCTGAGGGGAGGAAGGGGGTATGAATTTCTGCTACTAGACCGAGAGCTATTAGCAATTGATAGTTACTAAGAGATGAAAAGTCAGTTTTCTTCAATGGAATCACAATGAATATATACCCCAATTCCAGGCAGGCCCTATGATCAGTGGTTGGCAGATGGAAATTGAACTCTTTTAAAAAAAAAAATGAAAAATAAAGAGGACACGAAGTTGGTGGATAGAGAATTGGGAGATGATCTGAGAGGATATTGGGGAGGAAGAATTAATATGATAAAAATGTATTATCTTAAATTCTCAAGGAATTTATGGAAAATAGAATGCAAAGGCTAGTTAACATGGTTAATACATGATTGACATGGTAAAATAATGCCATATTTTCCTCTACTCTTTATTTTTTAAAACTACATTATTTATTTGGTAGAGCAGAATATACATACCACAGTTCATATGACTTCTTCCCACACAAATGAAAATGTATGTCTATGCAAAACACATCCAAATTGGTCTAGAGGGTTTATTCACATTAACCCCAGCCTGGAAATGACACAGTGTCCTTCAATAGGAAAATGACTAAAGCAAATACTGTGTCATACTACTTAGTGGTTCAACGGGAAAAAAAAATTCACATGTGCACAATATAGATTGATTTTGTTCAGTAGTTGCTTCTATAATAAATTATTCTAAATATCATGAGTTAAAACAACATAAATTTGTTCTAACAGGTCTAGAGAATGTAAGTATATAATCAAGATGTTAGTGAGGCCATCTTTCTTCCAGAGGCTTAGTAAAGAATTCATTCTTATTTCTTCTTCAGATTCTAGAAACTGCCTAAATTCATTGGCTCAAGACATCACTCCAAACTCTTGCTTCCATGATCGCATATCCCCATTCTGTATGGCCTTCTTATCTCCTTCTTATAAAAACCCTTGTGATTATATTGGTTGACCTGGATAGCCAATATCAAGAAACCCTTAACTTAATAACATCAGCAAATCCTCTTTTGCTATATTCACTGTATTTATAGCTTAAGGGATAAAGATGCCGCTACCCTTCAGGGTCATGGTAGGCATTATTTCATACATGTTGTATCACAGGAATTGTACTAAGTGAAAAAATACTCAAAGCTTACTTATAATTCTACTTTGCAAAATAATTTGTTATTGATTAAATATAAAAATATTGAAGAATTTAATTGACATATGCTAAATGGATTCCATAATTACACAGATTGAGCCACTCTGTCAAAGGCAATGCTAGCAAGAGATTACAGAGAGGAATGTGTGCTTTCTGCAGGCAAACAATTCCTGGGGAAAATAAAGGGGGAACTGTGCTCACTAGTCTGAGATTTCTTAGGGTTTTGACTCTTCTGCCTCGAGAGGCATGTGAACCTAGTTGAGATTTAGGAAAGAAATAGTTCTCCCTGAACACAAAGCACTTAATAGTGTTTAGTCTCTATAGAGAATGTGAGAATCAAGAGAAAAAGCTGCAAGAAGTTTATAGAGAACTTTATGAGGTATTCTTAGCTTTGGACCTTTGTAGCTAAAAAAGGGGATGAGGAATTAAACTTTTCCATCAAGGGATTGAAAGAGGTCCACCACTGCATTCAAATGGTACTCCAGTGACTATGGACAAAAGAAATAGAACATGGGCATAGGTGGCAAGATGAAAAAGTAGGAAAGCCTTGGCTAGATTAAATGACTAGAGTCATCTAGCCTGGGCTAACTTAATGATCACAAGGAAGTAAGTCTGCAATTGAGAAACACTTCCTGCAGAAAGAGTTAGGGAATAACAGTTAATATTTTATTCAAGTAGTGCCTGGCAATGTGTAAATGTTCAGTAAGACATGAAAACACATTAGTGTGTGAGGTGAAGGGGAGTGTGGTATTAAAAATGAGGATGAGAGTTAATGATCTAAAGGATATTGAGACATTAAGTGAAGAAATTGGGAGGTATTAATGTGTGAGAGAATGGAGCATGGCTTCTAGATAGTCTTTGCCAGTTTAAGTCCTCATCCACCCATGTAGGGAAATGAGGCATTTACTTAATTATTTTAAAGGCATCAAAACCTCCCTTCTCATATACCTGCTGTTTAAGATATTGAATAAGATTTCTTTTATTCCTGTCACACAGGGTTAATTTTATTTTTATATACCATAATAACTTCTACCAGGATAATAAATAAAATTCTTGTTTCTGTCCTTACTGGTCTTCTTTTAGGGTTTTATGTTCAATGATATTCTGCTTTATTGCTATAAGAACACAAGTGAGACCCAAAAAGATAAGGAGAAAAGGGTATGAAGAAATGTTGGAAAAAAGAGAGGAGCAAGCAGGAATACTCCATTGGACATTGAGAGACCCAGAACTAATATATCTCTTATATGATAGGACTATTAAACATGCCCACTATGTGCCTAGTACTTTGTAGATACTTGACGGTCAGAAAAACTCAGTTCTATGTCACTTACGGAAATAATCGACCAAGTTACAATACAAACAATCAAAAAATTGTCACATGACTATAGTCCATGATAATTTGGCACTCAAGGCAGGTGCTTTAAAGTAGATCAGCTGTGTTTTTAATTAAAGACTCCATCTTCCAGTCAGTTACACAGAGGAAACACTATGGGAGACACACATGAGACATAGAAGAGAACAATCACCTGTAAGGGAAAATGTAGATATGGAGAAAGATCAGAGAAATAGAAGGAACAGGGGGGCACTTTAGGAGAGCTACGATCTGTTACTGAAACCTAAATTGTCACCAGTTCTGAATGCCCAAAGTTTCTTTATGTCACATTGACAATAGTGATGGCATCCAAATGTTTATTGAAAACCTATTCACATGTCAAGTGACCCTAGGCATCTAGAATTTTCCTGAAAATATGAAGAGTCCCTGGTGGATGACTCAAGCAATGAGAAAGAATGATGTAGTTAAGAGTGAAGATCAAGGGTCCCTTGTGATGTAGAGGTAGGTGTCACCCTGGGCAGTACAGCAATAGATAGTAAATGGCATCTATTTCATTCATCAAAAAGAATTTATAGCTTGAAGGTGTAGGTCAGTGGTACAGCACTTGCAGAGGACATATGGTGGTTTGGATATGCTTGTCCCAGGGAGTGGAACTATTAGGAGCTGCGGCCTTGTTGGAGGAAGTGTGTCACTGTGGGGTTGGGCTTGAGACCCTCCTCCTAGCCACATGGGATCCAGTCTTCTGTCTTCTTTTGGAACAAGATGTATAACTTTTGGCTCTGCCAGTCCCATATCTGGCTGGACATTGCCATGCTCTGGCCTTGATGACAGTGGACTCAACCTCTGATTAAACATTGTCCTTTATATGAACTGTGTTGGTCATGGTGTCTCTTCACAGCAATAGAAACCCTAAGTATGACAAAAAGCTAGAGGCAATAGGATCTGCCCCTCCTAGTACTAGTAAAGTTAAAATAAAATAGATAGTTCAAAAGATGGTTCAATGGGTAAAGGGCTTTCTGATTAAGCATGAAAACCTGACTTTGGATGCACAGAACCAATCTAAAGTCTGGCATAGTAGTGCCTGTCTGAAATCCCCAAGTGCTTGATATAAGATTGGGGCTGAAATGTGAAAATCCCCAGAAGTTCCTGTGTTAGCTAGTGTGGCTTGAACCAAAACCAGGGTAGAGAGAAAAATACATACCCAAGAGATTTTTTCTGACTTCCACATGCCACTGTGGGATGTATGTATGTGTCTACACTCACCCAAGAACACATACAAACAGCATACAAATACACACAGAGAGATTTAAAGATAAAAATAATAAAATACCAAAGGTGGTTTCTGCTACTTAGTGATAAGAGCTATAAACTTTTAGTTTAGTTCTCTGACTTAGATTCACTCCTAGGAGGAGGAAATGCAATATACAGTTAAGAGGAGGCATAAGATGCTTAGAGAATTAATATGCTCTGATCTTTGACTACCTGACAAAATTAGGTGAAACATTTGTCAAAATGACCCCTTTTGGAATTGTGAACCCAATTACACATCATTGCTAAATGGTTGTTTCCCATACGGCACACACTGCCCTCATCCTAAGGGCAGCCAGTAAATAGAGGAGTCTATTGAAGCTTAGGTGGACATGACCATGAATATCAATAAGATTCTTGATCCTTCCCAGAACAGAGGACTGTGCTGGGCTATCTCCCAAGGCTTTGAGAGACAAAGGGCGAGGGTATATGTGAACTTTTTAACCTCTTGTCCTGTTGAAGCAGCAATCATACATACTCACACTGCCATAATTCCATTAGTTAATGAACATTTTAAGAATTTATCCATTGTTAAAATATACTTAAAACTAATTAACTGTCTTCTCTGTCAAGGCTCTTTATTTTTAAAGCCTTTTTATTTATTTATTTATTTATTAACTAGTTTACATATTTATTTATTTATGCATTTAATATATCATGATCCCACAGATTGGTTGAGAAAGGAAAGCAAAATGACTTATGGCTTTCAAGGTGCTTTCTCTAATTTAAACTCTTAGACTATATGCTCAACTACATCACAACTGTAAGGACAGCAAGTTACCTACTACTCTTGTTGAACGCAGAGGCTGAAGTGAAGTATTCTTTGGTACAGTATTGAAGACTGGCAATAGAAATCAAGCAGTCTCTGGCAGAGGAAGTCATTGTTTGGCTCTACCCAACAGAAAGAAAACCTAACTCAGGATTAGCAAACCTGAGTTATGCATTCATTTCTCTCAGCCTCTAGATGTGACTTGAGCAAACTCCTCACAACCTCTGTTGGCCTATATTCACCCCTATTTGTGAAAGGAAACACTTAGTGACATGATGTCATGTCAACATTTGACTTGAGCAAATTTAATGACATATGTAATCAGGAAACAAACAATAATGGTGATAATACGTTCCCTATCACACAAATTCTCATGTATAAGGCAGCCCAATCAAAACTAATTAAGGTAATTAAATCAGATGCCCAATCTAAAATGGGGTGGTCTCTTTTCAGCATGATTAGATATCCAATACAATTAACCTCATATAACACACAGACATTTATGTTACATCTCATAAACTTTTAAAGATATGGGGGTATATATATATATATATATATATATATATATATATACATATATATGCATGTGTTTGTTCATTTATGCAGAGGTCATCAGAAAGCCTTAGTAGCTATTGTTTCTTAGGCCCCATTCATTTTGTTCACTGAGACAGATCTCTCATTGACCTGAAATGCAACAATAGGCTAGCTAGATACATAGGCTAGGAACTGCCCATTTCTGCTTCCTAGCTGCGATTATAAATGTATATAATCTGGTTTGGCTTCTTAAAAGACGTGCACTGCAGAGACTGAATTTTGTTCTCATAGTTGTAAGGCACACAGTTTACCAACTGAGTGATCTTCCCAGTCTATAGAGGGATCTTGGATGAAAAGTTTTGTCTCTCCACAATTTTACCCTGATGCAAAGATAAATATGCTAGACTGTTTCCCATCTGAGGACTGACTGCACTCAGGTCAATACTAAAGTTTACAAGAAGTTGTGAGGTTACATGTGCAAGAAGAATGAAGGTATCCTTGACAGCATAAAAGTACTTCTCTGTGGAGAGCTGTTCCGAGAGCAAGCGGTCTCATAAACAAGCCCTCATTTGGCTAAGTTTGCTGCCATTGGTTGCTTCCGCATTTGGTGACCTATCCACTTTTGCCACATAGCCTATTGGGATTGGCTAAGCTTGGGAGTATTTAATGGCTGAGGGTGGGACCGGAAGGCGGGGCTTAAGTAACGGCTCCCCAGAGTTAGAAAGCAGGAGAAAAAGGCAGGAGAAAGAGGCAGGAGAGCAGGAGGGAAAGCAGGAGAGAGAAGACTGTTACAACGTTCCTGAATAAACTGCTAAAAGGAAGAGCTCGGTTGCGTCTTTCTTGCTGGTCGAGGCAGGCCTAACACTTCTCAATTGTATGGCTACAGTGACGTGGTAGCCATAGTAACAAAAATGCCTGGGGGTACCTTGAACATCAAGAACATGATAATATCCCCCACCCCCATAATTCCCATCTTTAACAACAATCTTTTGAGCTATTGTTTAGGTTAAGAAAAAGCAATTTCTTCATGGGTTTCTCACACTATTCTAAGTCTATGGCACTACAGACATCCTGGGAACTTTGTGTGTAGTATTTATGTGTATGTGTGTGTGTGTGTGTTTGTGTGTGTGTGTGTGTGTGTGTGTGTGTGTGTGTGTGTGTGTGTCGAGAGGACACCTATAGGTCAAAGAGAAGTAATTCAAATGTACCAGTAGAGGAGAATGGGGAAGGATTGGAGATGTCTGTGGATGTCCAAAGACTTTGTTATCTTCTAAAAATATAATCTGAAGGTCCTGGGCTTACTGCCCAAGTGAAAGAAAGGACTCAGGCATGCCCACCTTTAACCTAGTGGCAAGAAAAAAACCAAATGAATGGTTAGACAACCAAGAAGTCATTTGAAGCTTGGCAATGTGAATGGGTTTCTGTTTCTGTAAAACTTAGCCTAGGGAAGTGCTAGGGAGAAATGGAGCTCTTCATTCAAACATAATGGAAGGACTATTAAGCAGATGACTAAATGTCCAAAATGATTGGAAGGAATATTGGATTTATTGTCAATGAATTGTGAAATTTGGTAAATAAATCTACCTAAGAACTAATGAAGTAAGATCTTCATGGTTCTAAACACATACTGGACAACAACTCATTGGATAAATGAATGATCTTGTCCCATAACTTTAGAGGAGTTGTGAGAAAACCATGCAAAACTCCACCACTGGAGTCTTTCCCAAGTAAACATACAAAATAGACAACAACTTCACATGAAAAACACAAGAGGTGCAAATCAGAAAATGGCAGCACTACTCATTGTTTCTACTTTTGCTGCAAATAAAAATGATTTTTCACCCTTAGGTTGGTTATCACATGACACTGGATAAATGACAAAAACTACAAGTCCAGTTCTGGAACTCGGAGAACAACTTTCCTACAAATAACTGGTAGGCTAGATGGTGAAGGTAAACAGACCCAGTGACTGAGGTGGGCCCGAGGAATAATTGGAGTTCCCATTTGCTTTCAGAGCACTCTGTGAAGAAGAAGATGGCCATACAGCAATGTCTCCAAAGACCTGAAGGTTTCAAAATACACAGAAATATCAGGCAGAGGAACTCAGCATTTAGTCAGATAGGAGCAACTTGAGATTTACAGAAGAGAAATGCTCCCCTAAAAATCTTATTTCCTTTCAATTAAGGATATTCAGGCCCCAGTATAAAACTATGTTGGTGGGGTTGATTTTGTTTTGTTCCATTATGTTATTAATAACTTTCAGTGGTGGGACTCTAAAATATTGGGAAGTACAAACCTTCATCGCATTTTCTAGGCAACCTTCAGAGATTAAAGCCCATTTTTTTTGGTACAGTTTTCTTTAACATAGTAGAGGATTTCCAGTAAACTTGTCTACAGAAGAGCTTAGAACATTCGATGTTTACACACGTGTACGCACGCGCACACACACACATACACACACACTCATACACACACTATGGTTTTACAACTTCAACTGCAAAAAAAATTAATGTGAGTTAGCACTGGTAGGTGCTCGGTGAGCTCTGAGTAATGATCTGTTCAATTTATGTCCAGATGACAATGTATAAAAGCATATTTTAGAATTGTAAATTTTATTAGGTCATTTTAAAGATGTATTTTTCTATATCTCCCTAAACTCTAATATCTCATTGTTAATGATTCTTCTGACACAATTGAAAATGTTATTCAGTGATTTCAATGCATGTGGCTTCCAATCTACACACATAAGAATATTGCACACACACACACACACACACACACACACACAAAGAAACAAAAAGTGAAAAGAAAAACTCCACCTAAAACACACATCAAAAACTTCTGCATCTTCCCTGAACTAGTTACTTTCCTGTTGCTAAATGTGATAAAATACCATGATGAAAGTCAATGAAGAAAAGAAAGATGTTTATTTTGACGTATGGTTCCAGAGGGTTATGACTCCATCTTGGTGAGAAGACAGGGCAGCAAGCTGAGATTTTTGGCTTCAGCTGAAAATGAACTGGAAGTGGAGTGAAGCTCTGAAACTCAAAACCAGCCCCAGTGACATACTTCCTCCAACAAGGCTTCCACACCCCATAACCTCCACAAATGATGTCATACCAAATGGTGGAACACATTGTCAATTGCCCAAGCTTAGGGGAACACTTCTCATTCTAACCATCACACTGCTGTCTGGTCTTTACAGACAGGTTATAACATTTAATTTGGTAACTCATTAAATATTTGCAGAGAGTCACTATTCTTCCTGTCTCCTGCTGCTCATTACCTGGAGACCCCATAACTGTATACAGTGCCTCTTTAATGTATAATGCAGGCTAAGTAAATAGACTCATTTTAACTTGATAGAAGGCAAAGAACAACCAAACACTGTGCCTTGTAAAGCACTTGACACTGTCCTATGCCTGTAGTTCATTGCTCTTACACTAAGTCTATGCTGATTCATGAATAGAGCTAGGATGTTAATAATGATGATGATAGCATTCACTACTGTAATGAGAGCCAAACATGCATAACTACAATTTAGAAATAAACACTAGTAAAAGAAATGTATTTTCTCAAGATACCATAAGATCATTTATTTCTGCAACTCCCCCGGAATTGTTTTCTAAATAATGCATGGGGACATACGTGTTTGTGTTTATGTGTATGTGGATACATGTATGTACACAGTCATGTGGAGGCTGGAGGATAATCTTGGATGTTATCTTCAGGAATGCCATCCACCTTTGAGACAATGTCTCTTGCTTGACTCTGAGTTCACTGTATAAACTAAATTCACTGTGAGTGAGCCCATGATCTTTCTGTCTCCACCTACCTAGTTCCAGGACTACAGGTTCACACATGACACACAGCAGGCCTTGGTGCTTGGATTTGGGGATTTGAAATCAAGTTACTTTTCTGACTATTCACCTCCCAGATCTGTAAGAATAGTTAACTGTATTTGATTTGAGCCAATGGACTGCAGTTGGATCTATAAGATGTTTAAAGTATGTGTTACTGAGACAATATCATGATTTAGTGAATCTTGTCAGGATTTAGTAATCTGCATTTTTATAGCAAGTGTCCTAGGTACCTCTGAGGCAAGGCAGTTCCTGAATACCAGCTTGAGAACCCCCCCTAATCACTTATGTAATTGAGGATGCAAAGTCATGTTGGCTTTTAGGGTTATTTTCAACACTGTTCCTCCTCCTTCTTATACAACACCATAATCCAATTACCCTATGAAGATAGGACTCCATGGAAACTTAGCCAAAAATAAATGGAAAACAAAGGCCACAATTTTTTTTTCATCTGAAGATTATGTCCAGTTTTCTTTTGGTTTGCCATCTGATAGTTTTTAGATTTCCTTTTTTTTTTTTTTGGAACTCCAAATTAGCATTTCTCAAATAAAATATTTCAAAGCATTTTGATTTAATAGAATTCCCTAAGATAAAATAACTGAAAAAAAGTTCTCATTGTTTCTGTCAGAGAACTTGAAAATAACCTCAAGTCTCCATAAATCTTTTAAGTTCATTTCAATTTTACACATTTATTACCAGATAATCTCCATGGAAAGCTCTCTCAAAGGGAAATATCTATGCTGATTTTATATACTCTCCCTTGCAGGAAGTGTTCATGCTTATTTTCACTGTACATCCAGTCAAATAAATGAAAAAAAAAAAGTTGTATGCGGAGTAGGAAGGTGTTGGTAGTAATTAATATATTTAGAGGATAAAAACGTCCAGGATCCAGCATTAATCACCACATATATGTTATCTAAAGTCTTCATCGCACCAAATCATGAAGAGACAGTAGCACACAGATGTTGAGAAGCATGACAATAATTATAAAGACCACAAATGACACAAGAAGCCAACTCTTTCAGTGTCTACACTTTAAACCACATTGTCCATTGTGATGAGATACATGTTGATCCAGTTGAACTCTTTCCTGGTGGCTCTGTGTAGTCACTAAATGAAATGTCTTCAGTGGGTAAACCATGCCATAGATGGCTCGCGACTTTTAATCTCCTTCTCCCATCATACACGCGCCCTCGTTAGAGACTGTTCTTTGTCATTCTTAGGAGGCTACTATCTACAGTTGTTGGAGCATTTCAGTTAGTGGAGACTGGACAAATATGTCACCCTTTAGTTTTCTCATTGTGAAATCATGTGCTTCCACATTGAAAGACAATTTAATATAGACAATCTGAAACAGGCGGTCTGCAGGAAGATCTGTCACTCTGACTCCACAGGACAGGCCTCTTCCACTCTCTTCGTAATTATACAACAAAGAAATGAACAAGTGAACCCTATTCATTCTATAAGAGAGGTAAACCTTACTATTCAAATCCTACAGAAGCTCAAAACACAAAAGTAAGTAACCATCAAATACTCTTTGTGAATAGGGTTCTTAGCATGTGAGCAAGGAAACTGTAAGAATGAACCAAGCTGTCCCTACCAGTTCACTAGAGGATACAGCACACCTCGGCTAACCTCTTCTAGTAATTTCAAAGGTATTTTCTCCAAAAAGGTACCCACACTCTTCCATAATGATGGACACATGCTTCTCACTTTAAGAAGTTTCATTTGAACTGAAACTGACTTTTAATTGTAATATTTGTATTTTTTGTATACCTTACTTTAAATGATGATGAACATGAGTTTGTCCTTTTTTACTTGTGTTTTATCAAGTGGCAACTTTGATAAAGGTATGAGACACACCTTTTGTGCTCCAGTTGTTGGATCACAAGAATATTCAAACAATCATACCTCACCCTCCTGCTGTATTTCTTTTCCTTTTCTAACTCCTTCAGTAATTTTTCTTTATACTAATTATATTTTTTCCTGACTTTTGTTTAAGTCTGGGTTGGTATGTGTGCATACACCTGTATATACAGATGAGTCCATGGGAGTCACATTAGTGCAACTTATACCATAAGGCAACCTGTAAACAAATAAATGAAACAATAATAAATAAAAAAATACTCAGTAAAATATACAAGCATTTGTCTGGAAGTTCCCAGTGAATCTTGTTAACTCAATAGAATGTAACAAACAGGAAAATACAAAGGCTCATATAAGGATTGGGCCACTTACAGGATAGTGGATTCCTTGCATGCCTCCCCAGTTCATCTATAAACATGTACCATTTGATGCAGTTTGGAAGCTCTACATGATTACCAAGCAATTATTATTTCATATTGGTACATACAAGTAGTAGTGATACACTGAGCACATCCTTTAACTCTGTCCTTAGCCATCACTTTCTCCTCACTGGTTGTAATGTGGATGGCCAGAATTTGTGATGAAGGTAATCTTTTATGATGGGTTATAATTTTACCAGGATAACAGTAAAGAAGAGGTTTGCTCCATATGTCTGACGATTTCCGTCTTTGCTCCCTGGTAGCTCATTTGTAACTTTCCTATTAAGCTGTGGCATTTCATGCCTCAGAGAAGAATGAAAGTGCTGGTATCTGGATGGCTTCATTTTCTATCATTTCATATAAATTGAACTCATTTTTACAATCTCGGAAGAATGTCTCTTTAAAATCTGTGCTATTCTTTTGCTTGTATCCCAGTTCAAGGGAGACAGATGCCATCAGACCTATAGAGGGAACTGCAAATAAGGCTTGTTGTTGTGCATATCTTCGCTGTGTCTACAAGTGACAGTACAATTGGAAGTCTTACCCATAATTCTCTAAATAACAAAGGTTTGATTTTTCCAAAAATGTGATACATGTAGCTCATGCTGACAGCAATCTTCATCTTGAAATCCCTTGTTCTGTACTTGTAGGATACCTCAGCTCCCTATTGAGATCCATGCTATAGCTAAGTCCTAGGCAAGAAGAGAGTCCAGTTTGATTACATTCTTACATATCTGTGTTTATTTCTGTATCAGATGATACAGGTAAGGGGATAGTGAGGAAATTGTCAGAATACTCCCTTTGAGCTTGGTATTGTATAAATTTTATAAGAGAAAGCTTCTTTATATAATTATTTGAAAACATAAGCAAGAGTATAGAGAAGAATGAATCTAATATATAAAATCGGAAGATCTAGATTAAATTCCTTCCTCTAGAGCACTCTTGTTATGGCAACTACCTCATTTTTTAAAAGCCTTTTAAACAGTGTCAATAAAATCCTTTTTGAGGGCCTATAGTATCAAAGGAGATGATCCATCTGTAAACCCCATAAACACCGTGGTTTCCTTCTGGCTTTACTCAGTGATTTATTGTGCATGTAATAAACAGGACTTTGATTCTCAGTATCCAATTATGAGGAATTATGTTGTTTTATGAAATGATAAATAATTTCACACTAAAAAATTTTGATGTTCAGACATAAAATTTGTCTTCCATTAAAATTAGTTTTGACTTTAGGAAACATTTATCTCCTACTTCATAACCTGAAGAAAGACTCAAAGAAACAGAGCAGTGTGGACCTGCTGGCTAACCAAATGCCAGATGAAGCAGAGAGGTATCCCCCACAATCTACCAGGTCTGATTTGCACATTAACATCAACAAAGAAAGTGAAATTAAGAAAGGTCAGTTGCCCATATTGGAGCCCAAATCAAGTCCCACTCAGCTTGCTTGCACTATTTTATTTGGCTTTTAAGATGCTTGGTGATACTGAACGTTTAAAGGCACGATCAAGGATAAGTTCCTAGAGAACTCTGGAAGCTCAGCTCACCTCCCTCAGATCATATAAATCATTAAGAGAAGCTCCCCATGTTCTCTTCTATTATATACTTGAATTGTCTACAAGAGAAACTCTATACGTTATAATTAGTTGATAACATACACAGCCTTCCTCCCTGGGCTGCTCCAAGGCTGTTTTCCTACTTCATTCTTTTCTCCCTCTGTCTCTCAATGAGGATCATTCATTTTTAGCACATTATATTTCTACAAGCCTATGAGATGCAATTCAAGTTGAGGTATTTTTACATTCATTTGTAGGCACAAATATGTATGCTTAGACAGCAAAGTTCATAAAACAAAGACATCATGTCTTACTCTGTGTGCCTCAGAACCAATTGTTTTCTATGAGTAAGGTAGCAGATGGACATGGTGCATTGATGCTCCTTGCTAGTGATACTGATTCTTAGTCACCTAATGAGTATGGAAAGCCCTATTTGGTATATGATGAAGCATACTCTGATGGTTTAGGAATACTGACTGGAAATCAGTATGTGTATGTGTATGTGTACAGTCAATCCCCAATTGATGGAAACTACATGTGTGATCTGTTGTAAGGAAGATACTAAATTTCAATAAGAAGTTATACAGAAATTGAAGTGCCTCTCCCATCAGGAATCACACGTATGTTGCATGAGGCTAAGATGTGTGAGGGGGAGACTACATTTTCATACCTGTCCTTCGATCCCCACAGTGGAGCATTGCCTAACAGACCAGCACAATGGTAGCACCAATTTTTATGCTCAAATAGTTAAGGGAAATTTCATAAGCCCCCACTCTTAGATGAAGAGCCACAGGCAATCAATGGTTTCTGAAAGAGGATTAGTTTTCCTCAAGGATAAACACAGAAATTCATTCAATTTCAAGAATTCAGCCCTGAACACATGCATAAAATAAAAGAACAAAATAAAGAGACTCAGGAGATTTTACAAATAGACACATACACACACACACACACACACACACACACACAGAGAGAGAGAGAGAGAGAGAGAGAGAGAGAGAGAGAGAGAGAGAGAGAGAGAAAGAGAGAGAGAGATGCATACAAGTCAAAGTGCTTGTGTATTTGAAGTGGAATAGAGGAACACAGGAGGAGTTGGACAGGGGAGGAGGAAGGATAAAAATGATGTAAATACAGCACTCAGAAATGAAATTCTTTTAAAAAAAATTAAAATGAAGCTGCAGGAAGCACTCATTAGCATTTGATAAATGAGTGAGTGAGCACATGGATACAAGCATGCCTGACGCTGAGGGCCCACAGAATCGATTTATGAGGAGTGCAAAAGATTTCTTCTTTCTTTTCCTGTTAGTGCAGCTAGAACTACACTGAGCAAATAAATACCAACATTCAGAGATCTGCCAAGGCAGTGAAGGGGCAATAGAAATATACTGTGTGCTTAATACAAAGGCAGATGGATAGCCATATGGGCAAAGCAGAGAATGATAATGCTTCTCAAAGAGTACATGTGACCTATCCTGCCATTATAAAGGAGGGACTTGGGACGAGAGGTGCAGAATCACACTGGTGGGGCCCAGAGGCATCAGTTCTTCTTAGTGAGTAGCATAAACACTATATCCTGTTTCTTCCAGCCTTGTGTGTCCTGAAAAGGATGTACATACATATTTAACTCAGTTAAAAATGTCTTTCCAATTGGCAGATGTTAGAATATTAGCTTCAGAACACAGAAGTATAAAAATGGCCTCTAAATACGTCAATATGCTGAACAGTCTGTGGGCTTTAAAACTGTATTGTGTACTCCATTATGGAACTGTGTATGTGATATGTTAGTTAAGGAAGGTAAAACCACAGAACCATATGTATGCACTGTGTTTATAGCTATGTTAAAATGCACAGTTGGCAGATTTTACAGAGAAAAAGACCATATGATTGTTGGTTGAGAAGTAAATATTTGGCATCTTAGAGTTTACAGGATTATTTGCCCTGTAAATTTCCAGGCTGTAAACTTCGTTATGAAAAAAAGGAATTGTTCCATCTAGTCCTGTGATGCATCAAATGACATCCCCTGATGGGCATGTTCTACGTGCCACTCCCCGAACAACAAAGACTGTTACAACGGCTCGGCTGTTTTTGCTAGGTTTTGTAGGACTCCAGCACCGGCAATAAAATGATCTGCCAGCAGATGTACGAAGTAAAGAAAGCAGTGTTAATAAACTGTGGGATGTGTTCCCTGAGAAGAGCCTCATTGTCTTCCTGTTTAAATCATAGCAAATCCACCTGCAAGCTGACTGATGCTGGAGTGTCCTTCTCCAGTATCTTTAATTGGGTAGACAACATCACGTCTACATGTTCTTGCATTTCATTCAGGGTCCACTCAAGTGTATCCTTCTCCTGCTGGTCATCTCTTTAGGGAAGGGATGAAGAATTCCTCTGAGCTTCCACTGAAAGGGGAATGTAAAGGATGGGCAGGGACTACAGGGATGTGGTACTTTCTGTATCTCGGGACCTTCTGTATTTTGTTATCTGTCTAAACTGAGTTAGTTGAAAAGTATTCTCACTCAAAACCTTTAATGAAAAATAAAACACAGCTTTCACCCTTCAAAACCTCCCCATAAGCTGTACGTGCTGGCAAGTTTGATGTCAGCTTGACACCAACTACTGCCATTTTGGAAATGGGAACCTCGATTGTGATAATGCCTCCAACAAATTGGTGTGAAAGCAAGCTTGTTTTCTTTATTGGTGATTGGTGTGAAAGGACCCAGCTTGCTGGCATTAGTATTGCTCCTACATAGGTGGTCCTGGGTTCTATAAAAAAAAAGTGGGTTGAGTCAGCCATGAGGAAAAGCCAGTAAGCAACACTCCTTTGACCTCTACATCAGCTCCTATGTCAGTTTTGACTTCCTGCCCTGACTTTCTTCATTGTCAACTATGCTATAGAACTACAAGTTGAAATAAACACTTTCTTACCCACAGTTGCTTTGGTCATGGTGTTTTATCTCTGGTACACCATGCGCATGCATGCCTTGACCCTTCCCTAATTCTTCCTGAACATATAATCCTGCACGATTCTCTCCACTGCCCTCAGAGGGCTCAGAGTACGGAAAAGAATATTAGAAGAACTGGTAGATCAATCAGTATAGTATTTCTCCTGGAAACCTCAGCAAATCTGTCCTGAACCTTCAGGCCTTGACATACTAAGGGATGCATATACTGTGACAGGTATTTCCTGCTTGATAAAGTAAAGCATTGTAATTTATAGACATCTGCCACTGTCAGCATCAGTCACACTTGTCACTAATGTCACCAATTGTTTTGGAGAGCCTGGTCAGAGTCTTGAGTAGAAAGAAAACTTAAGAGCGCTGCAGGATTTCTGTTCTTGGGTCCATATTTGTGCAACTCTTGAGAAGGGTGGGAGGCATCCAAGAGAGAGCAGCAGACAGGAATGTCAGGGACTCTGCACTCCGGGAGGTGAGCCTCACTTTTCCACAGAATCCCTAACTTTCAGTTATCTGTGGGATGGGAAGATGGAAATTCAGTCTCAGCTTTCATAGCCACCAAGTCTACATGACTCCAAGACATTAGTCATTCATCTTTAAAAAGAGAACTCTGCCCATCCTCTTGTTTTCAGAACCCTGCCTGAGACTCCAGGAGTCAGAGAATTTCACACATTCATTCAAAGCTCCAGTGTTTCTCTTTCCTCTGGCCTTCAGGATTTCCTTCTGATGGGAAGTCCCACTCATGCAGTTTATTTTGCTATACGAGGCAATCCTTAAACTTTTGCTTAGTGTTTCCAAGTGTATGTGATTCAACAGCTATGTTGCTGATGTTTGAACCACCTGCCATGGCTAAATCTTCCTGAGTTTAGTATCTAAGCATTTCCCAGCCCTCTTGGCAGACTGATCAACTCGGTAATAAACTGCATGTTTCCAGGCTGGCCTTCTTTACAACAGCATGGCGGGAGAGATTTTACAGGAATTGCCTTTGGAGTTCAAGCTGTTCACAAGCCATTACCAAGAGATGTGTCCTGTAAAGAAACAGCTGCAGAAAGGCGATCCTATCATTAATCCAGAAGGCCAGGGTCATATCTTATAGGTTACGCCAGATGCAACACATTCAGGACCTGTGACAGAGAGATCTTGGCTAGAAGCTATAGTGCTGTGGTATTGATTTTGCAATGAAACTACCTTGGCAGTACTGAGCGCATGCCTGGTGATGTAGACTCGGTCCAAGAGAAGTGACCAAAACCCTGATTAATAATCCATATCAGATTTGTTGGACAGTCAAAGAAAACATCCTTTTCATTTTGACAGATTACTTCAAAATGGCTTGCAAGGCTTTCAGGGTTCTAGTTTCTTTCTTTTCTTTTTTTTTTTTTCTTCTCCAAAGTTCTTTGATCTAAAGCCATCACAGCCCTGGAGACAAAGACCACACTCACTTGTGATGAGGTAAGGGGATGAGTCACCAAGATTTCCATCCAGTCTGCCTTCCCAGGCCATCACTGAGGGAAGTAAGGAGAGGAACACAAATGGGTAGGGACAAGGAGGCAGAATCTGATGCAGAGGACAGAAGAGTGCTGCGAACTGGCTTGATCCTCACGGCTTGCTCGGTCTCCTTTCTTATAGAACCCAGGACCACCAGCCCAGGAGTGGCCTCACTCCTTTTTATTTAGATCAATTTTTGAAGGTTTCCTCTTAAAAATGACTCTAGCTTAGGTCAAGTTGACATAAAACTAGCCAGCATATTTGCCTAGGGCCTCAGTATCTGCAGAGGTACTCGTGCTAAAGTCACAGAGCATTTCATCACCAAATCTTATTTTACACATACCTTCTGCATTCTGCTCCACCCATAAATCCCTCATCCCAGCAGCTTTGGATTCCAGGAGTCATTTTCAGCAGATGGTCATTAGACAGAATCTGTGTCCATGGCTATACTCCAGTCTCAGTTTTTTAAATAAATTAAATATGTATACATATATGTATATGCACACATATATAGACAGTATCACATGTATCCCAGGCTTACCTAGAATTCACTGTGTAGTTGGGTATAACCTTGAACTTCTAATCATCCAGCCTCTACTTCCCAAGTGCTGGGTTTATAATTATTTTCATCTTGGTTGTAATTTTTAAATCTATCTATCTATCTATCTATCTATCTATCTATCTATCTATCTATCTGCCTACCTATCCATCTATAGATCTATTTATCATCTATCCATTTTTATCTATCTATGCATGCATTTGACTGCATGAGTGTGTGTGCACAGTTACATGTGCCTCTGTCCCTGCATAGAGACCAGAAGAAGGTATCTGTGCCCTTATTTATCACTGTTGGCTATCTCCTTGAGACAATGTCTCTCTTTAAGCCCCAAATTTTCTGATCTAGACTTGAACCCAGTACACTCTGCTATCCCACTATCTTTATTCCCCTCATATTATTATGTGTGTTCTAGTATCCAAACTCTGGTCCTCATGATTGTGCAGCAAGTACTACTAACTACAAATCTCTCACTTTATTCACCACAGCCAGTTTTCTTCAGTGCTGGAGTCTGAACTCTGGCTTTGTGCAAGCTAAGCAAGTACTCTACTAACTCAACTATATCCCCTGTATCTATATATAGAGAGATCTACAAAGATGTATGGTCAAAGACATAAAAATAATACATTAAAAAAAACCCACAAGAATGTTCTCAGAGGGATCCAATGATCTATGTATTACTACCTCCAGTGTTCTCACAACCTCTACCAGAAGTAAACAGAACCAGAGCAGCATATTCCAATGTAGTGCATACTGCCTGCCATTCCAGTCTTTCGACCCATAATGTTAAGCCATTCACGAGAGGACTACAAAAACAGAATTACATATTAACTCAAAGTTTACAAGTGGTAATGGCATTCTGAATTATCTGTGCTTCTGGACTGGTGCTCTTTCCTGCAAGGCCCATGTGCCAAGAAGTCAGAGCCATATCCTCACCTCACAGTGATAGTGGATAACAGCAGAAAAGTATCAGATGGAGTTGGTGATGTTCACAGACCAGTGGATCGCTATAGCACTGGACTCTATTCTGAAGAGCTACCATTCTTAAACCTTTAAAGATAATATATAATCACATAACCATTGGATACAAAACAGAGAGACACCACTTACCTTTCACCCAGCTTCCCTTAATGCTAGCAAAGTTTTCCACCACCTGGCAAAGTTTTCAACTATAGTATAATGTCACTACATGGATGCTGATGCTGAAATAATCAACCAATCTTATCAGATTAAATTTATTTTATGTACAACTACTGGAACAGCTGATGCTTCATACTTTATTACATTCATATATTTGTGTAATTACCACCACAATCAAACTCTGAAGATATAGTTTCATGAAACATCTATTTTTAACTAGTCTATGATCATTCTACATAGACACTCAAATTAACCTATGTGTAGAATTACTTAATAGCCTCAAATATGTGGTTCCTGTCACACACGCATAGCCTCTGTCATACACAGGATATTTGTCTCCATTTTTAAAGTAGGAAATTGCCTGCTAAATGTGCCACATAACTATCCTCTCAAGTGACCATGGAGTGCTTATGCAATGTGTATCTTCTTACAATTCTAATAAGGCCTATGTAAAATAAATTAAAAAGTGTTTCACTAAACTACTCTCTCAAGGAAGCTCTGCTTTGCCCAAATAATTTAATGCTGTGAAAAATCTGAGACAATAAGTGTGAGCTCCACCTAGATAGTTTCTAGAGAGATTGCTTCAGTTTGGCTATTGGGACTCTCATCAGAAATGGTTCTTTGGGGGCAGGAGGATAAGATGGCTCAGCAGTTGAGAGTACTTGTTGGTATTGCAGAAGGTCCATGTTCAGTTTCCAGCAACTATATGGCATCTTACACTAATCTATAACTCCAGTTCCATACCGTAAGATCCCCTCTTCTGGCCTTCATGGGCACCAGGGGCATACATGATGCATAGACAAACATGCAGGCAAAACACCCATACACATTTAATAAAAAAGAATAAAAAGTCAGCATTAAAATGGTCCTTTGGTCATCATGTCTCTGCTATGAAATGCCCATGAATGAATTACAGTAAAATATACCATGGGAACTAGGTTCTTAAAGATGCTTTAGAAATCGAAGTTTGGACAATGGATTTCAAGACCATGGCTTTCACAGAATGCATTGTCAAAAGCAGAGAATGCTATTGCCTCTTTTGTCAGACACACTCTGGTTTTGTGCACAAAGATTCTAGAGGAATGTGGCTTTGACAAAAGCATTTGCAGACTCAAAACTAGGAGCTCACCCCCTAGCATGTTGTGTTAGGGCATTCGGTGTCAGAGAAGTGTTTACTGACTACTCCAAGGTATGGGGTAGATCCCCAGAACAGTCTGGGGCAGCTGCCAGACTTACAGCTAAAGGGCTGACAATACTTTTCTTTATTGTAAGTGTCTGTTCAAGTACATTTTGAAGCTCATTTTTGAAGACTATGCATGAACATAGCCTAAAGAACAAGAGTCTTAAAATATTTGGCTTGTTGCAGAAGCGGTGAGCTGGCTGAGAATTATGGATTCTTGAGTCTGCTATGTCCCAGTTACTAATTCTTTTATGTCTCCATTTTGTGCTTTGTTCTCTGGTTTTTCAAGTTATTATTTAAAAACAAACAAACAAACAAAAAGCCCATCCCCCCCCTTATCATTTTGGCAGCATTCTGGGAAGAGACAGAAAAGTAATTATGTTTGCACTGCTCTCGTTTACCAAAAAGCTAATTAAATCTTTGGAGCCGCTAAGTCATGAAGACCCTTCCTTATCAGGCACACACCTTTGTCATCCTTTCAGGAACTACTTGAATCAGCTCTTACCCAAATCCTAACGGCTCCTTGAAATCGTGTTTGAGGACAAACAGCCTCCAAATGCAGCCTCAGCACTTTGTAGGTGAGGACACAAAGGCGGGAGAAGGAAGAGTAATTTAGCCCAATCCCCACAGACAGCGCTAGATGTATACCATGACCCATGTCTTCTCTCTTCTAAACACACGCTCTTTGTCAGATGCTTCACTGTTTCATTTAACTCGGGAAACAGTGACAAGAGTGCAGACACTGTGAGAATGGTCTATTTGATCTAGCCATTCATCATTTATTCTCTCATTGTACAAACTTGGCCACCTTCTCTGCACCAAGGAATGTGCTTGGCACTAACCATAGAACCATAAATATCACAAGCATGCTCTTTTCCTTCTTAGATCTTCAAGCAAAAGGAAAAAAAAAATGCTGAGACTCTTTATCTGGCCCATTGCAAGCCATATTTGTCCAGCAGATGTGCTTTTTTTGGCCTGTCCATTGTTTTATAAAGAATATATAATTTTATTACCAACATCCAAAAGTTGAAAGTATTATATTAAAGACAAGCGGGAAGTCTGGTTTCTCCGGAAGGATTATATGATCTGGCAAGATTGGCCCATTAGTTCTACTTGATGTCGTAGACGGGTGTGGGGTACAGCAGGCCCTGCTGTCTGAACATTCCTCTTGTACTCCAGTTTCCGCCTGCATTCTTCTATTCACCTTACACCCAACAAAACTGGGGTGTGCAACTGCCTCCCTGGTGGTTTTTAGGCTCTGCTCTGTAGAATCCCAGGAGAGTTGATGGGACTGAGCCCTGCTAGCTTGAGAGGAATTTCTAAATCAAGCTTCATGAATTCTACTTCAAAGACCAGCTAGATGTTCTAGGGCTCTACATATAAGGCATATAGTTTAGGAACCTGTCACTAATATCTTCTGCTGAGGGGAAATTGATTGATTACCGCATCTCATAAGTGGTTTTGCATGTGGTATAAGCAATAGTCACTATAGAAATATGAAAAGAAACAAATGAGTGTTTGATTCCATCTTCCCGGAATGAATGGAACCTGAATTAAACCATGGAGAGGCTTGAGCGGAGACAAGATTGAGGAAAATCCTACAGAAAAATTCAGCACCAGTAACCATCAACAGATTTCACATGGAAATGTCTGGTAAATGTTCCACACTAGCCTGCATAGCCTCAATTATGCTGATAAACAAGCACATAATTGTGCAAATATTTTTCAAAACACAAGAACAATTCAATTGAGAGACTCCCCTAGTTTTATATAACAATGTCAGCTAGATATGTAGACTCTCAGATATTTTATTCAGTAATTCCTGTGGTTAATATATGAGTAGAGTAAAATGGAAGCTTGTATTATAAGGAAGTTGACAAAAAGATATGTATACCTGGAAATGAGAATACAATTTTATTTTAACAAAATGCACATGCAATAAAGACTTCTCAGAGAATGAGTTGCTTTTAGTTAAGGATACGTTTGACTTGAGGCATACTGGCTACTGGTACATAACCACATGTTGTTAGTAGAAATATAACATGACTTACATTTTTTACATGTGAATATCAAGGTCTTCTGATATTCTGAAGACAAAGGACACATATGTTTGACCATTCATTGGTGATTTTAGGCTTTTATATTTAAATAGCCAGGTCTCACATGGAGATATTTGCTTATCTTGTTATAGTCTTGATTTTTTTGTTTGTTTGTTTGTTTGTTTTTTGTTGTTGTTGTTGTTGTTTTTTGAGACAGGGTTTCTCTGTATAGCCCTGGCTGTCCTGGAATTCACTCTGTAGACCAGGCTGGCCTTGAACTCAGAAATCTGCCTGCCTCTGCCTCCCAAGTGCTGGGATTAAAGGTGTGCACCACCACCGCCCGGCTATAGTCTCAATTTTTAAATATTGAAATCATCCTGCATAGCAGTTATTGCTTTTAATCCCCATTTTCATTATTTTTTCAGGGCATAGTTTAGAATCATGAAAAATTTTAAAGTCACCTTTAACTTTCACGTAATCACGAGATGCCTTCCTCTGTCAAGGCAACAGTTGAGAAGACATTAGTAATCTGTCTCAGACTCATACGTGTTTTTACTGAAACCCACATTTTAAATTTTACATAAGTTCCTACAACAGTTTTCACTTAAAATAACAACCGGCCAAACTAAAAATAATATTTTCATTTTTACAAATTTCTATGCTAATTTTCGGAGGACATCAATGACTTGCCCATAGTTGAGAAGGTCTCAGTGCCATGGGCGTTCTATTGGCTCCAGTTGCTGGAGTGATGAGGGGATATTTTGAAAGAGTAGCAACTCCATGGGGATGTTCAAAGAACAAATGAGATAATATAAGAGGAAGCTTACTACAGAAACTGTTCACTTGCAGTGGCTTAATAAATGCTAAATATTAAAAGTAGTAAAAAAAAAGTTCAATTTGGTTATCAATTATCATCCTAACTATATATCTTGCTTCTTTTGATGCTATGAATATATTATAGAATCTGAAATTGTGTCTAGACTGAACTTGACCCAACCCTGCAGTCATTTGCTTTGTGACTTACTAAGTTCTTCAGGGTAATGATGAACCAAGTTTCTACAGGATCCTTGAGACATGTAACTTTAGTTGCTTCACCAATGATCTCTGGAAGTCTGTAACTTTGCCAGAAGTCATAGACTAATGGAAACCTAGGAGCTGAGGAGATGGCTCAGCAGGTAAGAGCACTAGCTGCTCTGCCAGAGAACGCGGGTTCAACTTCCAGCACCAACATGGCACCTCACAACGTTCTGCAACTCCAGTTACAGGGAAGCTGACACTCCCACACCTGAAGGCAAAACACCAATGCACATAAAACAAAAATTAAAAAGGAAGAATAAAACATAAGTGTATGAACTTGCTATTGTCTTTAATAACCCATGTACAGTCGAGTCCCTTCCACTTCCCTATCTACAGTTTATGCAGAATATACATGGTCCCCCTTTGAAGCTTGGGGTCTCACCACTACCTCGTAGCAGACATTCCATCATAGAAGTTTCTTTCCATGGAATTTTTTTTCTACTAGACTGAGAGAATTTCTTTTACAATGTTTCTAATATTTCGTGATCCCTGGATCAAATCCTATTACCTAATGACATTCTTTCAAAAAGTGAAAACTGTTGCCATTCCATCTATCAAGTTATTCCCAAGTCATTCAGCCATTCCTTTTCTGACTTGGCAAAAATAGAAATTCACACTTCTCTAAATGCCCTCTGTGCTTCCTTATTGCTTGTAAGGGTCAACACCCTAAAATAAGAGGATCATCTCAACTCTTGCCTTCTTCGAATGCTGTTCAGCAACTGTTTCCCAGCCAGGAGCAGCATGATTGTCCAACACAACCTGCAGATCCTGAGAGAGGAAGCAGGGTGGGAAAGACTGGGAGTGAAGAGTGTCAGGCTGTTGTGAGCACAGCAAAAACAGCCAGAATAGTTTCAGTGAGACAGATCACTTTAATGGAGGGAATAAAAGCTATTTCAACCATTGGGGAGGGAATAAGGGCTATATCTCCATGAGTATGCAACATTGATTGGAGCTAAGATGCTGGAGATGCTTCGTTTATTTAAGAAGGAATTCTAGGTGCTGCTGGGCATAACCTTATAAGGGAAGAGGGAGTTTAACCTGACTACCTGGCTACTGGGTTATGTGACTTCCTCCATTTTGGAAAAGGATGGAGCACAAGGATATGTGTGCTGGGACATGCAGGTTCAGGGCAGGGGCAGGAATGATTCTACTCCTGCCAATCTCAGGACAAAGATTTCTGGCATTTAGACATGCCTCGACCCTTTCTCTTGCTCTGGGTGGCTTGCTATGTCATGGTTCCCTGGCCCCACATTTCTGTTAATTCTGAGTTTTAATCAAGGCAGAGTATCCATGAACATTGTTTCTTTCTTCTATGCTTAAGGTGGTCAGCTCATATGTATGAGGTCAACCCTCATCCATTTAAACAGTAAGAAAATATTTGGATGACATCTCTTTATTTCTTTACCAATACAACCAATACAATAAATATTAAAGGCAAAGGACTCATAAATACTAAGATCATCCAAAGAAGAATCAGTTCTTAAATCAAGTTAATTTGATACATAGAGATTTGATAAGTGTGATTTTCAGGAACAAACTTAAGTTTGAGTCCATGTAGTAAGTACACTGACACCTTTAGCTTATGGGCAATGACTTGTCAACTTGAGTAACTACAGTCATTTGGAGCTAAGTCTCTGCTACCTATGCACAGAGAGCATGCATATCTACCTGATGTACTCACATCTGACTCTCTCTACATTTCCAAATCCTGTCTAGCTCCATAAATGATGTTAGCAGGCTGCAAATAGTATAGAGGGTATGCATCTTTCAGTCATTCCTACTTGGCTTTCCTCCCATTCCCATTAATTTCTGACTTATTACCTGCTCAGTATCTCCCTATAACTCCTGCCACTGTCTCTGCAGATGGCCTTCCTCACAAACGTCAGAAGATCTCTTGCAGCCTGCCTCTCTCTCTCTCTCTCTCTCTCTCTCTCTCTCTCTCTCTCTCTCTCTCTCTCTCTCTCTCTCTCCAGGTTTTTCATCCTATCTGACAGCTGCAGCCTTGTTCTGTAGAACCTCTGCTTGGCTATTTAGAGCTATCCATCCTTCTAAGCTCTCTTTTGCTCTTGTCAGGTTCAACACTGGGCTATGTTCTGCATTTCTTCCTTCCCAACACAGTAGGGAAGACTTCCTCCTTCCTTACTTCTCTTCATTTCCCTGGTTCATTCTCCCATCCTTTACTGAAAAATCTATCTTTGAATGTGGTTTCTATAGCAAATGTCATGGAAATGCACTTTTGTTGGTCCCATCCTAGACCTTCTGAATGAGAATCTGATCCGTACAGGAATTTGAGAATCATTGGTCTCTATGGAGGTTGTTCCCAGCTCTTGCTGACATTTGTTCCTTCAGGGGAGATTTTCAAAATATCATAGCTGGATACACCCCTAAACCAATAAACTCAGGTTCTGGGATTGGACTTAATTATAAACATATCCCTCTAAAACCTCTGCAGATGATTCTAGTGGGACATCAGAGTGGATGCTAGTCTGTCTAATGTGTCCTATCTTGGGGTCTTTCTTTGGTTACTCTGTCTTTTAAGTTCATCTCTTGTTCTTCACATGTCATTTATTTTTATTGCCTGTTTAATTCTTTAGTTCAATGTAAAATGGCCGTTTATTTTTTTCCTGTCTATTCTAACTCTGAGAGTCCTAGCAATAAGTATTTCCCACTGCACATAGGATAGTATCCTCTTTTATTTTCTTACTTGTATCAATCTCTATTTAAAATAATTATTTTTTTAAAAGTTATTCAGTGATTGCTCCCCTGGAAAATAAAATCTAGGAGGAAAATAACTGTCCATGAAGAGATTGGCTATTAACTGTTGACAGCTCTCTAGACAGTACCAGTTTATATAACAGCCTGAGACCTACCATTTATATTAAGGAACAATACTATACTCAGCTCTCATGCTGATATCAATGATTTTCATAATCTTGTTCCCTTTGCCTCAGATTTCTTTTCTTCTCTTTTCATTGTGTGCTGTTTTATGATTTTTAATATGACTACAAAAGACCAGAACATCCATGTCAATTCTCCCTCTCCCACATTGAGCTCTTCTGCATACGAAGTGATGCGTGACTTGGTGACATCATTTAGCCATTCATGTTGTAAAAGACCATGAAGTGGATGCAAAGCCTAGTTGGAGCTGCTGAAGCACAGATGCCAGGCTGTGAGGATTTTTTGTGGACAAAATGTAACAGTGGCTACACAGGAATGAGACCTTCTGAAGTGAATTGACTTGAAGAAGGAAAGAGCTTTCCATCAATAGTCTTAAAAGCCATGGGACCATTGAAAGAATTGAGAGAATAGAAATAGATACAGGAAAGAACACATGGTTCAATACACAGATTGCATCTTTTTAGAAAACCCTGGCTGGGTGTCTAATGCTTGTCTGTAGCCTGAGACTGCCCAGACAGCTGCTGTTTCCAATTGCCCCTCTTTCTACTCCAGAACTTTTAATATCCTAGGTCTGGACAGAAATTCCTCTACATATCTCTTAGCCACTCCTTCTCTTTCTTTCTTAAGCTGTGCACTGAAAGTAGCATTCACATCAGGGAATACTGAATAGCCACAGGCAGCCTTTGATTGCAAGCAAGCTGCTACAGAATTCCTCTTTTATGATGTTACATTATCTATATGAGAGCAATCAGAGCGATCAGCTGGAAACCCCTCAACACTGAGAAGAAACCGACAGGCTCACATGCTGCTTCTCCTTGAAATGTCTTGCTGGGAGATGGTGGGGCTCTTAAGCACAAATCAACATGCCCATCCTGAGGGATTGATCTGTTCTTCCCTAGAAGGGAATGCCTGCTGGCTTCACTAGACAGGGCCAGGCAGAGGACATAACCCTCAAAAGATGATCTAAGACGCAAGGAGCAGGATGCTTTCCTCCTGCATCAGTTCAGGCATGGTATCTTCCACAGTGCATGGTAGGCTTCCTCTGGGAGCATGGGCAAAATGACTTAGACACATTTACTCTAAGGTAAATTTTCATGTTCAGATATCCAGGCTAGTTCCAACTCAGCCTTGTAGAGATGTTTATTCCCTTTCATTTTCCTTTTGTCTTTACTTTTATGCCAGTTGATTATCTGTTGCCCCATTCATTCTTTCTTCCAGGCAAAGAACCAGTCATCTCTCATGCTTCACACTAGATTTCTAGAAATTTTATTGACTCAAGTCTTCCCTCTCCTGAAATATCCCAAAGTCCAGACTATTCTCTACCTTCTCAGTCCCGTTTTCTTAAAGCAAAAGCAAAGACCTTTGCTAGAATGACCTTGACATCCTAACTTATTCTCTGTTGACAATGTGTACGTGTTACTGGAATTCCTCAGAAGAAATTTTCAAATTCTAATTCAAAGAGGAAGAGTTATTGAAAGTTTTGGATATCAGAGAATTAGAGGGAAGATTTGGGCAGTTGAAAAAGGTAATGCAAATGGTGCTACAGTCAGTCACAAGAGGAGGAAAGATAGTTACAAGCTCTCAAAACAGTCCTCATTAGCATAATTGATGTCCGGCATCAATGTGTAATTCATTATAGATTTCCTGGAGTAGACTTGAGTCACCATCCCAGGCGGATGGAGTGGAGGTGTGTTCTGACGGACACTAGCAAGACACAGGAGAAAGTGCTTTTCTGGGTTCACAGAGAAAGAACTAGATGATGAAGAAAGAAAGCATATTACCAGGCCCAAGACCTGGAGTGTACTTAGTCTGTTCTCTCTGCATTTATTTTAGATTTGTTTATTTTATTTTGTATGTATGAGTGCTTCACCTGCATTCATGTCTGTGTACCATGTGTGTGCTGGGTGCCCTCAGAAGTCAAAAGAGAGTGTTGGATTCCCTGGAATTTCAGTGATGTATGGTTGTGAGCTGCCATGTGGGTGCTGGGAACTGAACCTGGGTCCCCTACAAGAACAACAATTGCTCTTAATGATTGAGACATTTTTTTTTTTAGCTCCTCTGTAAGTTAAGAAAAAAAGCATTGAAATAATTGATAAAGACAAGTTTTGGAAGAGTTCAGTTCATTTAACATATATTTGCTGATTGCCAGTGCATAATTAATAGCAATGATTATAAATTACTAATCAGAAGACTTGAATGAATACTCATATTGTATCATGGGGTTCACAAACCATTATACGTAGGTTATTTCCTTAATAAGTTTAGTGACTATGTGATAGGTAGTGATACACTAGCTTAAAAGCCCTATCATAGAACAGCCTTTTTTGGCCACACTCATGGTATAAACATTTGTAACATAAATAACCTCAGTTTTCTGACTCTCTTGCCCTTGGCCCACATAATTCCTGACTACTTACCAATTGGTTGTCCTAGTTAGGAGGAGCAGTTTCTTCCATTACCTGTGGTGACAGATACCAGTCTCCCCCCCCCCAACTTAGGTAGGCTGATAGATGAGTCTTAGATTGCCCAATAATGTTAACTTTAGTACTAAAGACTTGTATCCAAGGAACTCTTTTCTTTTTGGAGAAAGTGAATGGAGAAGAAAGTGGACAATTGTCAGCCTTGTCTTGGTATGGTCAGACTGTTTGTGTTCCCCATAAATCAATATGTTCTTATCCTGGAATACAAAGCATAGTCCTAGGAGGTAAGGCCTTTGGAAGGTAATGAGGTCAGAAGGATGGGTCCCACCAGAATGGTATTGGTATCCTCCTAAAATGGTCCCGAAGACCTTCCTTGTTGCCTACTACACAAAAATACAGGCAAAAGGTGTGGTGTATGTATGTGCTCACTGTAGTCTAGACCTAATCATATCTTGAACTTGGACTTATAGATATGTGAGTAATAAAATCACCCAGTTCCTGGTGTTTGCTTATAGAAGTCTGAATGACATGAAAAACTGGATATTTGAGTGAAATGCAAACTTGGATAAATTTGTACAAGATTTGATTGGAACTCCCCATTTAAGGACTTTATGACAGACAACAGGTGTCAGACCTCTCTTCTGCAATAGAAAGTCAGTCATAAATGCTAAAGCTGCCATACACAGATGAGAGGCACACAGAATCACCCCCGTGCATTTCACACACTTATACAAACCAAAGTGTTTAACAGCACTGATAAGCTGCAGTGCTCCCTATATGAGGAATAAATGTCACCCCACCGTGGCTGGTGGCTTTGCTTAAGTAACTATGACTGACCTAAGTCTCAGCTTACTGAGATATTTCAAAAGGAACTACGCCCAGTCTTATGGCATAGGAAATCCCATCCCTTAGAAACACCGTCCACAGTCTGCTATGGCAATCAACAAAGCTAGCACACACAGCAGTCTGATCTATGCTAAACCTTTCAATAATCTGGAAATTGCCATAAGTCAGGAAACTAGCCTTTTCTCCATGGTGCAGAAGATTCATTACCGTACTGTTGTACACAAGACGCACTACCTACAACCCAATCTTTCATTCGAGAAATCACTACAAAAATGATTCCTAATGAGTATCAAGATATTCGTATGAAATGTAATCCAAATTGAATTCTGTGAAGTCTGGTGTGTCCATTAATTACAATGCCCTTCAGAAATAAGTCTCATGAATAGTCACACTAACATTCCATTATTTGTTTTGTGAAGTAAAGTTCTATTTGGAAACTTCCAGTTTTGCTTTTCCATTGCTGATGGAGGCTTAATAAGCATTATTTGTAAAAAGCCAAATGATTTGTTTAGATTATAGTGAACACCACTTTTAACCTAATAGATCCCTTTTAATGGGCAGAATAAATTGTCTGTTACATAGAGATGAGTTATTCTGATTTCGTAAAATGCCATAATATTCTGAAAGCATTAAGGGAGTGCAGAATGACATTAATTCACTCAGTAACGTTCCAGAACAGTTGGTTCAATATGAATACATACATATGAAAAATAGTGATTCATAGCATTCATGAGCTATCTTAATTATCCTAAAAGCTTTCAAGAAACTCTCCACAAATATTCTTTTTCAAGAAAAAAATATATGATACCCCATTAACTTAAAAAAAATAAGTATGATAACTAGGATTTCTATGTGTGCAATAGGGAGAAAGTTAAGGAAAGGGATATGTTTAAGTGGGGAATCACAATCTACCAAGTAGAAATAGATTTAAAATTTATTTCTCATGTGACTTCATGCCAAGAGGTCTATTTTATTTTAAAAGCTGCATGCATCTAATAATGCAATCAATGATTTAGAAACAAACTATTTTGCAGATTCCAGGATGTGAGTCTTGGGGCATAGGCCACCTCTCTTCAGTGGGAGTCTGGAGCTGGAGAAGCCAAGACTACTTTTCAAATGGAAACTGGCAATTTTGTGCTTTGCATAAGGAAAGCATCTACCATCTATATTCGTGTATACTGCTTACAGGCTTAAAGTTACAACACTAATCTTATATATCTGATTTCAGAAAACCTGGAAAGATTATACGTTATCTCAAAACAATAGTGCCCAGTGCTAGCTCTCTGTGGATGCTGCCGTGAATCTGATACCCTAGAACTGAGGACAGCATAACCTGGTGTCAGATTTAAATTTAGGGTAACAATATCTTGAAATTTAATTCCTTATTTCTGAGAAAATGGATGAAACCTTCACCTTGCTCTTCAAGGCAATGAATGAGAGACTCAGAAGAAAACGAAAATTCTTCACAAGAATTCCTGTAGTATAATTATGTTCTATTATCCAGTAGCTAACCTTATTCCCAATGTTATTACATAGACATTATATGATAAAGTTATGATAAGCTTTAGTCACATTTTACTATATTTTAAACTTTTATTTGAAGCCCCCAAGTGAAAAATTCTTCACAAGAATTCCTGTAGTATAATTATGTTCTATTATCCAGTAGCTAACCTTATTCCCAATGTTATTACATAGACATTATATGATAAAGTTATGATAAGCTTTAGTCACATTTTACTATATTTTAAACTTTTATTTGAAGCCCCCAAGTTAAACAGGCCAGAGATATGATTCATGGATTCATAGCTTGCTGTACAAACATGAAGATCTGGGTTTGAATCCTCTGAATGGGCGTTAAGTTCCCTGTGGCAGTACTGACATCTGTAATCCCAGCATTGAACACAGAGATAGAAGAAAGAGAGAGGCAGGACAATCCCCAGAAGCTCACAGGCCAGATGGCTTGGCTCATGATGGAAGAAGGATGGGGTGGGGAGCTTACCGCAAAGAGAGTAAAAGGTGAGGACCACCTGCCAAGATCGTCTCTGGGTTTGCACAGGCACACCATGGCATGGAGGCAGACACATCTGCACACAGGATGTAGTTGCACACATAAATACAGGCCTGCTCTTTTCTTTAGGGAAAAGGCAGAAAAAGGGGGTGGAAAGGAGGAACTGGGAGGCATGGAGGGAGGGCCAATTGCAATTAGGATGTAACGTATGAAAGAAAAACAAAAAAATTAAAATTTATTTAGTTCAAATAAGATAAATTCCCAAGTGATTAATCATTTTAACATACTTACTTAACATACACTTTAACAGGGTGCTCTAATTGTACCTGCAAAATATTCTTAGGGGCTCATGCTACTAAATTATATTGTTATGAGTAGCAGAGTAGCCTTTGATAAGAGGTAGTCATCCATGTCATAATATTTTAGGGAAGCCATTGAGATAAATCTGAGCCCACCAAAGCCCTACTATATTCCTCTGCTGCAATTTTCCCTGGAGGGTGGGAAATCACTGTTTTCAACCCTACTATGTTAGAAAAGGCTCCTGTGTATCCACCTACTTTGAGGTGAGTCACAATGAAGACTCACCATGAAGAGGGAAATTTTCCATTGAAAACGAACTAACTACAAAATGACCAGAAATGCTGAACTCTGCCCTAGTCTCATATTGTTTACTAGCCTGAGATCTTGATGAAGGGAGAAATGTACCAAAAATAGGGCTAAAGGAACTCAAAAGTATATCACACCAAGGAAATGGCCTAGTAGGAGGTGCTAACACACACTGAGGAGTAAGTAATATGACACCTACCAGGGACTTGGAGTGAATGAAGAGCTGGGAGTGTGCCCTAGAACCTGAGCAAGGTTTCTGGCAGAGATAAGCATGTTGAGGAAGATGCCTTTTCAGGATGAATTTTCTCCTTGAGGAGGTCTTAAGGGGTGTGTCTGTGTATAAGACCCAGAAGCACAACCACGTATGAACAGCATCCACACAAATGAGTATCATAGAGTGGGGATGGAGTCTTAAAGAAGCTCACAAAGGATGAGCATGAAAAGAGATGTCCCCAGGTGAGATTTTGGAACCTGAGCAGGATAGAGAGGGTAGTTGTCTGATGGAATATCTGGCATTGGGGGCTACAACCCACTGGGAAGAAGAGAATTTCCCCACCTGGTCAGGGATAGGCAGCTTGTCATTAGCTGTCTGAACCTAGGAGGAGTGGGATTGTGGGAAATCCTGGATAGTACAGCATTAGAGACAGAAGAAACAGTTAAATAAGTTAATATAGCTAAGGAAATAGGAGCTAGCCTTCTCACTGGTGGGTAAAGATCTATAAATATAGAAGAGAACAGAAATGAATCCTGTACTGCTGGAATAGAACTGGACAAAGGAATGGTTTGAGAACACGGTTTTCAATCTATAGGTGTAGATGCATTTGTGTGTGCCGTGGCTTTGTGTAGCATACCAGATTGCAGTTTAGATGTGATGTGTCTGTGCTCTGTGCTTTATCTGGAGAACAACTCTTTAACTAGCAGTAAACAGGCAACCTTGTTGGGTTTGGCATCTAAATATCAAAGTCCAGGAAAATGAACCGGGAATCCCCAGCAATCCAGTTCCAGAATGGATCCTGTAGATAAATTGTTCTAGAGAGGATGCCCCCAAAGATTTGCGGAATATGTGAAAAATGTCATGGAAAATACATGGAAGAAGGAACATTAATATATTAATATATTAAAGTCATTTCCCTCCTTAGTAAGTCATGCAAGTCACTGAATAATCTACAGCCATAGTAGCTACAAAGAAAAATGCAAGGCTGGAAATTAGATAAATAGAAGGAAAACAAAATGATTCTTAGAAAGCAACCACAAAATGAACAACAGAAGTTATCTTTTAACATATAAAACAAAAAAATATTTCTGAGAACAGTATAAGAAAGAAGAGATACGGCGAAAAAAATATTGTGGATGTAATTTCAAATACAGTAGAGATTTAAACACACTTAGGAGAATTCTATAAAATTCATGCCAACAGAATTACAGAGGTCACTGGACAAGTTTACAGAAAACTACTATTATTATTTCTTATAGGTAATGTGTGTGTTGAATTGGTTAGACAGGCTACAGCAAGGCTATAGAATTGGCTAGTGGCAAATGCTTTTTCACACACAACAAAAAAACATGAGTTTGATAGTATCAGTGTCTCACTGAACCTTTAAAGAATATATTATTCCTATCTTCCTTGAATTGTTTGTGGAAATAGAAAGAGAGCAGGATCCATTCTTGCAGAAGAACAAATCTAATATACTTCTGATGCTTAAATCTGGCATAGACACTATAAGAGTAAAATTGAAAACTAATCTCATTTGAACATAAAGCACAAAAATCTAAATTAAACATGAGAAAAATAGAAGAAACAATTTTTAGAAGAATAGTGCAGAATGCCTAGTATTCTACTATAATAATCTACGTATACACATGGTCCACACACAGTCAGTTATTCAGGGAAGGCTGCAATGATATTACACGCAGTACAGTAATGTAGCTCTACATACTAACAGAATAGGAAGACGAAAAGATACACAGTCATCTCAAAAGCTATAGGACAGCTATCTCTCAACTCAATGCCTCTCTAATGAGAAAGCACTGCCATCTCTAGCAAATTTCCTCTGCATCAAATCATGCCAATTATCACATGGAGAAGTTCTTATAAGTCAGTGAGAGGCAAGGGGACTGAGACCACTTCTCCTAGTCAGTCTTTTCCTGGCTGTCTTTCTAAGCAAATAATAAAGAAAAGGGAATTAATGACACAGGGATAATTTTTTAATAAATAAAATTAACAGAAAAATCTAAAACAAAGTCTTTATGTGTATAACAAGACTTTCATAAGTGTCTCTGCAATTGATCAATGGGCACAGGAAACCCAAAACATGTCACTTAAAGCATGTTCTAAGATATATCATCAAATGTATCAATATAACCACGAGACACTTCTCAAGAAGTCAAAAAAAAAAAAAAAGATCTGCAGGAGACGTGTACAAAATAAAATTGCATGTGTGTAGTAAACACCATGCTTGTAGATACAGACCATGAACATCGTAAGGAGCCTATTCTTCCCATTATAGTGTGCATGTAGCATTTACCACCACAATCTCATTTAAGTTTTTCATGAATCTAGAACAATGATTACTGAAATGTATATCGAAAAGTAAAGATTCGACAGCAGCCAAGACAATTTTAAAGAACAAATAAGGGCCAGACATGATAGCACAGGACTTTAATCTTAGAACTTAGTGGTAGAGGTGGGCAGATCTCTGTGAGTTTGAAGTCAGACTGATCCACAGAGAATGAGACAGCCAGAGGTACACAGTGAGACCTGGAGAACTTGTCTCAAATAAATAAAGAAAAAAAAAAGCAAGGATGTAGGACTTAGTTTATGAGATATTTATCTATCTATCTATCTATCTATCTATCTATCTATCTATCTGTCTGTCTGTCTATCTAATACTCAAATCATATAGTAATTGAAGTGTTGTATTAACTTGGGGAGAAAAGATTTAATTTAGAAAAGCTAGGAGCCTGCAGAGGAAGCAGGCATATATAAGAGTTTAGTATATAGCAGAGACATGGACTTACACACTGGGTGAGGGCTAGAGTAGACACACATGTTGTTCTCTTTGTGCAAAATTAATTAAGTGGAAATTTTATTTTATAATATTTCATCTCCAAATTAATTCAGGGAATTAAAAAGAGGATATTAAAATACTTTACTCTCATTAAAAATATTTAATTGGGTTTCTTTATAAACTGTGATTGCAAAGTATCTTTTAGCTAAAAGCACACCAGGCAAAAATATACATCTAAGACTACATTAAATGTTTCCAACCATAATAGTGAAAAATAATTTATACATAGATACTGGAAGAAAACATTGAAAATAAGAAGGTAGGATTAGTGCCTAATGCTGAAAATAATCCTCTATATCTATGAGAAGAACAAAAGCAACCAGGGAGGGAAATGTGCAAGGCCATGGGCCATTCACAGGGCAGTAGTCTGAAGACTGCAGCTCTTACAAGAGATCAGGAGAATGCACTTCATAATGCTTTGAAACATTACCTCATAGCAACTGCTTTGGCAAAATATATTTAAGCATAAAAATATTAAAAGTTGATGAATATGTAGAAACACAGAGAAACTGTCACTATTTCTAAGAGAGTAAATTGTTAGTCTTCCTTTGCAGAACAATATGGCAATACTTAGTAAGTTAAAAATACTCTAGGAGTAGAGCTTAATTTCTGGATATGCACACTGAAATTAATACATATGTGTATCAACTACTTAGACAAGAGTTAAAAGCCATGCTTCTAATGCCTACATGAATGGAAATACACATCAAGAAAGTCTATGCGCATGGTGAATGATAACAGAACACCACACAGTAGTTAAAATGTGCAAGTCAAAGCTGCAATTTTCTATTTACAGAAACCAAAATATAGATAGGGAAAATCTCACAAGCTCTCAGCCCTAGATGAGGCAATCAATGGCTGCTGAGAGAGAGAGAGAGAGAGAGAGAGAGAGAGAGAGAGAGAGAGAGAGAGAGAGAGAGAGAGAGAAAATGAGTCAGTTTTTTCCCCAGGGATGAACCAAGTGGTCAGCCCTAAACATACATACAAGTGAACAACATTAATCAGACTCAATAGGTGTTTGTGTGTGTGTGTTTATACAAGTATGTGAATAATAAATGTGACTAGAACTTAAAGAAGAAAAGTTCTTGGATTTACCAATAAATAGGAGGCATAGAAGTACTTGGAGAGGTGAAAGAGAGGAGTGGAAATAATTTAGAGTACTCACATCTAAAATTGTGTGTATATATGTGTGTGTGTGTGTGTGTGTGTGTGTGTGTATGTTAGTGAGTACAATAAAGGTGAATATGGCTATAAATATGTTCTACTATTTACATAAAACAATCACACAGCTTATAGACATAATACTGGACTGGAAGCATAGAGAAATGTGTGATATCATAGTGTGCAAGAAGGAAATGGTGATTTTTAAGAACAAGGCTTAATGAACAGGATCATGTTTTTCTTAAATATTGAACTTCCTTAATAGTTCACAGCAGTTTATTGATTTTATAAAAATGTAGAGCACAACCGTTCTCAACATAAAGAACTGTGGATGTTAATGGAGATGAAATGTTGTCTAGCCTACTTTGATCACATGGAATACACATATCAGATTAGCACAGTGCACCTAACAACCACACACAGTGGTTATATAGAAAGACAAAACTTACAACCTTCAAAAGAGTTCAAAAATATAAATCCTATCATAGCAAAATAATTTATCGTTTTGAATATTGGTTGCCAGGCATATGAGGATTTTAATATTATCTTCACAGTAGTTCACTTATTCCCATGCTTACTAAATTTAGGGAAATGAATGACTGCCATCTTCTCAAGCTATCCCTTACTCAGTGCATGTTGAGATAGTGCATCTTGATGAAGGCTGACAGTTCACTGGTATATTTCTTTTGGAAATTCCTTATTCATTCACAACTAACCTGTTAGCCTTGGAGTTGCCTCATGAAATCAATAAATGGCAGGTATCCAGAGACTATAGTCTTGAAAAAAACTAAGTTTTACAAGAAAGTAGCCTTGCAGAAAAGAAATCAGTTTGAATTCCCAATCTATAACACCTTCCAAGACTCTAAATATTGTCTGTTAAAATGGAAGTCTCAAATGATAATGATGCATGGCCCATATCCAGGAGGCTGGCCATTACCTTGGCTGTGTGTGACTGGAAGTATTAATACAGTTAAATAGTAAGGCATATAATACTGATTCATAGCTCCTTACTCTCCAGAATCACAAGAAATTGGAAGTTGTGCAGCAAATGACAAACATTTGCTTTGTAGGAAACATATTTTGCAGGTTTCCAGCTCCAATTATTGAGCTTGGCCCTGACAGCTTGCTTCATGTTAAGCTAAGTAAAATAGACAGAGGCTAGATAAACTGATGACAGTTTTTTTACTGCAATATATTCAGAGACTTTTATACTTTCTCGGAGTAAAAACAGATACACTGCTCATTGGAGAAGATGTATGTTGACCTAGAGCAGAGAGAAGAAGGTTGCACATAAGATGCTGGGAATGCATCAACATCAGCAGAAGATGGTCCTGAAAACTGTGTAATGCAATTGCTGTGTCTATGAAAACTTAGGGGTAGGATACTCCTGATTGTCTCCTTATCCCTAATCTCGAGGATTAGCAATACTTGAAAATCTAGTCTTGACATACTGATAAGGAAAGAGCTTCTTAAATTAAAAGAAAAATGTCCACCTTTTGGTCTTCCTTCTTCTAGAGTTCCTTGCGGAATGTGGGTTGTTCTTCCTGTATTCCAGACTTCTGCGCTAATAACCATTTATCAGAGAGTGCATAC
>NW_022196896.1:102558465-102568721 GCF_008632895.1 Mastomys coucha | reverse complement strand
GGGAAACTGGGAATGGAGAAATTCGCATGTAAATAAAGAAAATATCTAAAATAAAAAATATATATATAAAAAAAAATAAAAGAAAAAAAGTAGATGTGGTGTGGTGGTTTAAATATCCTTGGCCCATCATCAGAAGAGGCACTATTAGGAGGTGTGGCCTTGTTGGAGGGAGTGTGTCACTGTGTGGGTGGGCTTTGGGTCCTACTTAAGCTTGGACCCATGTGGAAGAGATGCTCTTCCTGACTGCCTGAAAGAATTAGCCATCTTCTGTTGCCTGTAGATCAAGATGTAGAACTCTGCTCCTCTGGTACAATATCTGCCTGCATGCTGTCATGCTTCCCACCGTGATGATAATGAGCTAAACCTCTGAAACTGTAAGCCAGCCCCAATGAAATGTTACCCTTTGTAAGAGCTGGCTTGATCATGGTGTCCACACAGCAATGAAGCTCTAAGACAGTGGGGGAGGGATAAGAACAAGGGAAAGAGAAAAGGAAGAAACCTATCTATAAATAACTATAGAATATTAAATTAACATAGTGAGCTACAAAAGCATTTATGTATTTCCATGTCTGGTAAACGTATTGTGAAAGAAAAGATGTTGAGTTCACCTTGAATTTCTGTAGTATCATTTGTTGGGAAGTCATTGCTGTCAGCCCTCAAGAACGAATCTTATCTTTAAGGTCTTTCTTAATGTGCTTCTATCTCTTTTCATCGTTGGGACTTTCAGAGCATTGAAATGGAGATTGTTGGCATTGGGGTCAGTGGGGTATTTGTTAGAACTAGGGAAAATGTAGTAATGAAGGCAATGTGGCAGTTCAATTAAAAGGAGCTTCAATTAAATGGGGCCCTTAGGACAAGGTTGTTTCTCTGATTTGTGGAACTCAGTTGCTTCAGCCTTTGGAAGAATGTTAGTCAGACTTGAATCGCCCTCTTCTGCAGCTACCATTATGTAGTTTAGCGTTTATTTTCAAACTTGCTGATCAGTTACAGAGACCTTTCGGCATGTTCCACTCCAGAATATGAAAGTCTCCATCTGCAAAAGACTATGTTAGGTTATTTTATTTTGTTTTATCTTATTTTTAATCAAAGATTTATTTTTATCTTACATGTCTGAGTGTTTAGTGTGCCTTTATAGGGGTACTGTGTGTGTGCAGTACTGGTGGAGGCCAGAAGATGACGACAGAAACCCTGGGGCTGGAATTACAGATGGTACTGAGTTTCCACTTGGGTGCTGGGAACTGAACCTAGATCCTCTGCAAGAGTAGTCAGTGCTCTTAACCACTGAGCCATCTCTCCTGCCCTTCATCTTGTTTTTAAAAATGATTTGATCAATACTTCTCATCTCTTCAACTCTCCAAATCATACTCTGGGGGATTTCTGTAGAAATAGGAATAAAAGCCACATATTAACCTTTTTATGCTATCACAGACAAAAGCAGCATGAAGAAACAGAATGGTCTCTTTTCAAAGGTTATTAAATCAAGATTCCCACTGAAAAAGCCGAGAGACGTGCACACAGCCCTACCATAAAGACCAACTTTGAAGTCCCTGAAAGGTACAACACCCACAAGCCATTAGCATTTCAAGTCTCAGAACACTCCATCCAGTTAGCCACTAGTAGATATTTCCGTGGTCACACAAAGTCCCTCAGATGGTGAATGGCAGGCAGGTGCAGTGACTAGCCAATGGGTCCCCAGCTGAGCATTGGCGTTAGGAAATAGATTGCCACCTGGCTGATCCAATTTTACTCTGAAGACAGATGAAACAACCGGGCTATGCACAGGGCCAATTTGACATTCTAGTGTTGGAATCAGCTTTGCCATACAGTGATCTGGGATTTATTTATGTTGTTCAAGCTCAGTTGTCTTTCAGCTATCATGAACGTGGTATAGCATTCTCTAATGAATGCCCCTTCCCCTTTGCTCACATTAATCCCAATCAATAAGGTTCATATGCTTTATTATTTTAAACAATTTATCTAGAGAAAAGAAGAAGGGTGAGGAGAATGGAGGGATGGAGAGAGGGAGGGAGGAAGGGAGAGAGAGAGACAGAGAAAGACACACACACACACACACACACACACACACACACACACACACAGAGAGAGAGAGAGAGAGAGAGAGAGAGAGAGAGAATTTCCCTTGTATGCCAATGCACAATTCATCCTGGTAAGAAAAACTAACACAAACAAGCCTGAGGTACTGTGTCTGCTTCCTAATGATCAGTGCCCCTGGGCTCCATGCAGCAAAGCCAAATAAAAGTCTATACAAGCCCCAAAGCTCATTATTGGCCTGAAATAGTCTCAGCCTCAGGCTCTATGGCCATGTTACTGATTGTTAGTGATCTGTGCCTTTGCTTTCCCTGCTTAAGAAGCCAGCTGGGCTCCTGCCTCTAGCCTTCCCTACACCTGTAGGCCTGGAGCCTGGTCTACATTTTGTCATAGCTCCACCCTCACCATGTGTCCCCCCTTCCTTTAACCTACATAAAATTAAGTCTTTCTTTCTGACCAATGACCCCATTTCTGAGGTTCAGCAGTTGACATGCACACAGCTGGGGACTTAGTCATTTTATTGCCCTGCAAAGTCCTCTACAGAAGGTCACCACCTTTGTCTGTCATTGGCTTCTTTCATGTCCAACAACCCACAAAGTCCACCATGAGTTTCATAAAGATATATACACATAAATTGAAATAGTTTCGGAGACCCTGAAGGGGTTTACTTAAAATCCTTTCCACCTCTAATTCATACTTGGGTTGTTACCACCCAAGTTCCCAGTAGAGTAACAGAAAAGTCAAAGCTTGGAAATGACTTACACCTTAGGCAATATTAACTTATAAAATATTTTCTTTTTCTGCTATAAAGACCATGGGCAAATACAAAACTCAAGTCCTCCTTCTCTTCTCTGTTGATGCCAAGGAAATTTTAAATTTTATTTTGAACAAGCTATTAATTCATATGCTATCTGACTTATTAATATTTTCTTTAGCCTAAAACATAATTGGCAACTGTGTGTACTCCCTTGCCAGACATTCCTATTTCTAAGTTGCATCTGCTGAGGGATATTTTGGCTGCAAATTTTCTCATCACATTTCTCCAATCTGCCCTAGATGTCACGACCTTGACCTAAACATCTGTTCCCCAGCCGTGTTTAAGTTGCATGTAAATTCGTTTTTGTTTTGTTTTGGTTCAGTTTTTTTTATTTGGGGGGGGGGGAATGAGAGGTTCTTTGCGATCACCACTCTGAAGAAATACTTGGGCATGAGAAGCCAAAAGAAGAACATTGTTAGAAAAGAATCAAGGGTTAAAGGCAAGCATTTGGTCCCTCAGCTACATTAAATAAATTTAATAGTACAAGGAAATAATGAAAACAACTCAAAGATTTCCTGAATCTAAGAGGTGATTCTTTGAGAAGACACACAAAAGTGACCAAGGACAACCCAGTGCTGGGAAGAGGAGAGATTGAGGACCAAGAGACTAAATCAGCAAAGGGATTCTTTCTTCTCTTCCCTTCAAACCAATTGTGGAAAGTGAAGTAGTTGGGGCAGGGCGTCTCAGACAGTTTCCCTATACAGTTCTCTCTGGTTTGTACACTTCCTGAGGCTGATATGAACATCACTAAGGAAGTTCTTTATCTACTCCCTAAGGTTCCCTGAATAGCATGAGGGTAAGAAAAATAGAGAATATAAAAAGTAATACATGGTCATTCACCGTTCCACTTACAAATGACAACTTTGGGCGCCTTCTGAAGATGAAGGTGACTTGCATAAAACTGCAGAGAACCCAGCTGCTGAGCAAAAAACCTTCTGCCGATCTAATGTGTTGATCATCATGGAGGGGTTTATAGTAAGTCACAGAGAAAATGAGGGAGTTTACTACCAACAGCATAAAATTATAATGGGGGTACATGTGAAAACTGGAGAGTTCCCTTTAAAAATACTTGTCTCATGTTTGCCTTGGGTTTGGTTTGTTTTGTCTCGTTTCTGTTCCTATATGATACAGTACCTGGACCAAAGCAAGCTGAGTTCCTTCAGGAAGGAAGACTCACAGTTCATGGTTTCAGTCCGTCATGGTGCCAGAAGCTCTCAAGAGCTGGGTACATTGCATCTACAGTCAGGAGGTAGAGTGATGGATGCTGGGATGTTCGGCTCACCTTCTTCCTTATATACTGTTCTGTTTCTGAGCCCAGGGAATGCTGCCACCCTCTTGAGGGTGGGTCTTCCCATTTCAGTGGGTGTAATCAAGATCATCCCAACAAGTGTGAACAGGGCTGACCCTGATGTAGGTAAATCCTCATAGGTGTTCCCTGTAGTAGCTCTGGATCTCAAGTTGATAACAGAGATTGACCATCCCACTGCTTAATTTATGTGGGCCTGTTTACATTTAAAATTCCTTTGAAAGCAAATTTTTCTCAACTAAAGAGCAGCATGAAGTAGGACTGAATCTTTCCACTTTATTCTCATTTGGGGAATAGTAGCTAAGAGGGTGAGATGGGGAGTTTTGAAGGTGCAAGACTAAATACTGAAGTGATAACGAATGTCAAGGAAAATTAATGATATCTTACTAAATAAGGTCCGCATCAGATTTTTTCCCTTGAAAAAGTACTGACAAATGCTTTTTATATAGTAGTGGAATATGTTGCTTTGGAGTTGCCTGGGTTTCCACTCAGTTCTGAAAACTTATAACCTTTATGAACTCATGAAATTTAGTGTGTTGATGCCTTCATTGGAAATATGTTATGATTCTGAAAATTCAAAATGGAAATACTCACAGGAATGTAGAATAATGCATGACTGCAGGTGACTTATGCTTCACCATATTTGTTAGTGGTAATAACATAAAAATGGTGAATATTTTCAATAACTATCTTCTATGGCTATGTGCAAATCACTACTTACATTTTTTAGGATGGGCCACATTATGTACAATGTTATTTTATTTTTAGTAACAATGACTTGATATTACATTACTTACTATTACATTTTCATATAGTTAAATTGGCATAAAAAATGGGACCAGGTTACAAAATATAATTTTATGTATTTAGAATTACAAATTTAGGAGTTAGATGGACTGGCCTATGGCTTTTGGTGTCAGACCAAGCAAACAGGACTTGCCCTGGAGTTTTGGACATCCTCACTATGTCTACTTTTGCAACACTTTTCCATGTCAGGAAAATGAAGTATAAAATGATACAAAGTTAAGCTTATAATTTGCTAAGTGAAGTTATTTATTAAATATTCTTCAGAAAAGGCACTTTGTTGAAGGTGATCATTTCATAAGGGCTATACCTTATATAAGTATAATGCTTGTTCTATCATGACATGGCTCGACAATGCTGCCATAATTTAAGGGATGGAATAGCTAAGTTTATTGCTGAGGATCGAACCAGGGTGTTAGAATGGAGCAAAACCTGCAGCGAGTATAGAGAATGTAGCTTACCAGCTCTAGGCAATTGGAGACGCCACTGCATTTTTGTCATTTCCTGTCTAATATAACTTAAAGAAGCTGGTTGGCAGGGGAAGACCCTCTCCATTCCAACACTAAACAGCAGCCTGGCATGATGAAGAAGATAGAACACCACATGTAATTGGGTAAAGGTATTATGCAGTTCAACTTGACGTTTTTTGGGTGTTTGTTGGGATTGTTAAAAAACAACTTATTTTAAAATAGGAAACAAAATTTCAATGTCCTTTTTTTCTTATTCTTTACATTTTGGGGACTTCATTTCAGGAAGACAGCAAAGGTAATAACATTGACCTTAAAGTAATACTTATGGTCGTACATAGCTAAGTGAAGGTTAAGTAGATGTCACAAAACCTCCAATGAAATACAGTAGGTTTCTCCTTATAATTAACATCTCTGTTCACTGATGACACAACATGGGTAATCAAATTCATTCCTTTTGATTTGAAAACAAAACATAAAATATATATACTATCCTTGTAAGCATGTTTTACTCTCAGCAGGATGGAGTTGACACTCACAAGGGCAGCCAGATCCCATCTAAAAAAATGGTAAAACAAAACAAAACAAAACAAAACAAAAAGCAAAAAACAAAAAACCAAAACAAGTTCATCAGTGTTGCTGCTTAGGGGGAAGCAGATCCTTGAGAAGTAATCAGGGTGCAAATTTTATTCTTTTTGCTTGTTGCTTGGTGCATGGAAGAGCCCTTTTCTAAGTCAGTGGGGCTGTATCAGCAGGATAGGTAGATGAGCACTGAAAGACAGAACTTTATGAGCAACGAGGCCAGGGAAACAGGTTATTTTTAGGGTGGTAAATGGATGAACAACTACTGAAGGGAAGAAGGAAGAATGAGTAGTTTGCTTCCAGGTCAGAACCTATGCAAAGTATCGGGTTTAAGCAAGAGGCATGAACTTTTAGCATGGATTCAGAGTTGACCTCATCCTAGAGGCAGATGAGACATATTTTGCAGTCTGAAACCAAATCAACTAATTGTATGCAAAACTCAAGTCTCATAATTCTCTAGAGGAGTCTGTCTCTAAAGAATACAAAGGAAAATGGGAGAACAGGACCAAAGTCCAGAATACCCTAGAGCCTCACCATGAAAAGCCCAGAAAGATACAACCCATTTCAAGAGACCTGATAATCAATAAACTCTAGGCTGACTAAATTAGCAGGAAAAATGGAACCAGGTTATGATATACAATGATACAAGTGTGTCACGTGGGTCAATGTTATGTTTCAGATATGAAGTGTCCCAGAAAATGCTTCATAAGTGGAAGCTCCGTCCTTAGTTTAGGAATCTAATTGTTGACAAGTGGCTAGATCATAAGGGCAGAGTTCATAATTGGATGGCATCATTGGGAGGTGATGAAGTTTTTAGAGGTGAGGGCTACTTGGAGGAAGAAGGTCATCCTAGTTCAATCCTATCCCTGCTCCCTGCTACCTGGCTGCCACAGATAATTAGCCTCCTGTGTCACATACTTCCCACCGTTAAGTTCTGCCACACCACAAGCCCATGGTCACAAAGCAGCTGCGTATGCACAAAAGCTCCGATATGTTGAGGGGGAAATCAATCTTTCTTTAAATACTTTCCTCAGGTATGTATCACAGAGACAAAGGCAAACAAAAGATGCCAGACTAGCACGGAAATGTATGTTTTGATGTACATGCATGAATGTTATCTCTGTTTATATCCAAATAATACACGTGACAATTTATTAAACACTAAACCACACAATAAAATAAAATTAAAATGTGAATACTCAAAGCAGAATGTTCAAAAACACCTAAATTATAACAAAAAAGCAAGAGAAGACAGAAAAGCAGGATGGAACACTAAGGGACAATGGTAAATAGTGAACTTAATAAAGCAGCACCAATAATTATATTAAATGTTAATGGGTTATAATTCCAACTGAAATAATTAGCAGCAGGTATTAACTTCAAGTTTCTTATCTGGAATTTGTTTCCAAATTCCAGCTATAAAAGCATAGGCAGTCCAAATAGGAATGATGGCAAGGCACAGAGGTCTGAATACCATTATCAGCTATCTTGGTGTATGTGACATTTATGTGTGAGCACACACACAAGTGCCATAGCAGGAAAGAAAACTTGTAGGAGTAGGTTATCCTCTTCATTATATGGACTCCAGGGGTTGAAATCAGGTCATTAGGCTTGGTGGCAAGAATCTTTACTGGCAGAGCCATTTCAGTAGACTCCTTGCCATCTTCAATACCAACATTATTTCACTTTTTACCTTATGATTTGATGTGGGAAGGCATTCTAAGGCAGTTCCTCACACACAATCAATAGCCAGCACTGTACATGATGATTGTATGTAGTTAAGACTGCTGCCTTTCACATACTCACAAACTCGCCACCAGAGAAATTTAATATTTGGGGGTTTCCCTAAAGATCTCCTGTTTTTAGACCTCACAGGTCAGAGCCAGTCAAGAAGGAAAAATGACAAATCCACTGAGGGCCTGCTTCATCACTGAGTCACAACAGGGAGGCAGGGCTAAATCAAACACAGAATAGTGGAGAATAGCAATTGACAACTTCATAGGGACTAGACGAACTTTGTAGACAACCTTTCAGGACCATTTCAAGGAGATTCTACATTCAGTTAATTGAGGTGAGAAGCCCGATCTAAATCAAGGATGGCACACACCATCGAATAGCCAAGGACCCAGACTCACAAGAGGTAATGAGCTACAGCTCTCTGCTTCCTGACTGCAGATGCCATGTTTTCTGAGGCCTCGTGTTCCTGCCTCCATGCCTCTCCCAGCATCAAGAACTATACAACCTGCAAGCCCAAAGGAATCCTTCCTACCCTAAACTGCCTTTGTAGGATATTCTGTTGCAACAAGAAAAGTAACTAAATGGGATGTCTTCAACAAGCCCCCTCCCCTCAAGGCTCAGGGAGCTACAGGGGAGAGGGGGGTGAAAGGTTGGATTCCGAGGAAACATTGTCATTCAGACAAGACCAGACTGATGTGCATCCGAACTCACAGAAACTGAGGCAGCATGCAGAAGACATATATAGGTTCAAGCTCCGAGAGACAGACGTGGACACAGGCTCCCACCTCTAACCAAGAAGCCTCTTGCTGGCAAAGGAAAAAATCAATTTTGTCTAGTGTGGTCTAACTGGGTATATCCACCACACCACAGGGCAAGCCCAGAAGTAGGTGATCAACATAAAACAGACCAAGTTTGAGGAAGAGGGAAATTTTTTGTTTTTTGTTTTTGTTTTTTTTTAATTTTAGGTTTTACTTTTTTGGTTTATTAGGTTTTACTTATTTTTTGCCTTTTTTGTTTGTTTATTTGAATTTTTTATTATTTGAGAAGGAGAACATGAAGTGGGGAGGTTAGGGAGGTGGGGAGGATCTGAAAGGGGCTGGGGAAGGAGAAAACGGGATCAGAATATATTATATGAAAAAAATTAAATCACAAACGTAACTAATGAGTCTTTAGAAGGTGCAAGAGGAGGCCAGTATTCTCCAGAGATGGCCTGTGGCTCAGTGCCCTACAGCATTTTCCAGAGGCTTTATTCAGAACATTTCTCAGAATACTCTCTCTTGGTTGAGAAAAGTGCAAATATATTTCCAATTGTCAGGGGATATGATATTTAAAATGGTGAAGCTTTGATGACACTCCAAAGAAGCAGCTTATCTTTTATACCTTCTTACTAAAGACTTCCTCAGCCTCCTAGATACAGAGCAGCTGCTAGGTTCTGAGTTTAGTTTAGTGGTGTCTGTATATGACTGCATGTGTGTGTGTGTGTGTGTGTGTGTGTGTGTGTGTGTGTATACATGTGCACATGCATGTACATATGCATAAGGACTGTGTAAGAACGTGTGTGTTTCATTTTCTTTTTTATTGAATATTTTATTTATTTACGTTTCAAATGTTATTGCCTCATCCCATGAGACCCCCTATCCCATACCCCTCCTCCTGCTTTCACCCACCCACTACTGGGTAACAAAGTACTCACAGGAACACATATGGAGACAAAGTGTGAAACAGGGACTGAAGGAAAGGCCATCCAGAGAATTCCAGGGAATCCTTTGCATTCCCCAACATTGGGGCTTCAAGCCTTCACACAAGACCAAGGGCTTCTTCTCCCATTGATGCCCTACAAGGCCATCCTCTACTACATACATGAGTCTCTCCATATGTACTCCTTGGTTGGTGCTTTAGACCCTGAGAGCTCTGGTTGGTTGATATTGTTGTTCTTCCTATGGAGTTGCAATCCCCTTTAGCTCCTTCAGTTCTTTCTCCATTGGGGACTCCATGATCAGTTCAATGGTTGGCTGTGAGCATCTGCCTTTGTATTATTCAGGCTCTGGCAGAGCTCCTCAGGAGATAGCTATATGAGGTTCCTGTCAGCATGTATTTCTTAGCATCCACAATAGTGTCTGTGTTTGGTGACTGTATATGGGATGGATCACCAGGTGGGGCAGTCTCTGGATGGCCTTTCCTTCAGTCCCTGTTCCACACTTTGTCTCTATATGTGTTCCTGTGAGTACTTGTTACCCCTTTCTAAGAAGGACCAAAGCACCCACACCTTGGTCTTCCTTCTTGAGCTTCAGCTTTTGAGCTAATATCCATTTATCAGTGAGTGCATACCATGTGTGTTCTTTTGTGATTGAGTTATTCACTCAGGATGATATTCACCAGATCCACATTTCCCTAAGAATTTCATAAATTCATTGTTTTTAATAGCCGAGTAGTACTCCATTGTGTAGATGCACCACATTTTCTGTATCCATTCCTCTGTTGAGGGACATCTGGG
>NW_022196896.1:102553858-102558445 GCF_008632895.1 Mastomys coucha | reverse complement strand
AGGGACATCTGGGTTGTTTCCAGTTTCTGGCTATTATAAATAAGGCTGTTATGAACATAGTGGAGCATCTTCTGGATATATGCCCAGGAGTGGTATAGCTGGGGCCTCAGGTAATACTATATCCAATTTTCTGAGGATCCACCAGACAGATTTCCAGAGTTGTTGTACCAGCCTGCAATCCCACCAACAATGGAGGAGTGAGTATTCATCTTTCTTCACATCCTCGCCAGCATCTGCTGTCCCCTGAGTTTTTGATCTTAGCCATTCTGACTGGTGTGAGGTGGAATCTCATGGTCAATTTGATTTGCATTTCCCTAATGACTAAGGACATTGAACATGTCTTTAGTGTTTCTCAGCCCTTCCAGTTTCCTCAGTTGAGAATTTTCTGTTTAGCTCTATACCCCATTTTTTAATAGGGTTATTTGATTGTCTGGAGTCTAACTTCTTGAGTTCTTTGTATACATTGGATGTTAGCCCTCTATCAGATATAGGGTTGGTAAAGATCTTTTCCCAATCTGTTGGTTGCAGTTTTGTCCTATTGACATTGACCTTTGCTTTACAGTGTTTCATTTTCTTTGGCACTAGGGTTCACACCCAAAATCTTGTACATGCTAGTTAAATCTCTCCCACTGACATGCATCCTCTGTCTGGTAGGTCTTTTTACCACCACCCCTATCCAGAGAAATGTTCAATAATGATGGGTTCAGTGGTTCATTGATATATTCAATCCCACAATGATGAAGTGCTATTATTTGCCTTATTATAGAAAGTGACAAAGAAACAGAAGCACAACAGTGAAGTGATGGTTTAGTTGGTAAAGCATTTGCCTTTTTGGCATGAGGACCAGAGCCTGTTCCTCTAAAAACTTCTGTACAAAAAAAAATTATTGTAATGGTACATGATTGTAATTCCAGTGTCAGGGAAGTGAAGTAAATACAGGCCTATCCCTTGGCTCACTAGCTAGACAGACCAGCCTTGTTAAGGTCCAAGCCAGTGAGAGTATTTACTGAAGAAGAAAAACAGTCGGCGTTGTTCTCTGACCACCACATGCAGAGAGAGACACAGATACAGACACAGAAAAAAATGAATATCAAAGCCATATGGCTGAAATGTAGCATGGATGAGTTTTGGATTCAGTGATCCAGATCAAAGGGTCATAGTTTTAACCACGAGGCTGGACTGCCCACCCTACAGGCTAGTACCTAGCAGCAGCATAGGAAGCAAAGCAAGGGCAAAAGTAAATAAAAGATAATCAGCCATCTTTATCCACAAGAAAATTTTGTTATGATATGATTGTGTGTGTGTGTGTGTGTGTGTGTGAGAGAGAGAGAGAGAGAGAGAGAGAGAGAGAGGAGAGAGAGAGAGAAAGAGAGAGACAAAGAGAGAGAGAGAGAGAAAGAGAGAGACAAAGAGAGAGAGAGAAAGAGAGAGACAAAGAGAGAGAGAGAGAGAGAGAGAGAGAGAGAGACTATGGGAGAGAGTATGTGCATATGTGAATATGAGAGCAAGTGTATGAGTATGTTGTATGTGTGTGAGAGAGTGTGTGAGAGAGTGTGTGTGAGTCTATGTGTGTGTCGGTGTATGAGAGAGAGGGAGAGAAGGAAAGAGAGAGAGAGAGAGAGAGAGAGAGAGAGAGAGAGAGAGAGAGAGAGAGAGAGAGAGATTTTCTAATGCCCTTACTCCATGGATTGGTAACATGCTAGGCCCCTCTTAAAGCATGACTGGGAAAGGCAGAGATGGTGCGAAGCACAGCCACTAGGCCTTTGCACAGATCATCCCAGTGATGCTCTGAAATTACTGCTTCCAGGCAGACAGTTTTAAGCAGAAATGTTAAAATACTACAACAGATGCTATGGTCGATGTGTTAAGATATGGTATATGTGTCCAAATAATATTTACTTCCTTATGAGTAAATTGTAGCATCTCTTGGTCCCTAAATATAATAAATTCCCCCAGGGAGACATGTATTTCAAACTTCCTTCAACTGACTCCTTCCTAAGTGGGGGTGATGTGTCTTAAAATGGAATGCAAAGGTGAAACTACAGGTTAGTGCAAGGATGTAAATGGATTCATCTTGTGAAAAGGCATTTGTCTACAAATGGAAGATCAGCAAGAGCAAAGCAGAACCAAACCAAGCCACCCCTCTCTGAGTTGCTCAGGTGTGTGAACAAGTCACACGATGCAGACACCTTCAGTCCCAAACATAATAACACATCTCCGAAGCTAGGGATTCATGTTTTCATCTCCATGTGATTTTACTTGCGTATGGCTTCCATTTTGACCTTAGTTAAGACTTTATAGAGAAATGCATATCAATTATAGATCCAACTGTGAATGCAATTCTGTCAAGAATAAAAACACTTGTGCTTATTCACCGGAAATGCATATTTTTGACTAACAAGAAAGCTTGAAAGGATGAAGCTGCAGCTACACGAAAACACACACACACACACACACACACACACATCACCACTACCACCACCACCACCTGACTCTTTAAGAACATGACAGTGGGCAAAGATGGAAGAATAAAAACAGTGCTGGGGAAAGTGAACAGTGCCGTATCTAGAAGGGTTCAGAAGGTTTGGAAAGGTGAACAGTTAAAGAAGAAGTTAAATGTGTTACACTAAGCAGGTCAAGCAGGTAGGAATGAGTTAACTACCACACAGCCAGAAGTGCTGTTTGTCACTTGAGGAATGAGAGAAGCTTTAATGCAGATGGGGCTATTTTTAAGGTAGACAGGAAGTTAAAAGACTGGGCTGGAGGTCAGGCTAGGCTTACAGAAATTTCCTGGCACTCCTAGGGGTCCAGACGAATACAGCGATGGCAGAGAATGGAGATGTGTTTAGGTGAACAGACAATCATGTAGACGAGTAACACAGACAGTCCTTGCCTGTTTGCACACATGTATCCGGGTTGATGGAATCACAGTAGAGGTGTTCAGTTATTCAGTACTTGCTTCATGCTTCTGGGTTATTCCCCTAAGGTAAAGTTTATAAATGTTATAAATGTTTATAAAAGTTTATGAAGTGACAAATTTGGGTTTTCCCAGAAGCAGTCTAACTAATTCTCAGGTGGGTAAGTTCAGTTTGGGGGTCCATGGGTTTGCTCTCTGTTCCTGCTTCCTGCCTCGATCATACAGCTCAGCACGAGGGCAGAACTTGGGATTTCTCTCGTTCTGGGCAGGAGAGGGCAAGAAGATGGTGGCTCTTGCCTCGTGTCTGGCACGCTTCAGTGCCATCCTATCACCCTCTCCAATACAGTGAAGATTGTGTGAAGTTAATAGCACCATCTTTACATATAAGATACTAAAAATAATCAAGTTGTGGTTGAAGGAAGTCTTGCATAATGATGCTTAGCTATTGAATATTCATGTTTAAGACAAGCACATTTTGGAATTTTACCAAGTTTGTTGAAAAAATTATAAACATTTTTCTCTAAATCTTACTTTCTCTCGTGTCCCAGTTATAAACAGAAATTGTGGTTTGCCAATGCATATCTGTTTTAAGAAAACACTACTATTGTAAGTTTGGGTCTCTCCTTTCCAACTTGAAGAAAATGCACCAACTCCGTCATGGAGCCCTCTGTTGGTATCAGCCCCAATCCTCTTGGCAGGCCTCATCTCATGGGAAGGCTTTCTCAATATAGATTATTATTAAAATGGGATGTAACTTCCATTAAGCAAAATCATTTTTATAAACAAGACACAGTCCAAGTAAAACTCAGATCAAAGCTTGAAAAGTCTAAATAGGATTCACATGGGACGTACTTTGTATCATTTAACAAATACATCATCTAGTAAAGTATGTGGCTGAGTGCAAAATGGTCATATTTTCACAAATATTCAGTCATAAAGCATGTGTCAGTCATGTGAGACTACACCTCCATCTATACATAAAAGGAAGAAATTCCAGTAAATTTTATGTATATATGTATACATGTGTGTGTGTGTGTGTGTGTGTGTGTGTGTGTGTGTGTATAATGTATACAAATTATTTTCCCTACATTACGGATGTATACCTCAGACATATGTCATGGAGTCCCAAACCTAGAATCTTGGTTACAGACAGTTGGGTACCATCACGGGGGTGCTGAAAACAGAAGCTAGATCCTCCCCAGGTACAGCAAGTACTCCTTATTTCCAGCCCCCCACTAGTTGTTAAACATATTTTCTGTATTTCTATAATACTAGGCAAATAAAAACCATCCTTTAAAGCCATTCAAGTCAAGCACACACCTTTAATCCCACCACCCAAAGAGGCAAAGACAATCATATCTCTGAGTTAAAGGCCAGCCTGGTCTACAGAGTGAGTTTCAGGATAGCTAGAGCTATACAGAGAAACTCTGTCTTAAAAAAATCATTTAATCCTCTGCTATAAGATTTATATTAGCAGAAAGAAAATATCCAAGTGGTGAAGTGTTTTTAATATAGACAAGTGTATTCAGAAATGTTAAATCCTTTCCCTTCCTCAAAACAATATGATATAGGATTCTACTTTGGACTAGAAATTACAATTCTCTTTAAATGCAGACAAGGAATGGCTTCTAGGCTTCTAGACTGAATTTTGATGGTTCATTACACCAAAA
>NW_022196896.1:102485081-102553837 GCF_008632895.1 Mastomys coucha | reverse complement strand
AAAAAAAAAAAAAAAAGATAAAGGACCAGTATTATTTTATCTTTTGGTCAAAACTATTTTAACAGTCAACTATTAATAAAGATTATTATGATTAAAATATCTTCAAAGAACACTTGAGCATAATAAGATATAGGAAGTACATGATCATCCCCTTGTCTCCTTGACGTCATTTGGCCATTAGCTCTGAAAGCCTATCTTGTATCAGAAAATGCTGGTGGATTTGCAATGTTGGTGGATTAAATGACCTGTCTGTTTCCCATCATTTCTTTAAATCTGCTCAAATACCTTGTGAAATGGAACCACAGCAGTGACTTAATGTGATTTCTTCTTAATTGGGGCTTTTTCTCTGTTGCTTGTTTGAAGTTTATTCTACTTGACTGGATATTGTCATTGACTCTCCATGATGTTAATCATTTCTCATTTCCTATTAAATACGTCGTAAGGTTCATGATTGGAAAATGGACTGTGGCTATCAGACCATGTGTTGGCATTTTGCTTTTTTGGTCTGTTGCTACAGAACCTTGAATATCAACATATTTTCTTTTCAGCCATAGCTGTCCCTGCTGTGATTACAATCCCATAGCATTCAGGGTAGAGTATTTAGTGGGGAGGAGGGAGGAGGGAGAGAAGAACCAGCATAGATACTTACGCCTTTTATTCAGTGCTTTCTTCAAGGCTTAATAGGGAAGAGACATAACATGAAAGCAAATCTCCCGGCCTCTTTTGTGAATTCATTGTAGAATCCCATCATAATTGCATAATAGCTAACATCACCTTCTGTGAACAACCTTGGAAAAAACACTCTACCCAGACTTATCTTGAATTAAGATTCCCAAATTCTCCACTACAACTGACCAAGCTTTATCACTTGATTGCCATATTTATAAGCAATGCCTTTTTTTTTTTAAAGAAGGACCTGTCTACATGAAGCTGTGCACAATCAGCTAGTAGCTATTTATAGCTTTCTTAGTAGGCAAAGCTGCTTTCTGCAGCTCTGTAGATGTAGCATGAAAATCAAAGACAATAAGAAAGGGATACCATTTTGGGCCAAGTAGATATAGGTTATATAAGAAAGGATATAATGTCATTATTATTTGTAAACCTTGCATAACTTGAATAATGGGTTATTTCTTGTTCTCACAAAGTCCTATCTGCTGATAACATGGAGTCCAGAGAGATTCAGGATGACCCAATCATTGCCTTTAATTCATGGTTCCAAAAAACTATCTATTTGGGATAGAGGAAAATATTAGGGATTAAAATGGTGGCTTTATTTCATATGATCCAGGCCAATATGCGGAAAATATCAATTCTAACTCTGTGTAATTAACCAAGATTCAACCTCATAGCCTTAACTAAATGCAAGGAGTCAGCCAGCACCACATGGCCTCTGGTGAGACAGCCACTGTGAGCAACTGCTCTCCCCAGACACTGGAAGAACTGCAAGGCAGCTGGCTGTCTACCGCAGGGAGTTTGCAGAAACACTTGCCAGATGCAAAAATTAAAGCTGGAGAAGAACCAGTTACAAAGTTTGCCAAAACATTTGACACATGGAATTGTGCAAGTTCATTGACTAATACGAAAACAAGTTCTGCAAGAAAAACTGAAGGAACCGAGGAGTTATGTAAGTGTTAACACTCATTAACCAACATTCCCAATTTCCTCAAATACCCACTGCCCAGTCACATTCAAAAGAAAATGCTGTGAAAATATAAAATATGTGTCCAGTGAAATATACTCATATCCCTTAAGCGGGGTTCTTTCTGTGTGCTTTTTAAGTCTCTGTACAATTTTTCCTGAATATTTAAGGCCTAAGTTCCCTGGTGCTTGCAGCTGAGCCAGCTTAGCATATCAACCACATGCCTGTGGACATTCACCACTGCATGTGGGTCCTTGCCTAGATTCATAAAAATTGGAAAAAAAAAACCAGGGTCACATCTCTCTTGTTTTTCATGGCCATTGTTCATGGCAAGATTCTATGATGACTGCTACATTGGTATATCCATTCCACAGTTAACGCTCCCAGCCTGAGTCTCCAGTCACACTGAGTACACTCTACGAGTAGATAAAGGTTACATTTTCTCAGGTGAGTCTTTTTTCTTATTTTTCTTTTTTGATTTTTTTTTGAGACAGGGTTTCTCTGTACAGTCCTGGCTGTCCTGGAACTCATGTTATAGACCAGGCTGGCCTCGAGCTCAGAAATCCACCTGCCTCTGCCTCCCAAGTGCTGGGATAAAATGCATGTGCCACCACTGCTCTGGCATCTCAAGTGAGTCTTGATGACTGTAAGTAGGTTTAGAGCACTCTCAGCATAAAGACAGACAAACCCAGACAAACTTGCAAAGCCCTTTTCTCCTTAACATAAAATGTAAATCCGAATGACCACCCAAGAGGAGAGAGAATTTGGCCACCTTAACTTTAAATATGATGACTCATCTATCTTGATTTTTATTTGTTTTTTAAATTGACTTGATTATGTTATGTCTCTGAGCCTATCTCCTATTAGTTCAAGAATTACAGAAGTGAATTAATCCTACTATGATTCCAAGGTCCTAGGTGTTTACATGCATCACTCATGTGCAGATTGAACATTTCTTCTCATTCTCCTGACTTGTCCCTGAACTTTGCCATTGTGCTAACACACTCACATGACTTTACAATGGACATGGCACTGTACTGAGCCTGGGGCTTCTGCCTGATGACGAGATTGCACTCATACTGTGAGCCCTGCTGTCCTCACTGGAGTCTAAGAAGTGATGTTGAAAAGAAGGAGCCAAGGGGGTAATCATCCCTAGAATAACTTCTGATCAACTAGCCATGTCTAGACCTTGAAATGAATATTTCTGTAGTCTCCCGCAAGACACATAATTGTCTACTAAGGCTACTGGCTATGTGCTCTTCACTGTTGTCATTAGCTCTTCTTCCAATGGGGCACCAGGAAGCTGTTGGTAGGACTATGGCCTGGGTGGAGTGTCCTTCATCCCAAATGCAGAGGTGTAGCACTGCTTCGACTTTCTAGTAGTGTGGAAGGTGAGCATTGAATGAGGATATTCTCTCTTCTGTGAAATGTCTGACACATTTCTAAGGGGGTAGATTAATCTCATAGAAATAAAGTCAGATAGCTAAAGACAGAAGTTCTCAAGGATGTCTTCCTGAATAGAGGGATGAGTGGTTCCTCCTTCAAATTTTATCTTTCCTTGTCAGAAATTTATAAAGACATGAAAGCAGATGTGCTACCATAATATCTCACTGTATCATGGGTGAAAGAATCATAGTCAGCTTACCATTAGATATACCTATATACACAAGAGCTACTCCTAATAAACAATAGACAGGCTTAGCTTAGGTGCCTGTCGATGAATGACTAGATATATAGTGTGCAGCATACACACCCAATTGAGTATTATTCAGCCATAAAGAACAAAATTGTGTTATTTGCAGGAAAATGGTAAACAGAGTTTAAAATCATCATGTTATGGCAAAAAAAAGGCAGGCCTAGAAAGACAGATAAGGAATGTGCTGTCTCATATGCAGATTTTAGATTTTAAGAGGCAGAGATGTGAAAGAAGAAGAAAGTCTAGATGGGAAAAATAAGGGGACCTTTTGTGTCAGAACACAGTCCAAGACTGCAGTCCTGTGACACTTCTGAAGGCTTGTGAGAAAAGACAAGACAAGAGTCTTGTGAGCCCAGTTTCTTCAAATCACAGAATTGTCTTTGGAATGCAGTTCTTTGCTCCTCCCAGATATAGCCAATAAGAGTGGACATTCTGCAGTTGTTATTCAAACACCTATATGGAAAAGCATGTTTTTGTCACCTGCAGCTTGTCCTTGTGATTGCATGCTTTACACAGGTGACGCTTCTTACCCCTCCAAGTTTTAATGGTCTGATGCTCTCAATAAATTTGACCATTGCACAAGACTTTAAATCTGCCTCACTTTTAGGCCCTGTTCTTCTGGGTTCATGCTGCCAACTAGAGTGGAAAACAGAGTGGAGTAGGGGGAAAGTGGAGGGTGGTGAAGCGTAGTATGAGCATAGCCTATTGTACTCATATCGGAAAGCCATTACAATGTCCAATTAGCATATACTAATATAAGTACAGAATATACTAACCACATGCCTATGCTGTTAGGCAGGAAGTCAGTCACAACATTGAGAGGCCTCAACACAGTCTTCTTCAAAGAGGTCAACTGTGTTGATAGATGCGATACACGATGGGTCTTTACATTGAGATTTCAGACAGTAACAGGTGAATGTGCGTCTATGTTAAACTTTGTCCACTTTTGTCTTTAATACGTAAGTTAGAAAACATGCACAAGTTGGAGGTTGAGTTGTGGGTCATTAACAGGATCTATTGATTAATATAACATGTGCTACATTTGGTGTATTCAGGTCATATTCACTCAATGAATAAAACCACTCAAACTTTACATTCCTCTCTTTTCCAGCTTATGAGGTGTATCATATGATAGTCATTTATATATTTTGTCAATTTTATTATCACTCTTCTATATTCCCAAGTTATTGCTTGTAGAAACTCAGAATATTATAATACATAGTGGTAGGATTTGGGCTACATGGATAAGCAGGGATAGGAATCATATTTCACTGGGGAATCTATAGTACTTCTGTGTGAGCAACTCTGCAAGCCGGCAATTGAATGGAATTAGGATCCGATTCTAACCTGAGACAAAAATGAGCTCAGCTCTAGGTATTAGGCTTCAAATGTGAAATGTCCACCATGGACTCATTTGTTCAAACACCTGGTCCCCCACTGGTGGCACTGTTTGTGAAGGAGATGGAATGTGTAGATGGTAGGGCCTTACTGAAGGATAATGGACCTTACTGGAGATGGACTGTAAAGTCCAGCCCCAGTAATAAGTTTGCTCTTTGCTTGCACGTACCCTTCCTAACTGCCATGACAGAATGAGTCCCCATCATCGGTGGACCAGAAAGAACCATTTTCCCTTAAAGTGCTTCCTGTGAGCTATCTCAGCAATGAGGAAAGTCACTGGTACACTGGGTCTCTGATGATTCCCATTGGAGCTGACTTCGCTTCTGTGTGCATCCTTGCATCCTTGCCCAACATCCAGCAGCACTTACCATAATGACCAGTTGCCTCCCCACGTCCTCCTCTCTTTTGACATTGCTAGCATAGAGGAGAGGCCTCATTATTTGAAATGCTTTCTAAACAATCTTCTTTTTTATATCATAATCACTATAAAACTTGAGAATAACATCACAGAATATTTTATGTGTGTTTGTTTGTGTGCCTGTGTGTGTGTGCGCACACGCGTGCACGTGTGCGTGCGTGTGCACGCAAGCACATTGGAGTCAAGTTGAAGGGCAGAGTTAACACACAATGATAATTGGATTTCTTTTCAGAAAGCCTAATGAAGCATACAATAAACTCTATATCATCTTCTCTTCTGTTGAAAATCAGTCAAGTTTTTCTTGTAGCAACCTGGACAGACATAATACTCCATTTTACCACCTCATGATACTTTTAGCCATTATCTTTGTCTGATTATTGGACTTTTTTGACATTATGCCTCATCTTGATATTTTCATTGATTTTTTTTTCCCAAAAGAAGCCAGAAATTCTTTCCGTATTTTCATCAGAGAAGGCTCGAAGAACAAGAACATTGCTTTGAGAAACACCAATATCCACAGCACATCGTGACAGAGATTGCTACCTCATTTTAAATGTCTATAGATCAAGAGAGAAGCTAAAGGAATACAGTAGTATTGAATTTAGGGAGATTTGTGGTATTAGGGAAAAAGCCAAGCAGATAAGCAAGAAACTATTAACTTAAAAAAGAAAATTTAATAATCATTGCACCTCAGATAAACTACTTTTGAAATGCATCAGCATTGTATTAACACACTAAAGTATCATAAAGCCATTATTACCATATTTTGGAAGTGTGTAGGGGAGGTCGAAGAAAAGTCATAATCTTTATTCTGATCCAAAATTATAATGAGCATCAGGGTGGTCTCTGAAGAAGGAAAAGGATTATAAAAACTACATACAGATAGGAAGAGAAAGCTCAGTCCTTGGCCTTCGCAAATGTGGAGTCCTGGAGACTGTGAGGTTAAGGCCCAGAGAAACCAGTAAAGAGAACAATTCTGCTTGCATCAGGCTGCTTCCCCCAGAAACCAAAGCCTGCAGACATTCAGGCAGGAGCCTTTGCCAATCAGACATGCTAGAGCAGTATTTCTCAACCTGTGGGTTGCAACCCCTTTGGGGGGGGGGGGTCAAAGACTTTTTCTACAGGGATCACATATCAGACATCCTGTGTATTGGTTAGTTATATTATGATTCATAACATGAACAATATTACAGTTATGAAGTAGCAATGAAATAACTTTGTGGTTGGGGGTGGGTCACCATAACACAAGGAACTGCATTAAAGGGTGTGAGCATTAGGAAGGTCGAGAGAGAGTCACTGTGAAAGCTTAAGGAGGGCTTTAACTCTCCCTCACGATCACTTCTTAGCAGCTATGAGCAGTTTTTACTAAAAGATGAGTCAGGGCAAAGAGTTTTGAAACTACAGACACACCTTGTTTTCTTACAACTTCTTTTTCTTCTTTGTTATCCCAGAAAACATTTTAGAACATGTTGGTTTCCAAGAATTTTTAAGCAGGGTGTGGTAATTTCTGTCTTCCAGGGTAATTTTCTTCAAACTCATCTTTTTTTTTGTGCCTTACCAGCCTGCCCTGCCTCTTGACTAGACTGAAAATTCTTCAACAGGCTCTTGGGCAGATTGCTACCTGTAGAACAGGGCCAGCTATCCAGAGAAATGATGGCTGAGAGTTCTTTACACCTTTTGGAAGAAAGCACTTGTGCACGCTCATACAATTTCTAAGGAATCACCTAATAAATTCAAGATAAATATACAAATTGGTTATCTCTTTCATTCCTTTGTCTCTTAATTTCTTCTACCTTTATTAACGCTTCCAAAATTGGGTTCACTTATATTTGTATTTATGTTTGTATCAATAAAGTCCAAAGATAATGGATTATTTTATAAGTCAATGTACCATCTATTTTTGGCTACAGTAGATAAAGTGCTTCTTTGCTGTGTTGAAGTTGTCAAAATTTACTATGCTTTGGACCAGAACTTCAGTGGCAGTTTTTGACACCTGAAGACTCCTGCTTCCCTAGACTGGCAGTGAGAGGCAGAGAGTGACAAGGAGCCACATGTCACCCACCCCTCCTTATGTACATGATCTAAATGTGAGCGTATCTCCTGTTGGTCCAAAGATGAAAATGAGAATGCAGATTTGGAAACTAAATTAGTGAAGAGAGAAGAGTGGCAGACGGAAGAGAGGTGCAGACAGAGGGGGAGGGAAACGAGAGATGGACAAAGGAGCCTAGCAGTTCTATCTGCAGAGGCTTCAGTGTACAATGGCACCTTTCTGAGCACAAAGGAAGGGGACTGGCTGAAATGGAACAACAAAGAAAGACCTAATCCCTTGAAGAAGAATGGCTTCTCAAATGTGTGAGTTACCTAGCAGGAATGCAATATTTTGATCTTTTCTATTAAAGCTCACAGACAGGCTTACATCCGCCCAGATGACATAGAGGAATCATCTAGTGAAGCCATTTGCTCTCCCCCTTAAAAAGTCTATAGTCATTCCGTGTGTCATCTGAAAGCCTGGCTGCCTATTGATCTCAGGACTGCCTTCTAGGGAGGCCTGGGTGATTCAAGGGCTGATGGAGAATCCATATGTCACAACAGTTCAGACACAAGGAAGAGAAAGAAAGGCCCGAGTGTAATTCATTTTCTCCTCTAATTATCGGTGAGTGTACAGTTAGCACTCTAGACAGAATGATATCATTTGTAAACATGGTGAATTATGATTCTGATCTCAGGCCCTGGGGGCCAACCTAGTTTGTATTGTAAGTTGACATTTACAAATCCTTTAAAATTTAGCCTTTGATTGTCCCATGGGAGTCAGAAAAAAAAATATAAACCTTGGCGATTCATTGATTGGCTGCACTGTGATAAATACATGACTTTCTAAAAAGGAGAAAGCTGTTTATCCAAAGCTGCTTTATGATTTCCACTAAAGAAAAATACCGTACATTTAAAATTTAAGACCGTTTTAAAGGGGCACGTGCTGAGGAGGCTTGCTGCGATTTGTTCGCTCTGAATCCCCATCCTGTCCCAGCCTGCAGATTATTTCCTTCCACAGAGCATGGGGCAACCTTGCAAGGGTGCTTAGAGGACACACTGGCCCATGACTCTGCAGACTCGAGACAGACAACTTCATACTGGAAATACACTTTCTGACCATATAATACAGATGTATTCCCTCCCCAGACAACAGGGAAACACAACCCCCAGCTAGGCCCTTAAAAAAAACAAGGTTTTGCTAAATCTAAAAAGGATAACAGATAACAGAAGGCCAGCCTGGTGACTTGGGCCTGCAATCAAAGTTTCTACTGAGGCTGAGGCAGGAAGATCATATATTTTAGAACTGTCTGGGTGATAGACTGAGTTCATCGACAGCCTGGCAATACTGAGACCTAGTAACAAACAAACAAACAAAAAAGATTCACCCAGTCTCGGGGAGGACTTACTTGGTACGCACAGGCCTTGGGTTCAATCTCCAGCTTGCCAACACTGAAAAAAAAAAGAAAAGAAAAGAAAAAAACAAAAGAAAAGAAAGGAAGGAAGTCAAATATATTTGACCTTGCAAAACAAAAGTTCAGATTTCAAGTCCAGGGCTGAGATCTATTGCCTTCTTTCTTTCTTCTTTCCTTTTTTCCTCCCTTCCCTCCTTCCTTCCTTTCTTCTTTTCTTCCTTTCTTTCTTCCTTCCTTCCTTTATTTCTTTCTTTCCTTCTTCCTTTCTTTTAAAATGAGTATTGGAATGCTTCTGACACTGATTGTTCATGAGTCCCCAAAATATCTGAAAAGACCATCTTCACTGACCCTTACAGGAAAGCATAGTGAGAAAGTTCCTGTAGGATGAGTTCATTCTGTTATGCTTTTACCCATTATCTACTATCAGCCTTTAATATGAAGGTGAGCAGAATAGACTTGCTCAAGTGATGGGGAATCTTGTGTCAAAAATAAATTGAAGATACTTTGCAGTGTTCAGAAATGATGGAAAAGCCAAAGAAGTATAGAACAATTAGAATAGCTATAAAAAGCCTCATCATACCAAAGCCTGGGGTTTTCTCCAGTAAAAATAACAAATGATATTTGCCCACTTGTGGATCCTTTCTGGGCTCTGGATGGAGTTGGTAGAAAATTTGAAGGGCTAGATTGTTAGCAAGTGTGTCTGTAGTCTACTGGGATATTTATGGCACTGATGTGAGAGTGAGAGCTTTTGGTTTGTGAGGGCCATTTCCATTGGTCTCAAAAATTAAAAGATAAACTACAGGGGGCAACAAGAAGAGAAGAAAGTGTCTCTCAGTGTCTGCTGTCTCCTCATACTAATTTATTCTTCAGCTCGGTGTTAACTGTATCCAAATTGCTCCTCAGTGCTCTTTCCCTCATATATTCATACATATATATGCTTCCCTCACATGTTGTAGCAGAGTGGGTTTGGGGGACAGCAGAAAGAGCATGGTGGAAATGATAAACAATGGAAGCAGATCTGAGCCAGCTCCTAAGAATACAGTAGGTACCACCTTGATTTCTATGAAAGAGCTAGGAGAAACCAGCTGTGATAGACTGGGGACGCTCAGGCAGCCTTATTGGAAAAAATCTACCTGGTAAAGAACTGAATCTGAGCACTCCAGACAATTAAAGGCAATTAGCCTACTCCAGTGAGCCAAACAAATGGATGCAGCCTGAGTCAAGCTGTACATTGCAGGGATAAGGGAGCAATTCTAATCACAGCTGCCCAAATCAACAGAGCCCAGTTCCCCCACCATTAGAAATCATGTGATATGAAAATGCTTACTGTTTCAACATAAATATTTGAGTAATTTTTAAATGAGATAATAAAAACAATTAACAGAATATCCACTCATATTTGCTATGTAAAAGGTCTATGACAAAACTCTCAAATTGACTTCTATTTGACATTAACTTATTTCCATATCTAGAAAAGAGACAAGACCCACTTTTCACAAAGTAAAGTATACTCATGTGCCATATTCTGGATAAAGATATTTAAACCTTTAAGAATAGAGGTAATAATCAATTCACTTTTGTAGCATTTGCAAAAAAGGGACCAGTGTTTTTTTAAGTGAAAATATTTATCTTGTTTTTAAATGGTAGGTAACTAGTTTTTAGCTGCATTCTGTCTTGATAATCACAAGCCTAATTATATTAAGTCTCAGTGTGGTATAGATGTTATATACTGATACACTGGGTACAGCTGGAATCCTGTCCTTGATCAAATGATTTGAGAAAATATTCCAACAATAGACATCCCATCATGCTCAGTGTAGACCTTAACACTAAAATCAGCCACTTGTAAACAAGTTCATTTTAAGAACTATTTAGCATACTATCTTCAACTAGACCCTCATGTCAAACTTTAAAAATTGATAATATTCAACAAAAGAAGACTAAAACTTTTTGTTTTAACTCACAATTTCAGATTACTATACTTAGTAATATATATATAAATTAATTTGGATTCAAAACATTAAGTGGGGAAAGTTGTTATCATCTTGATTACAAGCAATAAATCTTCAAAATTAGTTCAAGATGCCAACAACTGGAACTCATATAAAAATATAGTTTTAATTTTGAAAGGAGTCAGATGTTGCCAATGAATGGTTATGAAGTATGTATTAAATGTTTTGTAATTATGATACATATTTCAGGAATAAATTGAATCTCATCATGGAAATAGAATCCTATAATCTTTGAAGCAACTCCTAACTACAACACTAAATGACTCGTGGATTCTGTTAAAGCTTAAACCATATCTGTCCAATGTGAGTCAGGCAAGGAGGGACCTTGCACTTTCTTACTCTCCCTGTCTTAGTCAGGGTTTGCATTCCTGCACAAAACATCATGACCAAGAAGCAAGTTGGGGAAGAAAGGGTTTATTCAGCTTAAACTTCCACACTGCTGTTTATCACCAAAGGAAGTCAGGACTGGAACTCAAGCAGGTCAGGAAACAGGAGGTGATGCAGAAGCCATGGAGGGATGTTACTCACTGGCTTGCTTGTCCTAGCTTGCTTTCATATAGAATCCAAGACTACCAGCCCAAGGATGGTACCACCCACAGTGGGCCCTCCCCCCTTGATCACTAACTGAGAAAATGCCTTACAGCTGGATCTCATGGAGAAATTTCCTCACCTGAAGCTCCTTTCCCTGTGATAACTCCAGCTTGTGTCAAGTTGACACACAAAACCAGCCAGTACACTCCTCTTACCCACAACCTGAAATGATGTACTTCTAAAATCTCTCCCTTCAATAAATAACTTTCTAATTCATCTCTGATTCTGGAATTCTGATATAAGACAGATACCCTAATGATTAAAGAAACTCATGCTCTGTTATCGCAAATAAACTTTAAGCCACTTCCTCCATCCATGACCCCCACCTCTGTTCATAGGACATCAGGAGCCCTTTAAACAACTCCTCCACCCCCCCCGGTTCACAGGACATCAAGAGTCCTCTAAGACAACTCTTTCATCCCTCCTGGTTCACATTACTCACAACATATTGACAGTTGCCTATTTCATATAAACGATGTAGGTCTGTTGAAATGTTTCCCCAGTTGTATTTCTAAGCTTGTAACATTAAATTAATATTGATTGACTATTGATATTTCATCCCCAAACAGAGAGGACTATTTCAATAAGAACATTTGGAGATGTTATGCTTGAAACATTGTGAGCATTGGTATGCCAGAGGCTTGATAAATGTCTCAGGAAAATATCTGAGAAAATAAGTAAAGCCTAAACACATGTATATGTGTAGAAGCATGTGCATGTGTACATATGTATGTATTTGTAGACATATATATGTATGACACCCATATTTGAAAGGAAAGAACCTTAATTGAGAAAATGCCTCCACAGGATCTTGTCGTAGGGCATTTTCTTAATGAATGATGGGGGAGGGCCCAGCCCATTGTGGGTGGAGACACCTCTGGGCTTGTGGTCTGGGGTTCCATAAGAAAGCAGACTGAGTAAACCATAGTGATTAAATCAGTAAGCAGCACCCTTCCATGGCCTCTGCATCAGCTCCTGCCTCCTGGTTCTTACCCAGCTTAAGATCCTGTTCTGACTTCCTTTGGTGAAGAAAGAACTATGATGTGGAAGCCTATACCAAACAAACCCTTTCCTGTCAAAGTTGTTTTTGGTCATGGTGTTTTATCACAGCAGTAATAATTCTAAGTGTGTTATGCACATACACACACACACACACACACACACACACACACAGACACAAAACAAAAACAAAAACAAAAAAATGTATATATACTTTCAATAATGTTACTAAAATAGCTACTAATCAGTAATTCATTTAATAAATACCCTTTTTGAGTTGCTAAGTAATTTGAAGTCAACAAATAAATGAACAAAGTGTGTCATTTTATTACTTTTGTTTATTTCTGTGTGGGGTCATGCCAAAGCACACATATCAAACTCTGTCAGAGGACAACTTGTGGACTCCTTGCTCTCCTACCATGAGAGTCCTCGGGTCATATTCAAATCATCAAGCTTGGCGGGAAGGCTCTCTACCCACTGAGGCATTTTGCCATCTGAAAATCATTTTTCAATATAACTGGGCATTAAAACACAGAGAAGTTTTAAATGGTGTTTTATAATTTTGAGAGCAACACAGTCAAAGTGCCAAGCTATCATTAGATTTGATTGCAAGACAAGTTGTCCCTGATATAGGGTTTCTCATCTCATCTGGAATAAAACAGCGTCTCATGGCTTACAAAGTGCTAGGATTTTCTGCTCTCAGCTGCTGTCCTGGTACCAACCCGGCCTCTACCACCTTATTATGCTCAGCCACCTTGGTCCTTTCATTCTGTATCAAGAATAAATGCAGGACATCACATCTCCCATCACACTACTTGCGCTTGCTTTTGTTTTGCTTGTTTCTTTGATTTTTAAACAAAGAGCAATTGCTGTCAGAATTTCCAGATACTGATCAGGTAAATGATTTTGAAAAAAATTTAAGACCAGACCTAATGAATCCCACATTAATGGCAAATTATATCAACTTCCAATAAAGTTTACTTTGTACCCCCTTCCTTCTCAATCTCTCTCTCTCCCTCCCTCCCTTACTCACTCATTCCATTCCTCCTTCCCTCCCTCCCTTTCTTTCTCCCTCTCTGCTTACCTCCCTCCCTTCTTTTTCTTCATTCTTTTAGCAGAAGCTCACTATGGTTGATATTGGCTTCTAACTTCTGATTCAACTGACCCTCCTGTCTTAGCCTTCATATTTGTTAGGTCCACAGATGCCCACTGTGGCTGACTTCAACACACTATTACATATTCAACCTATTGGTGCTTCCCTTATCCACCTCTGTGTTTCTCTTGCTCTAATCAGCAGTAATGCAAATCAGTCAGAAATGATAAGACTGACTATAACTAATGAGAATACAGACACAAATATTATCAACAAAATTAGCAAATCAAGTTCAACAGTGTGCGTGAAGGGTGCATTCAGAATGATACAGTTTGTCCTTTGTCCTATAACTTCAAAGGTGATTTAATATTGGAAAATACTTTAATTCAACTTATCATATTAAACTACATTTAAAAATTGTATGATTGTCTTGATAGAGGCAAAAGAAGCATGTAATATAATTGACTATATATTAATACTAAATATGCTCAGATAAATAGAAACAAAAGGGAATTTCCTCAACTGTGAAAGAGGTTAGACTAAGGCTAGAACCAACATTTATGTAAAAGCTAATTGGCTCCCTGTCAAGATTAGGGCTCAGGCAAGACCAACACTATCATCTCTCATGTTTAACCTTTTATTAAGTGTCTGAGCTAGTGTAGTGTAGCTCAAGGAACTGAAAAATAAAAAATCCACAGATTGGAAAAGAAGACATACCTTTAATCCATTTTTATCTTTTTGGAGATTCATTGATTTATTTAAAGTTTCAAAGACTGGTAAAAAGAGTGCAAAAACAATAAAATAACACAGTGAAGCATAGAATATAAGCTTGAAACAAACAAACAAAAAATCACCTGTATACCAAAATAATGCAATAAGTAAAATAAAAATTTGAAAAACTGATGCCATTTATAAAAACATAAAGTGAAAAATACTTAAAAACAAACTTGAGGAAGGGGGCACATGACCTGTGCAATAAAATTTCCCAAGGCATACTGCATGAAGCCCAAGATGATGGAAGATGATGGAAAAACTAGCAATTGTTTCTTGAGTTACAGGAGCCAATTCTCACCAATTGATGAAATCACAACCAAAATCCCAGCAGGGTTTTTGATGAGAAATTGGCAAACTGATTCTAATTTATATGGAAATGTAAAAGAACTACACTATATAATCCTGAAAATGAATAAATTTGCAGGAGGAACTTTATCGTAACTTTGTACATTTGTTCCATAATTAAACTGCAACATCTGTGTCAATCAGAGAGATTTCTTCTGGGAATGCCTACAGTGAAAACTGCCATCAATAGATACAAACACACAAGGAAGTTCGTGTAGAAACATGCTGGCAAATAAGTAGAAAACAATAAAACTTCTAGAAAATAATAAAAAAAAAGGGTCTCTAAGTGACCCTGGGCTTGTTGATGGCATCTTGGCTACACCAAAAGTTCAGTTCGTGCCAGAAAGAATAGACAGGCTGGATTTCATGAAAATTAAACTGATTTGAAAAAGGCACAGTTAGGAAAAGATGACCAGCATAGCAATTAAGAGTGCCGACTGCTCCTGCTAATGACCTTGGCTTGGCTCCCAGCACCTACATGGTGGCTCACAACTCTCCTTGACTTCTATTCCAGGAGATCCAATCCATTCTTCTCACTTCCTTGGATACTAGGCACATACACATGGGCAAAACACTCATACAGATAAACTATGGATTTATAAGTCTAAATAACATTTAAAAAACAAGCCACAAATTCAAAGATAGTTGAATATCCTTGGAGTACATATATCTGATAAAAGATGAGTATCCGAATTAATTTTTTACACCCTAAACCTCAACAATAGGAAAATAACAAATGAGTTTAAAATAAGATGACAAATGATCTGAATGCAGTTCTAACCAAACAAGACAGACTCAGGCCAAGAATCATATAACAAAATGTCCACCATGACACTTTATTAAGAAATTACACGTTAAACCACAATAATTCACTAAATACATATTACAATGACAAACACCTACAACATTAATACCAAATATTGCTTCAGAAAAACAGTGAGTTCTCATTTACTGCTGATGGTAATGTAAAATACAGGAGAGTTTGACTTCTTATAAAATCAAACATAGACTTGACCATGTTTTCTAACAAATGACATTCTTTGTGATCTACCAAATGAGTCAAGATATTTTGGGTGTCCATACATGAGCATGCCCACAAATGTTTGTAGTAGTTTTATTTATAACCAACAAAAATAGGTGGAAACAGGATGTATTTCAGATGGGAAATAGCATGCATACATATGGCCCCAATGGACTGTGTGCTTCAGTAACATAAAGGACCCATGGTCTTAAAGAAAAAGGAGAAAATTGAAATGTTTGTTGCTAAGTGAAAGAAACCATTCTGTCCTGCCAGTTGGTTCTAGTTACATGGCTTTTTTGGAAAGGTAAAAATCATGATGCTGGTAAACAGAAATAGTGGCTTCAAGAGACTTCCAGGACAGGAAGAAAGGACAACTATCGGAACATGGTGGACCTTGGGGAAGTATGATACTGTACTGTGGATACATGGCCCTTCTGATATGTCTGTCAAAACCTGAGGATCTACAATGCAAGAGAGAACTCTAACACAGAGTATAGGAATTAGTTAACAATGCACCAATCCTGACATCACAACAAACATATCCCATAGATGGAGGTCACTAATCCTATGGGAAACTGTTATAGAGTTGGCATGTGAGAAGTACTTGGAGTTTATTTTTTCTGTACCCCCAATTTTTCTTAAATTGTAGTAATGCAAACAAATATATGCTATTTTCATGTTGAATTACTAAAAATAGGTTAACCATGTAAGCTGCTAAAGGAAGGCTTAGAAATTTGGAAGTAGTACATACTGTCAAAAAAGTCATAGGCATAAAGCTAAATCCTCTAGAGGTTACAGTAAAGTTAGTAAATCAAGAATAATTACTGTTTCCATATAACTCTTAATTATTTTTTATACAGTTGGTGCTATGTCTATAGCAAAGATGTCACCTTACTTTAATAATGTACATTCTAGTATCAAAATAAAAATTATTCCAAGATGTTATATATGTACTGAAAAAGACTTTTTATAGAAGTACATATCATCAAAAGAGACTGGGGTTTAAAAAAAATGATAGCCAGTGAATTTCAGATGAATTTATTGAACAAAAAATACTTTCATAAAAGGTTTAACAATGCTCTATCTTAAACAGCAGGAAGTTGGGGTTCAATATGTGGAGATACTTATCCAAAGACTCAGTTAGGTGCTTTTAAATAGGGAGAAATGTAGACCTAGATTTATATCTCTTTTTTTAAGAGAATGAATCAAAATATTAGGAGTCAACCTATATAGATTTTGGTTACACAAGAGATAACAAGCAACAACACTATGGAAAAAGATAAAGCGAGTAGTAGCAATGACTTCTCCCAATGGAAGAATGGAATACATATGGAATGAGAACACAGGCTTGGGACAATGACATGACCATATCATCATAATTTAATTCCTCATATAAGGAAACAAAGCTATTTCTCAAAGCTTAATGTCACCACGTGTCAAGGCTGACACTTCCCTTTTCATATTCATATTTCTTCTCTCTCTCTCTCTCTTTCTCTCTCTTTTTCACACACACACACACACACACACACACACTTTAGCTGGGTGTGTGGTCATTCTAGACAATGCATTTCCCAGCTTTCCTGACTTTTTTTATTCCTATGTGGACAAATCCTGGCCAACAGATAAATTTAACTTGTGTGCTAAACTTCTGCGAAGAAGTCTGGAATATGGCTTGGAAAACGGGACTTGAGTGTACCAGCATTGGCTGTCATAATGAAGACGTACTAGCCCACAAGAGGAGATGAATTTGTGAGAAGTCTAAAGGCACTTGAAGCTTGGGCTGGCCTTACAGTGCACAGCTGTCTCTACCTACCTGGACTAAATCATCTGCTCCTACTTTCTGTTAAAGCAGCCAAAATGCTCTGAATATTAATAACTATAATTCACAGCTTAGCACTGTCATCTTTGTAGATTAGTGATACTTAAATATTTGCTTTGGACACTAATTTATCAACATGTATTAAATTTTTTTTTATGAAGATGATCAAGATATCTATTTTGGATCAGTGAAGATAGTTTAATTTGCCAATTTTTACTCTAGGACCATAGATTACAATTTATTTATTACTGATCTCCTAATCTAATTGAAATAGTGGCCATTAACTAATACTCAAGAGAGATTGAATATTAAATTTCATAGGTAGCATCCATAGAGTGAAAAACACATTATCTTTAGTTATTTTCAAGTTGGATGAGCACCAGTGGAACTTATTCTTGGCCAAATTCAACAGAATTTCCTTTGCTCTTCAGAGGTAGTGGAAACCATCCCAATTCCTAGCAGCAATTTCTTCAAGGAAAACAGTGGGAAACTGTCACATTCTAACATAGCCTCAACAGAGACTGAGATTTAAAAAAAAAAGTAACCAGTAAATTTGAGGTAAGTTTATTTAACACACTTTCTTAAAATTGAGAGTTTAGTACATAAATATAATATGCTTTGATCAGTCTTCATTCACTCCCCTCCAATTCCTCCTCTACCCCAACAATTTTCTATTTCAATCTCATGTGTTCACTGTCTCTTCTTTTTAAAATGGACTGAATCAACTTAGTGTCAACTCTTTGGGTACGGATATAGAGCCACTTACTGGAGCATAGGAAGACACTGGGGGCAGGGCTACATCACTGAAAGATATTTGCTCTCCCTCACCCAGAAGCCATCAGTTACCAATAGCTTCTCAGTTAGGAACAGGATTTATTAGGCCCTCCATCATTCATTTATGCTAAAATTTTGCTTGGCTTGATCTTGTCCATGTACTGTGAGGTCATTTGTGTAACAATGTTGTCATGTAGAGTAAATAAGGTTTCATTTTAGGTGTTCAGAAGTGTTGCCCCTTAGAATGTTTCCACTTCATCTTCTGGAATGATTCCTGAGCCATGGGGATGTGATGTAGTTGCTCTGTTTCAAGCTGGGTACTCAACAGTGTATTCTTTGTACATTGACCTATTGAAGGGACTCTTAATCTATAAGTATGTAACACTTTTTTGATTGGAGTGAAGAGATACACTAATCTATGGGTATAAAGATAACAATTTAGGCAACAGTTTATACCATGTCTATTTGGCAGAGTAATGGTATTAGATTCCTCTGTAGAGCCTATGAACTAGCCAGTCAAGGGTTCTTGGGCCAGTTAATAGTACCAGCTTAGAGTTCCACTTTAGGTAGTAGGCATTAAATCTGACTAGGCAGTGGCTAGTTCCTTCCATAACATTTGTGCCAAGGTTGCACCAGTGAGCATGCACCAGTGAGTATATCTTGCCAGATCAGTTACTACTACTGTTTTCAGGGTCCGTAGGTAGGAAAGATTATATTAAGTACTCCTCTCATAATGTAAATAGAGCCTTCTGACAGTATGAAAGCTATCTAGTCATGATGAAGTTTTGAGAAACGTACCTGTTTGATCTTTTTATGTTCTATGTCTTAGCATTTATGTATTCAGAAATAAGGTCTACCATCAAGTTCAGGAGGGTAACCAGGAACAATAGCAGTAGTCTATGATATTTGTGAATCTATGGCATCCCATTGACCAACAACTTGAACTCAGCATTTGATTTGATAGGAAATGCTGTCTGAGGGAGGCCTCCTTTCTATTATAGAGTAACTCTACTTAAACTTCCATTGTATGTGTATGTATGTGTTGTGTGTACGTGTATGTGTATGTGATATTCATGTGTATGCTTTAGGGAGCTACCATCCTAGGAGATTTCCATAGGCTATTTTCAATGTTTTTTATTGTTAGTTATCCCTCTCTATGCTCCCTCCTCTACCCTGCTCTTCTACTTCCATCCTAATTAACTCCTCTTGTACTACTATTCTCTTTCCCACCTTCCCATCTGCACTCTATCCCCTTTCCTTGAAATTTCCACCTCCTCTGGCCTCTTCCCAGTTTTCTGACTTCTATGTGGACCCAAGCTCTCATTACGGAAGGACTAGGATCACAGCTCTAATTGCAGGATAATTGGCTCGACACAGCCCCAGACCCCACTTCATGAAAAGCATTTGCTTACTCTGGGGATCATGCCAACTCTGACCAGGGCTGTTTATTTACCTTCGGTTTCTGTCTGCTTACTTCCTGAATAGTGGCTGAGATTTTTTGCATTTAATTCAACTACTCCCAAACAGAGTGCCTGCTGTGGTTCAATAATGAGCATGTCCACATTGTCTGGAATAGTGAACATGAAGAAAACTTATGTAAAATTTTGATAAATACTTGCAATTCTTTTGAATCATGCATCAAATAGGTCACCAGCTAAGAATTTAATTTTCCTCTCGTTAATTAATGTGCCTTTGAATTATTTGGATTCACACACATTCAAATCATTTATTGGATATTTCAATTAGCTAGTTAAGATTTTCACATCTTATTCATTTAACATTTTATTCCAAGATTAAAAAAGGAAAAAAAACAGGAGGCAATCAAAATGTTATTTGAAGCTTTCCTATTTGGATGTCCCTATTTGAGTAGACTTGTTAAATGATTAAGAAGTCTGGGCTAACAGGACAATTAAAATATTTCATATTGGGTATTTCCATCTAAAATCACTGGATTTAAATTCTTGAAGTTTTGGAGGTTTAGGCACAGGCGTGAACATTCCTGTGGGTGTATGATCATGTGAGCATCTTCATGTGTGTGCACATGTATGTATACATGTGTATATGTGTGTGTTTGTATATATGTATGCATGTGTGTAATGTGTATATATGCATACATGTATATTTATGTATGTGTATCTGTGTATATGGTATGTTTATATATGTACATGTATGTGCTTACATGTTTGTTCATTTGTATCCATGTATGTATGTATATGTGTATGCAAATGTACAGCTGCATGTTTGTGTATGTGTTTATGTGTATGAGTGTTTACGTGTGTGTATGTGTTTGTGTGTGTGTGTGTGTACATATGTGTATGAAATCCAAATGGATTCTTTCACTCAATGTAGATCATTGGTCACTTAGACTTCTTAACCTCAGCATTATGAGAAGTTGATGAGTCCACTCTGTTTCCTAGCTTTCACTAACTCTGAATCAGTGTCATGTGTGTAATATTGAAGCACCATGTTACAGAACCATTTTTATAACATCTCCTTCTTACATTGATGATATTAAATTATATGCTTATAAGCTGTAGGCCTGCCAATCTTGTTGAACAGTTTAAAAACCATATGCAGTGAGAGATTATTGATAACTGCATTGAAAAGCAGAGATAGTGGTAAAGTGACTCTGAAAGATAGTAGAATGTGTGGGTTGCTGAGATTCACTGTGCCTGTCAGTGTTGCAGATTTAGAATAATCAGAAACTAGGAGAGTGTTGCTACCATGGTTGCTGCTTGACCACTGCGCAAAAAGACCAGGAAAGAATTGACTGTGCCTATGGGCTCTGTGTCCTCATCCCAATGTCCTCCCTCTACTGGGAAGATGCTTTATTATGGATTCACGACCTCAGTCCCAAATGTATTTTTCTTATCTTTGCTTATAAAAAATATATAATGCTATTAATTAATTAATAAGGTTATTGGAAGTAACATGTTAACAGTCTCTGGCGTGACACTTAGAATGTCTGGTATGGCCAAGAAATCAACAGACACACCTTTGTGATAGCAGGGGTTGAAAGGATGAGCATGCTTTGAGTTTCATACATCTGCAGACTCTCCTATCTTTCTTTCTGCAAAACACTGGACAGTATGGTTCCTTTGATGCAGTCTGAAAACAAAGTCCAGTCACCCTCTTAAGGAAAACAACTCCTGCTACATCAAGTGAGCATTTCTACACAGAAACCTATCCCTAGGAGGAAATTTCAGAATCCACATAATCTTAAGAAGCTAGGATTTCATGTGATTAGCTCAATATATGTGTGCAGAGAAGCCTGGATTTTCATTCACCTATTGTTTAAGCAACATTTCAGAACTCATAAGCCAATATTCAACATTTGATGTGTCTGTGAGTGTGCATTTGTGCATGTGTGTATGCATATATGTGTGTACATGCATGTACATGAGTGTGTGTATGTGTGTGTGAATGCAGTATATTTGTATCTATGCATGTGTGTATGCATGTGTGTGTATGTCTCCACATTAGTGTATGTGTTGTGTGTGTGTACATGTATGCATGTGTGTATGCACATGTACCTGTATGCACACATGTGTGTGTGCATGCTTGCAATCGATTTTGTTGCATTTATCTCCACCTTGCACCTACCTGAAAAACAATTTCAAGAGTGTGTCAAAGTCTCAGAAAGAACTACAATATAATCAGTGATCAAGGTGATCAAAATGTCCAACTCATCTACTGATTTACTGATTTAAGAGAGCCAAAGACAATCCTTTACAGAGGCCACAGGATGTGAAACTACACAGGTAAGCAGATATTTGTATTGAGCCAACTGATTTGGTTAGAAAGACCTTATAGTTTCAGTCTGAGTAGAGATGAATCAGTCAATTTCCTCACATCCGACTAAAACCCACACCAACACATTGTAGCAGATAACAACTCTACTCTTTACACCTCTTTTATTTAAAAATATATTTACTTTAAATATAATGTTTAATTCTTCTTGAATATTTTTTTACCTGTACACAATGCCTTTTAAAATCTTCCCCACTCCTACCACTTCCTCCCTCCAGGACTCTTTCAGTCTTTGCTTTCATTTTAGTATAATAGATACTCAGAAAACTCTTCATGCCCTAAGTCTGAACTCTAATCTTAAAGGGTCAATGTACTTGAGTTCTCATCTGCATAGGTCAAGGAAGACTCATTTCCAGCATGGCCACATGTGCCTGTTATTGTGGGTTTCAGACTACTTTTCTGTGGCCAAGAAAAGTGGAATGCAAAAATCTCCTCTACCAAGCTTAGAAGAAACAAGATTTTGCCAATGTCTCAGCTAACCACTGATAAATATGATCAATCAGAACTGATTTATATCTCAAAGATGATGGCCTTTGACCAGGCCACTTGCACAGATAGAGTAAGTTAGATTCAATACACAGCAGGGATCGATTTTGGATTGATTGATATACACACAGGGCCAGCTAGTAAGACAACACATCATCCTGACTAATGGCATGTGGAAAAGTAAAGGCATGTGGAGTTGGTTCTGTGTCTATAATGAAGCCAAAGTATGATTTGATGCCTGGTCTTCATACTTGTTTATGCTTGTTTCTTCTTCTACTTCAGAGTCCTCCCTCCCCAACTCTCTCTTTGACCCCTTCTTCTGTGACTGTTAAGATGTGTGTGTGTGTGCATGTGTGTGTGTGTGTGTGTGTGTGTGTGTGTGTGTGTGTGTGTGTGTATTAAGATTGCCTAGGTGGGGTAGTGGTGACGATGTTTACTAAATGGTAATTTCAATCCAAGAAAAGAAAACAATTATTGTAAATATATTTTATCTGAATAAAAAATTTTAAAGTCTTTTAAGATATTCTTATTTGTAATCTTCAAAGGTGGCTTTTATTATGTATTAGACGAGAAATCTTTTGCAAATCAGCTTTAAGGAATCTTTCGTTTAACCATCTTGAGTAACATTTGGATCTGGTTGCCTGCTCCTCTTTCCCAGGCACAGAGGGGGGCTCCCTGAGAAGTGACTCATGTGTAAGTGAGAAGTGTATTTAAATTTTTGTATACCCCAGTTCCACTTCCAGGAAGCAAGCCTAGCCATTGGCCTATGTTCATGAGGAGAATAATGATCAGGCCATTCTGGCAGAGAAGGGGATTAATTTCCAGTAGTGTCCATGGAAATATGACTATTTTTCTATACCTGTGGAATTCTAGAAAGAGAGGAAAGATAGAAGCAAAGGGAGGGGACACATGATTCTTCTTCTCAGGAAGAATGCTATATTGAATATTCAGAGGTAGAGATAGACAGACACACAGAGGCACAAAAGAAAGACAGATGGAAAACCAGTTCAAATCACTGTGCTTTGTTGTAAGGTCTCCCCAGGAGTCCTAAGCAGCCAACTGTTTATCTGCTGTGAAACACATCACAGGACCCTCATTTTATAAAATATTTTCCTTTGAAAAGAAATTTTTTTAAGGAAAATCAGCATGTGGATATAAATTCACATTAGTTATTTGGTAATTAGGTATAAATCTTTAAAATGTGCTAGCTATTTAAAATGTTGCCACATATAATATTTATATAATGTTCCATGTAAACATGCATATTATATACCATATAAATATATATTGAATTATTCATTTTTATTGTAAGTCTAATGAATGCATTTGCCTTAATAAAATTTGGCACTTAACCATGTCAGTATAGAGTGAGTCCCATTCCATCCTAAGTATCTTGTTACTTCCCAGAGACAGTCATGATGAAAAGGTTTAGGGTTAACTTTACAGAAAGGTACATGAGATATATACATAATCAGCACAGTGAGGGAACTCTAAGCCCACTCTCTAAGAAATAGTTTACTTTCCTTCCCTGCAACCAATTAAATTTCAACCTCTAGCTTCTAGCCAGGTATGAATTTCAAATTAAGTCATTGACAGCTCTAAGGACCTGCTTTCCACACCCACCTGGCACCTTCCTTCCCAAGGGCACAGAAATCTACGGACTGACACCCAGAAGCGGTCTAAACCAGAAGTATCACCCTCGTCTGAGATCACCAGGACAGCCATCGATACATCCTCATTTTTCTCTTAGACGCTATACCTCTCTAACTTCTATGCCATGCTTGGGTACATGAGCCTGTTGGATACAGCTAACAACCTCTTTCTGATAGTGTTTTGATTCCCCAGCTTGCTATATAGGATTGCAGTAGGAGGTTCCTAATGCTAACAGGACCAGGAAACCTCCCCCTCCTCCCTAAGATTCTCTTTTACAAATGTGAGTACATTTTACGACTCTGCTTACATTTTATGAATCACATTTTAGAGCTGCCGAGAAATCTTTTACAATGCATGATGGCATTGCTGTCTTTAATATGCAAGGAGGCCTCAAAACCAGTATGAAACTAATTTTTATAAATCCACATTAAATACATTAGACATTGATATAAAATTTCAAAACACGGATAAAATGACTGAAAAATACAATGTTAACTAACTTTATTAAAATGGTAACTATATGCCTTTCCCTCTTAATTTTGCAAAGATTACAATAATCACATTAGCACTTGTAATAAGATTTAGGACAGTGAGTGAGCGCTGTGGTTGAGAGTGTGATTTCATATCATCTCCATGCAGAGTTCTGTGGAACTCATGTTCAGAATTGGTCATGAGAAACAATCATAGTTAGCCATAGGATATGTTGAAAAAGTCAGTATTTTACAGAAATATATCTGAAAAGAAATGATTTGCTAAGTTGTAATAGTTTCTATAGACTTGTAATAAATTAAACCATTTTAAAATATCTATATAAATTGGTCAAGATGTATGATTTTTGAAAAAAAATTTTTTTGGCTGAGACTAAACAGAGATGAATAAGGAATAGGATGCTAATAAAATTCCAAGCATTTGTATAGTTTGAATTTTCCCTATTTGTCAATGTCTTTTTAAAAATTATGTATTTTATTTGAAGGCCGACTATACTGTTCCACACTGTATGTATACCCAAAGGATACTACTTCCTTATATGGTTTACATGCACATGAGAGATACATGCCCACCCATGGTTTTGGCTGCTCTATTCACAATAACTATGACAAGGAAATAGCCAGGATTTCTAGCAGATGATGAAAAACTATGGCACCCATACACAAGGAGATTTCATTCCTCTGTGAAGCTGAACATGGAATTATTAAACGTGCAGGTAGAGAGATGGAAGTGGAAAACACACAGAATGTGGTAACTTAAATGCAGAAAGAGCAAACATCGAATGTTCTTACTTACACTGGAACCTGACATCCAGTCTTTGATATGAGTGCTTAGCTCCAGGAAACTAGAAAGCAACCATTGGTGTGAGTGGGAAGAAATATTTAAAAGGAATGGAGGCAGTAGAACACAGTTGAATTGAAAAGAAATAATGAGAAATGGATAACTAACATTTAGGATGCTGTAAAGCAACATGGAAACCTATTTTAAAAGCTACACACACACACACACACACACACACACACACACACACACATATGAGTTGAATTGGGGTTAATAAGAACTTTCCAAGAACAAAACATGTCCAGATTTTTCCACCTTAAAATACAATAAGCCTGGGCATGTGAATACATACATACAGGTTTCAGGTGATCCTCATATTTGTTTAAACAAAATAAGCACAGGAGTTTAAAGCTGTGGTTGTCCATCTTCCCCCATCAATCCACCTCATCCCAGTCTCTAGGAGCAAGCTCACGGCTCATGAAACGTGCATGCTTCACAGCTATCTCCACATATCCATGTGCTGCACTTCTGCCAGCCAGCTCTGATCAATTTTCATCACGGTTTTTACACTAGTGAGTTTTATGAATTCCTTTCATGTGGCTACAACCCTACTTTAAGTTACTCTATTGATACCATGTGAAATATTATGTATTACTATATCAATTTTGTCTATGTCCCAGTTGGTCAAGGGTTTTTAGAAACAACTGACCTATCTTTGACCTCTGTAACTATTGGTTTAGTGTTTTTGTGCATTTCACCTAATTTGTCTTTTCATTATATTTTCATTTCCATTTCTCAAATAAAACTAAAGGAGATATATAACAGATACCAAGATAGTATGCACATTAATGAAATGTTGTTGTAAAATGATGATAGTTCACATATTCTCATCCTTCAGAGATCTCCAAAGCACAGTAACACAAGCCTCTTAAACCTGCCATGAACCAGGATGAACAGTTGAAATAAACAGGGAGTGTGGGCAGGGGTGCCCATGAATGAGCACCACACACTCCTGCGGAGTCAATGGGAGAGGGGAGATGGCTCAAGCAGAGAAACTGAGATAATGAGCCAGTTAGCCTCACAAAAGGCAAGAAAGCCCTAATCTCAGAAGCAGAAAGGGAGAAAGGTTGGAGGGAGGCATTGAGTGGAACAAGGAGGATGCATGCTCAGTGAAGGGCTCTGCCTGCCTCTCCACCTTAGGCTTTTCTCCACTAACACCCTTAGCACATAGCCTTACAGCTTACCTTTCTTACAACAATGAAAAGACCCTAGAGAAGAGGTTCCATCATTTGATGGAGTTCTGCCATAAAGCAATACGACCCACATAGAAAGAAAACGAGCTGTACACTGTAAAACACTTGAGTGAGCTCTCCTTCCATAAAAATCATAATAAACAAGAATTATGATTGCTGAAACTCTCTAGGAAAGAGAATAGAGAGTCGATCAGGCATTCCAAAGCTGTTCTTCAAAAAAAAAAAAAAATCGCCCATTACTCCCACAGAAGTTTGAGAGCAGACACCCAAGAATCTGTATTTCCTTATGAATTTGTTCACAAACTTTTAAGAGTTTGGTTGTTTAATTGAAATAGAACACCTCTTTCTTTGATAGCATGTTTGGTAAGTTCCATGTGACATTGAAGTCTTTTCTTAATTATTAGCAATTTTTCTTTTTTAAGAGTGTTATTCTTTCTTTGCATTATTGTGGGAACCATAGAGATGGCTCCCACCCTATTAGCATTTACCAAGCTCCACAAGCTCATGGTTTCCCTGTGAGTATTTTATAACACTTTTATCACTGTTTGAGAAATCCTTGCTGGGATTTTAATGGAAATTATATTAAACCTATGCATCAGTTTGTGGGCAATTGCCATCTCTACTGCTGACCCTCCCAATGCAGGAGCAAACTCACTGTTTCTCCACCTTCATTTCATCGGGTAGATTTATTTTCTTTTCAATATGTAATATCCATATACATTTTATTAAATGTATAACAGAGACGTCTTTCTCTGGAGTCACTGTGAATCTTATGTTTCATCTCCAAGACTTTCTATTAGTTATTTGCACTTAGAATTAAGACAGGTGTTTGTGTACTAATTAATCTTGTAGACTTCCAGGTCGCCAGGTTTAGTTACTGGCTGTTTATTGGCTTGATACAATTTCTCTCTAGTCTCTCTGAGCTTTTTTCTAAAATTATGAATATATGACAGAGTACATGAACCAATTTTTAAGTGGTCAAAGAACTTTTTGAAAGATGATGAATCCTTGCATGCTTAAAATAAGGTATATTTGGAGATGAATATTCTTTATGCATGTTCATTGTTAATCAAAATGGATCATTTTCTTGGATGCAAGTTTTTTCCTATATATTTTCTTCATCTTCTTTTGTTATTAGTTTGATAATTCCCTTTGTAAAGTGAATTGTGAGTCTCTCTCTCTCTCTCTCTCTCTCTCTTTCTCTCTCTCTCTGCATCTGTCTGTCTATCTTGTTTTTCTCTCTCCCTGGTCCGTGGAAGAGGTGGAATGTACCTAGAGTTAATTAGCCAGCTCTAATACTCTAAGCATGAGATTTCCTTTTAGATGTCTTTAAATTATGAACTACATTGATTTAACAAAGAACAATTACTCAGGTGATTTATTTTATCTATTTTATCTAGATTGAGTTAGGGGTTCTGTTCTAAACAGTTGATCCATTGTTATTAAACTGTCAAATTTAGTATCTAGCTATTCCTGATATCCTCTTATGAAACATTTTAATATCTGCAGGAAGTTTAATGTTGTATCATAATTTGTTCTTTATATGATTTATAGCTTCTACTCTATCTTTTTCAGGTTTCCTAGAGGTTGACTAATATTGTCTACTTATGAGAGTAATCAGCTTCTTCACATGGATGTTATTTATTGTTTCATTTTCAACATATTGGTTATTCTTCTTTATTTCTTTGTCATGATCACTTTCCATTTGTCGCTTTTAAAATACGTTTTTATGATACAGAAAATTATAGATTAATTTTAGGCCCTTTTCTCATGTCCAATGTAAACATTTATTATGGCGAGTCCCACAGGACAGTTGTGACCAGCAAGTTGTATATGCTTGGTTTTCATTTTGCAATACAGCTACTGAATGCATAGTTCCTTGAAGACTAGCCTTTTCTTCTTCTTTTTTGGACTATTTAAATGTGTGGTATTTAATTTATATCTGCAGAGATAGTTTATGCTTAGAAGTTGTTGTTACTATGCTACATGCCTGGCAAGAAGCAAATTATGAGAAGAAAGTTTCATTTGGTCTTCTAATTGAACATCCATGGCCAGAAAGGCAAAGTGGTTTGATCAAGTCTCAATGCTGGCAGTAGATATGTGGGGACATTTGCTTACATCATCACTCAGGGCAAAGAAACAGAGAGAGATGAGAAGTGATGCTTGTCTCTCCTCTCTTCTCTTTTTATTAGTCTGAGATCCCAGGCCATAGAGGCGTGCTGTACATGATCAAGGAGGGTCCTCATTTCATCCTCTCTGGAAACAGCTTCAAAAACACACTGCGAAGTTTTCTCTAAGGAGATTCCAAAGCCAGGCAATTTGACAATGAAATTATCTGTCATTGGTACATCATAATCAGAGCATGTGACTATAAGATACTTACTAATTTAAATTTTTAATATTTGCTTTTCAGTTCAAGCTGTGGTCTACCAGAAAGCTGGAAGAAAACGGACATTTCGTGTTGGTTAATATAGTGTTCTCTTTGTGTCAAGTCTTTTTGGATGTTGGCTTATGTTTTCCACATTTGTTTAGCCTTGCTAATTTTATATCTGGTAGTTCTATTGATTGCCAAATGGTGTGTTAAAGCACCCTGACCTATTTGTTGATTTTTTTTCTATTTCTTCTTTTAGCTTTATATTTTTTTTCCTTCCTTCCAGGTTTTGTTATCCTGCTGTGCCATGGGAGAAGTGCATTTAAATCACTGCTTAAGGACCTTATTGACATAGTCAGGCCTGGGTTTGCCACAGCTCTAATTGATTTGCACTAGTCTTTTTGAGTACACATTCTTCTGAGTCCCCACTCTTGCTTTCTTGGAAGTTACTTGAACATTTGAGGGCGGGTGAGTCCATCCTGATTTGTATTTGGTTTGAGTACGTCTTCTTTAGTTTACAGAATTTTATCTTTTATATAATCTTCACAGTTGTTCCTCTGAATTCCTGTCATTGTAGATATTGAGGCAGAAAAAGAGGGAGAGTTAGACACAGGAAAAGATGACAGAGATAAAAGACACAGATAGCCCAGCATCTTACCCAGAACAGGAAACACAGAACCCTCACTTAATGTATCATTTAACCTTTGCTGATTTGAAGTCTGGTTAGTTTCCCCTCTCTCAGCATGGCTTCCAGGTCCTCCCCAGCTTTCCAACCACCCAAATCTACACTCTTTTCTTTCTGTCTCTCATTAGAAAACAAATAGGCATCTAAGAAATAATAATAATAAAACAAAGTAAAAAACAGAGCAGTACAGGACAAAGAAATCAAACAGGAAAAACAAACAAACAAAATGCACTAACCTCACAAACAGACAAGGGAATACATTCAGATTCAGTGTCTTGAATCTATTGCTTTGTGCTTTGTACCAACCTTGGGGTATTCTTAACATTTCCTTCATTCCTTTATTTCCTTTTAATATCACATTTTAATTTTTCTATATTTTAAATTTATTTATTTTTATCAAAATGTTTTTCAATGATATATTTTGATCATATTCTTTCCCCTTCCCAGGTCCTCCTAGATCCTCTTCATGGTATTTATTGAGATCCTATTTCAGCCACACCCTTTTTCCTGCCACTGTTGGGCCACAGGAGTATACACAGTAGTTCTTTTATTACTGTTTCAAAGTACTTGAGGCTCTCTTAAAAAATTCGAGCCTATTTTTGAGCTGTTGTTCAGACACTTAAAATTCAATTAATCCATTGTCAAGACTGCTAGTATGAAATGCTTGCAGAAATGTTGCACAGTAAAAAAAAAAAAAAAAAAAAAAAAAAAACCAAACAAATAAAACCACAAAAGATTTATCTGTGGGTAAAACTGGCTGTTATAATTAACAAATTGCTTTCACTTAAATTTTGTGATAGTCTATGGATTATGGAATACAGAATTGCTTTGCTATGACATTATAGAAAAATAGAGTTAGAATTTCTTCATCTGGCTGCTGATAATCTATTTCATTTTAAAGTGGCATGTCCACTCGTTCATTTTATCCTCTTTTATTTATTTCTGTTAACAACACACAAGCTCAAATTCAGTGTAAAATGAAGCAGTAAGGGAGAAGTTACATTCTCACTTTTTTAGAGTACCTATTCACAACCTAAATGATTCATTTGCTTACTTGGTCTTGAAAACATACACAATCTTATTGACAGAGTTTGTCTGTAGTGATGTTGTGGCTGTGTGTGATTCTGTGTAGAAGCCATCTACACAGAATCACACAGTGTTTCTTAGTGTCCTGAGACTTGGAGGGGACAGCTAATGAATACTTTTTTGGCACATACTAAGAAGCCTGAGAAAAGCACCATTATAATTTATTTCTATCTAAATTACTCCAATTTAGGAAAGGATGCTGAATTGCACCAATTTTCCATAAAAGTAGCTCATTTCAATGAATACCAGTTTGTCTCCTGATGCACGATATTAGAGAAACAGAAAATAAACACGTGTACACACATTCAAATGTCTCCAACCTTTTATTTTGAATCAAACAATTGCTTTTTGTTCTTTTCATTGATTCAGTCGGTAATTAACACTGTACCACACTGTGAATGCCACTTGCATAATATGAACATTCAACAATATTAATATTCCCTTTCTTAGAAATAAAAATGAACCAAAGAGGCCTTTAACAGCTGTTTGAAGCATATTTTGTAATCAGATTGGGCATTGGTGCCTGTAAACAATGAAATGGTGAATTATTCTTTAAGACTGCAATCCTGTCTCCTTTTTACAACCTGACCATTTATATTGAAAGAAAGCAGGCTATATTATGAATGGATTTCCTGATAAATTCATCACAATATAAGTCTCTTCTACATATCCTTTTGCTTCAGCCTCTTCCCTATAATTATTGAGTATTTGAAGCCTAGAATTTAAAGAAATTATAAATAACATTGATAGATGTCCTTTAAGTAAAACCTTACAAACACAGTAGCTTCTTAATCTTATCTTTTGCAAATAATAAATATGCAAGTGATAACATTGCATATGGTTTATTGTGAGCGGGAATAAGTGTGGACTTTTACCATTACCTAGGTATCAAAATCTATCCAGCGGACATCTATTGAGGAAGGGCATTGTTGGGGTTTGGTCTGCTGATACTACACATTCAAATGTGAAATGCTGGTTGCTCTAGGTGACCACTTTCTCACATACACCAAAAGATGTTATGTAAACTTTGCTTGTTTTAATTTTTGTTTTAATTCTCTGACTTAAATTAAAATAGCTAACGACCAATTACCAGGGAGAATAGAGGTAGGCATGGGACTTCAGTTCCTGGGCTGAGGGCTCACAGGTAGGGATCATAAGACAGGAGAGAAAGAGTAAGAAGACAGAGAAAGGAAGAAGTCTCCATTGGATGGGATGGAGCAGACCAGGAGCCTTTGGCTGAGAGATGTGCAACCTGAGGACAGACTAACTGATGGAGAAGACATAATCCAGGGGAGAATCAAACAGCAAGTAACTTGAGGAGTACAACTGGGAAATACCCAATCCAATGTAGAAAAATAGTTTAGGGGCAATTCGCCCAGGAATTATACTAAAGCTGATTAAATCAATAGGACTCTGACTTGATTATTGAGGGATTGGCCAGATCATTAAAAAAAACTAATAGAGTTATTAAATATCTCACATTAATGGGGTACAACATGGAAAAGAAATTGAGAGGAATGGTGCAAGCAAATCTACAAGCAATATTTGTCCTACCAGGAAAGGTACAGCATGTAATTAGCCAGGCGCGACAAATTATTTTTAATGCTTCACAAAGGGTACCAAAGGTGTGAAGGTGGCTCAGTGAGTAGAACACTTGCTTTACAAACATGAGGACTGGAGTTTGAGTCCTCCACACCTATGTAAAATTTTGACAGGTGTACCCTTGGCCACCTGTAACCCTAACCCTTGGCAGTGTATACAAGAAGATCTTTGGGACATCCTGGCCACCTGGTCAAGCATAAATAGCAAGCACCAGGTTCAGAGAGAGACTGTCTCAAAAACTAAGGTGGAGAATGACTGTAATAAGACCCTTGATGTTGACCTCTGGCATCTATGCACACACCTGCTCTCCAGGTTTATCATATATCCATACTTTCCAGTAGACATACACATGCATGCACACAGATACACATAAAGCTAAATCTTAGACTTTTAAGTGAATATACAAGTATTGGAAAGTATGGGTGGCTAATGGCGAATGAGGGGTAATTATGAATAGTATCTAAAACTAGGAAAGCAGTCCCAGTACTTCTAATGTGAGCTGGTATCCAAAGAAAATAGAGCCAACATTTCCTAAGTACCAGACCACCACAGCGGCCATTGAACTATTATTGCAAAGGACCCTGGGAACCTAATGCATGCGAGAATAACTATAAGCTGAGTGTATACAATTAATTTAGAACCTCAAAGCAAAGGCAGCTGCTCAGTGAGGATATTAAATATGGTTGATAAGATAGGTGAGAAATTTCACAGAAATGACTGAAAAGAATTTGCAGGATTGGTCTGTCCTGAGTCTTAGGAAGATGCCACTAGAGATGAGCCCTCTTTATACACAGCTTTATTCTTCCCTGATGGTGTGGGTTTATCATAGACCCTAGATACACACACACACACACACACACACACACACACACACACACACGAGTACAAGCGTGCCCACACAAACACACACATACACATGCACTCTCACGTATACTCAGAGAAAGGGGAGAGGGGGAAGAGAGAGTGAAAGTGTGAGTCTCAAATCTCAGATTTGCTTCAGAGATGTTTATAATTTACTTTGTACAACTTTACTTTATAGAACTGCTGGACTATCTCAGACTTGTACTGCAGCAAACCTCACCCTTCTTTCTCCCCAGTTAGTCTTTCCCATTGGCTCATTAATTGTGAATCTCTTCTGCCACTGGATTTTAGATCAATCGATCAATCTACTCCTTTCTCGGCGGCGGGGGTGGGGGGTAGTTAGCAAGCACCAGGAAAGAGTTTAAGCTACCAGAGATACTTGCACTGACTTGACCATAAAATTTTGATAAAAAGATTTAAAATAAACTGAAGGGAGTTGCAAGCAAATGTTGTCCGTAATGAAGCTGCCATTACTGGTTGTTTGTCACATAATTTTCCTATAGCAGTGGATGCTGGAGCCAGGCTGTATGGGCTTCAGAAGCAGCTGCACTGTGCTAAAGTAATTGAAAACAAAAAAACAAACAAAAATCAAAACAAAACAAAAACAAAAAAGCCCAAATCTGTGTGAGTAAAAATAACAAAGAAAAAAGTAGTATTTCCCCTCATCCTAGCTGTACCCACTGATCTATTAAGTTCATTCTAACTTTGCTCTCCATCACTGTCATTTAGGGGTATGGGATGACAGAACCTCCACACTTGTAGGTCAATGTGGCATAGAAAAAGGAGCATGACCAACCACATACTAGCTCTCTACAGATTCTGGCTAGATGGGAAACTTCACTGCTGTCCATTTTCTTCCTAACGTAGCATTGGCCAATGCAAGTCACGTGACCTAAGGGACCTACGATCATACCATGAGACTCAGGACACCGCTCAGATCACTAAAGACTGCCAAACCTTAGCTTTCTAGTATCAATAAAGACTATTGGGTGTGGTTGCCCATGCCTATAATCATAGTGCTTGGAGAATAGAGTCAGGAGGATGACCTTAGGTCTGAGGTCATCATGGCTTATATAAGAAGAACTAATTCATATTGAGACTTTGTCTCAAAAACCAAACAAACAACTAGGAAAAAACTTACTAACCCTACAACTAAAAACACCAGCTCAATTTGCAACACAAATGCTGCCCTATATCTATGGGTGTTTGAGTGAGAGAACATCAGGACTTCCTATCAATTCATCATGCAAAAAACACTTTTCACAGGAGCAATGATGTCTCATCATTGAGCTGTATCTAAACTGTGGATAAAGATCACCAGGAGAAAGTTACCCTCAGTCAATTTACTGCCATTAAATGTTCTCTTTCAAGTCCACTGGGTTCTTAATGACTCCAGGGTGATGATCACAAACATAGCTGACTGGGTGCCTCCTAAGCTGGTTTCTGCCTGGGGCCTTCCTTTGTGGTTCAATCATCCACTTCCACTCCTCAGCTCCTGCTGGTGCTGAACTTCCTGGGCAGTTGAAGAGCTGTTTATTCTGAGTTTGCTTGCCTTGGATTACACCGAAACCTATGTCTCCCTGTGTCAAATCCTGCTGACTGAAGTCAACCTGATTCATGATAGAGTCTTTACAGGTTGCAATTTGTAAAACGCAGCAGGTCATGGTCTCCACTCCCTCCTAACTGAAATGCATCCTTGTCGTTGTGAATAAGAAGAATGGCACATTTAAACTAAGGGGAAAAATGAGAAACCCTCTTCTAAAAAAAGGTCTGCGCTTCCTAACTATCATATTCTAGTGCTTTCCTTTCCATGGCCCTACTAAACCAGTGTTGTTGGTTTTGAGTTTTTTTCTTTATTTTTCAGTTTTATGTGTGTTTGCCTGCTTATTTATAAGCTAACTCTTGACTGAGCAAGTAAGATGCATTCATAAATACATTATGTGTTGTCAGTAATCCTGTGAAAATATCACAGGTTACTAATGGAAGAAAAAAATGTATTACCTGCTAATTCTACTTGCTTGTTACTGTCATAGTTCATTATGTGTCTCAGAAATACTTTGTTCTTTACATACACACTAGTTTCAGGGACACTTTGTGTGGGGGTGGGTAATTACATTGGCAGTATCCCCACTTAATTACTCAACTTCTGTGGCTATTTAAATATTTGTGTTTGCATGTGTGAGGGTGCATGTGTGTAAGTATGTGTATATGTTACACATGAGTTTGCATGTGTGTGTGTGCGTGTGTGTGTGCGTGTGTATGTGTGTGTGTGTGTGTGTGTGTGTGTGTGTGTGTGTGTGTTTCATCTTACAGTTGTAGTTCATCATCCAGGGAAATCAGGGCAGGAATTCAAGTCAGGAACCTGGAGGCAGGAACTAAAACCGAAGCCTTGGAGGAATGCTTTTTTATGGCTTGTTCCCCATGCCTTGCTTAGCGTGCTTTTTAGACAACCCAGGACCAGGGGGTAGCACCACTCACACTCAGCTGAGCCCTCCCACATTAATGATTAACCAAACATTTACCCTGCAGGCTTGGCTATAACAGGCCCATCTGTTGGATGCATTTTCCCAATTAAAGTTCCCTCTTCCCAAATGACTATAACTTGAAGCTGGAAAAAAAGAAAAAATAATACACTAAGCAGGACAATGTGCACCTCTGTATGTATGTGTATGCATAAGTGTGTATATGTGCCTATATGGGTGTGAGTGAGTGCATGCATGGGTGTATAAGAGAGTGTGAAGAGAGTATGTATGTATGCATATATGTGTGTGTATGATTGCATGTATAGGTATGTGCATGCTTGTATACATATATATGTGTGTATATGTGTCTATATGAGCATGTGTATGCATATGAATGTATGTATGTACATGTTAATATGTGTGTGGGTATGTGTGTACATGTGTGTGTGTGTGGTGGTTAGTTTTATGTCAACTTGACACAAGCTATTTGTGTCAAGTTGACACAAGTTATCTGAAAGGAAGAAAGCTCACTGAGAAAATTCCTCCATAAGATCAGACTACAAGCAAGCCTATAGGGTGTTTTATTAATTAGTGTTTGAGGTCCCATTTCATTGTGCATTTTGGATGTGACCATCTCTGGGCTGGTAGTCCTGAGTTCCATAAGAAAGAAGGCTGAGCAAGCCACAAGAAGAACACCAGTAAGCAATACCTCTCCATGGCCTCTGTATCAGCTCCTGCCTCCAAGTTCCTGCCCTTCTTGAGTTCCTGCCCTCACTACTTCTGATGATGAATTGTTATATTAAACTACGAGATAAACTCTTTCTTCCCAATCTTGCTTTGGGTCATGATATTTCATCAGAGCAATAGTAACCTAACCAGATCAATTGTGTATGATTATGTGTATATGTATGTGCATGGAGATGTGTACAAGTGTGTGTGTGTGTGTTTTGGTTAATGCCCTTTGAAACAGACAATAGACTTTAAAACTGAGAAACTAAATCTGATACATCATTTTTGCCTATGAGTATACTAGACCGCAGAGGGGTCACACTAAAGGAAAATAAAATTCTGGGATGCCTTTATAAATTATTTAAAAAAAATTTAAAGTTTACAATAAACAAAATGAAGGAAAATGCTAATGATAATGGTAATAACTGTCATGCCTTGATTGATGCTTGGAATATGATGACCATGCTATTTTAAAGAGATATAAAATAACTATAAAAACAGATTTGCTGAACAGTTTCAATTTTACACAAACAATACAATTACTGACAGTGTTAAGAAAGATTTTGAAGATACTGGATGCCTTGGCATTAGGATTCTGTAGTTAATTATGAATGTGTTCCCCATTTGGGAAACAGCATTCATACTGCATTTGCCACTGCCTGCTGTAACTCAGGGCACAGGCAAATGGAAAGAGATAGACTATGAATACTGTAATTTCACTTTGATCGTGACTGTGCAAGCTATGAAACAGTTTGATAATGATATCATACCAATTATGAAATGCGTTGATTAGCTGTATACATTCCATTTTCCTAGGAACAAAGTAGGTGGTTTGGTTTAGCAAAACTAAAGGTTGTTTTGTCTTATGGTGTGTTTCTATCAGGAGATAATAAATCAAATGCGTTGGCTGAACCGGTTCAATGAGAAATAAGAAACAGAAGCAGTTGGTGTTTAGGCGTTCCCCAGAAGCCTTGAGGACTTGCAAATTAGGAGATCATGTAAGAATGACTGTGAGTGTCTCTAAGAGCAGTTTACAACAGAAAATTCCTCTGCAGCTTGTTCTTAGGTGGTGTACGGTTAAGGCTGTATTTCAAATGAAAAGAACACTGTGATTTGTAGCAGAGGAACACCAAGGAGAGCCTTTGAGGAGAACCGTGAAGCATGGCTACATTTTCTTCTGGTTTATGAGTATAAGGACACTGAACACTGTTTGAAAGGAAACAAAAAGAATTTATAAAGCTGTTATGAAACTGCCTCAGAAATGGAGGCAGAGAGAAGATAATGAATATACTTGACAATCAAGGGCATGCAAGTTAACAAAAGAAGGACTCAGCCAAAATACCATACGATCTATTATAAGCAATTCTAGAAAAATATTACTCCCAGGTACAAAATTAATTCTGACTGCAGCATGCAATTTCAAATTTTGCTTGTGAATCAGTGTTTCAAATCTCTGGGTCTCACAGCCTTTATCTTCACTCCAAGGAGACAAGTGTTAAGGCTTAGACTGAGAAGATGAATCAGGAGTCTCTCAATGCTAGAATTGCCCCTGGATGGCTTTGTGATTTGAAGTCAGAGGTATAAAATCTCTGGCCATTTAAATTTCAATCTGTTTGATGAAAATGTGGTAAAATTTATCTAAAAGATCTTATGCAATGAAGGAAGAGCATCTACCCAGTAGCAAGAGGTGGCACAGGAGAAAGAAAAGCAGAAAGCAAGGTCATGGCTGAGGTCAACTGTCTCCTACTTATTTTCTCAGATTGCCTGCTTTCAAAAAGAAGGAAACTTGGTAACTACCTCTTCCAGGTCAGATGGTCAGTTCTCAGATGCCCCTGGCTGTCATCATAGAGATGAGACACCTGAACCCATTGGGGTTACTTTATCTCCTCCATCCCATGGTTGCTTCCTTGGAATAAGTAGACTTGTTCTAATATCCATGTAGGCATGACACTCCTCCTCACCAAATATTAGAGACCACAACCGTGCCTGTGCCTGCCCATGGAAGTGGCTCATGTCTGTCCCAACTTTATGACTTGTTTCTTAGTCTCTAGTGGGTACATTGTATCCATATAGGCTACCCAGCACAAGAAAATTTAGGTCATTAAAAAAAAATAGGAATTGTTACAAAACTCGGTGTAAGGCTAGACTTACATTGGTGGCCAACTTCTATAATTCCAGCACTTGGCATGAGGAAGGGAAAGCATCCGGAGTCATGACTAGCCTTAGCTACACGGTAAGTTCAAGGACATCCCAGGATACATAAGACCTTGTAATCAAATAAACCCCCAAAAAACAATTAAATAAGTAATTAAATAATTTATAAATAAAAGCATCTTTGGCCTGAGTAGAAAATTAAAAATGGAAAGGAGTAGACAAGAAACTGGAGGAAGAAGGAATAATAGCATTTTATGTTAAAGTAGGAAGGTTAAAAGTCAGGATGAGTGAGCTCAATTAACTTTGACTACAGGCTGTGAAATTCCCATAAGTCTACCAATCACCTCCTCTGGAGAACTAAGGTTATAAGATGCTGATGGATCCCATGCACATCCACAGGTCATCCACAGGTCATTCACAACTCATAGTCTGAAGCTATTTTGAAGAATGCCATGTCATCTCTGAATTAGAACTTATAATGACATCATTCATTTCTTGAAAGAATACCCAAATATAACCATCTCCTGAGACGCTCTGACAGTATCTGACTAACACAGATGTAGAGGCTCACAGCCATTCATTGATCTGAGTACAGGGTCCCCAGTGAAGGAATTAGAGAAAGGACCAATGGAGCTGAGGGGTTTGCAGCCCCTTAGGAGGAACAACAATATGAACTACCTAGTACCCTCGGAGCTCCCAGGGTCTCAACCACCAACCAAGGACTGCACATGGAGGGGTCTGATTGTTCAGGCAGCATGTGTATGGTAGAGGATTGCAAAGTCAATCATCAATAGGAGGAGAGGACCTCGGCCCTTTTAAGGTTCTGAGCCCCAGTGTCAGGGAATGTCAGGGCCAGAAAGTAGGAGAGGGCGGGGTGGCAGGCATGGGGAAGGGGGAGGCAACAGGGGATTGGTTTTGTTGTTTTTGTTTGCTTCTTTGTTTTTTGGAGGGGAAACTGGGAATGGAGAAATTCGCATGTAAATAAAGAAAATATCTAAAATAAATAAAAAAAATAAATTAATAAATAAAAAATAAAAAAAAAAGAATACCCATTTCTTTTGTTTTTGAGATAATAATATGATTGCTTCATTTCTCCCTCCCCTTTCCTCCTTCCAAACTCTTCTACATTCTCCTTCCCACTCTCCTTCAAATTCATGGTCATTTTTTACCTCGATGGTTGTTGCATGCCTATATGTAGATACCTCTATATTCCTAAATACAATTTGCTCAGGTCATATAATGTTACATTTATGTATGTTTTCAAGGCTGGCTATTTGGTATTGGATAGCCAGTTGGTGTGCTGTAAGGCAATAACAATATAGACAACTAGAACTGAGGAATGCTGAATACCAGAGCCCATTGTTGTGATATATGAACAAACACTTCATAATTATGGCTGGTATGATAGTCATGGCATGACCTATTAATAATGAAACTAAAATGCCTCTGAGTTCCAGAAATATTTCAATGCTTATAATCAGGATATTTTTCAAAATAGATTCTTGACCCAAACAACCTTTCCATTGCTGTGAAGAAAAAAATCTTTAGGAAAACAATATGTGAGGAGGAAGCTTTATTTTGGCTCAAGGTTTCAAAGATTTCAGCCCATGATTGGCTGGCTGGCTCTGTGGATTTTTGGTCTGTGTCAAGGCAGAATGTCATGGAGGAAAGAAGATGCCAAAGGAAACTACTTATTCTGTGACAAACAGAGGGAAGGTTTATCATTTCCCATCAGTTCCAGTGACTGAAAACTTAGAAGATAAATGAGGAAAAGGAGGAGGAAGAAGAGGAATAGGAGGAAGAGGAGGAAGAATAAGGAAGAGGAGAAGAACAAGGAGAAAAGGAAGAAGAGGAGGAGAAGAAGGAGCAGGAGGAGGAGCAGGAGCAGGAAGAGGAAGAAGAGAAAACACAAGGCATTGGGGAGAAATTTAAGATATGGCCACAGCAATTACATTTTTAAAAACAAATGACAAGACAAAAAACACTAGTAAAAATGGCAAACAGATGTGTGGCAAAAGTTATAATATATCGAATCTGAATGGAAGAAGAATGAGAGGTATGGGTACTCAATTACCATTCTAATGATTCATCACAAGCTTAATGGGCTAAGGCAATATTACTTTATCACCTGATACTTTTGGGAGTCAAACATAAGTCCTAAATTCAAGCTTTAGGGACAGCTGTATTCTTTCTGGAACCTCATGTAAGGACTCTGTTCCTGGCCTCTTATGGCTCCTGGAAGCCACGTGTATTCTTCGTCCTATGGCCTGCTCTCAAGAGGGGCAGCATTCTATCTTTGCTTCTGTCACCTCAATGCCTTCTCTGACTCTAACTCTCCTGATAACCTCTTCTAAGGACCTTTATAACTGAGTTGGGCCCAGAATGATCCAGATCACAGGTATATTCAGCTTTGTGTAGGCTGCATGTGGATAAGGATATAGCTCTTAATATTGTCTCGGTTCCTCTTCTGTTGCCGGTTCACGCACTTCCAGTGGTTACTTGGGTGGCAAGTTGCTCAAAGGTTGATTGGTCTTAGTTGGTCTCATTTGTATGTCTAAAGGTCTCCAGACAGCTTGGGCAAGGTGGCGAGGCTAGCTGCTGCAGAGATTACCTGGGCAAGGGAAGATGTCCAGAATTCCTTTTCAAGACACCCTTGTTTTGGGATGATGCCACATAGAAACACCTAAATAGTATTGGTATTTATCTTCACTTTGAAAAGCTCAATAGAAAAATGACAGTCAAAATTGTTCCCAATTCCGTTCTATGCTTTCATCAATCAACAAGGACAGGGAAAATAATTGAAAAGTACAAGAAAATGTGTAAGGAGAAGGACTAGTAGTAGTATATATTAATAGAAATAGTAACAGAAAAAAAAAGATGGACAAAATAGAGAGGAGTAGGAGAAATATGAAGAGTCATAAAAAGAGGAGAAGAGGGGAAAGAGAAAGAAGAAGAGGAAGTGGTGGTGAAGGAGGATGGGGAGAAAAATAACAGAAAAAAAGGAGAAGAAATAGAAGGCTGGGAATACATCTCTGACTTGTAAGCCTGCAGAGTTCAGATCAGCAGAAATTCACTAAAAAGCCCAGTTGTTTTGGGAGCCAGCCTGTAATTCTAGCTTCAGAAAACAGAGACAAGTAATCCTCAGAGAAAACTAGCTACCCAAATGCAAACTCTATTTTTGATTGCTAGACCCTGTCTCTGTGAATGTGATAGAGGAGCAGTTCAGGTTGATTTCGAGGATCAGCATTTGGTTGGTATGCAAAAACCCTCACATGTGTAAAAATGTGTAGATGCAAATAAAATGGAAAAAATGAAGGAAAGGGAGAGGGAAAGGAAGGGTAGGAGAAAGAGAAAAGCAGCCGCAAGGGAGAAAGGGATGGGATGGGTAGTGGGAAGAAGGAATACAACTTGCTTTTCATTTTTCATGACTTTCAAAATGCAGCACCAGACCTCCCCAGAAAGTGTGAGTACACATCTTTGTGTGTGTGTGTGTGTGTGTGTGTGTGTGTGTGTGTGTGTGTGTGTGTGTATGAGGGAGACAGAGACAGAGAGAGACAGAGAGTTGAGAGGTAGAGAGAGAGGCAGAGAGACAGAAAGAGAGGGGGAATTTTTAAAAGTCTCTTTGAGAAGTAGTTACAATTCAGATCCAAACCTAGAAACAGAAGAAAATAGATTCATTATCCAGGAATGGTAAGGAGGATTCCAGGAAAAATGGAGGCAAAAATCTTATTATTCTACATTCTGAGATTGCCAACACCTTTTTCCTTATTCACTTATTAGAACTCTGACTGTCAGTATTATATACTAAGACCACTGAGAAATTCTTCCCTGGTGATGATAGCTCACTCAAAAGAGAAAGGAGATTGTCCGACCCAATTATACACCACACCCTGGGGTAAAGGCCACAGTAGATAGGAGATGCACAAAGATGCTAATGTCATCTTTCAACTCCATACTTTATCAGTTTCCAAAGAGCTTGGAAATGTTCCAATATGAAAGATAAACAACAGGTAGACAAAGTAGAAAAGTCATTTTGTTTTAGTCTGTTTTATTTTAGTCTGCTAATCAAACTAAAAAATAAATAAATAAATAACAAAAGTATGGTAGATGTACTTCCACAGATAAATCTCTTTGAAAAGAAAAAAGAAAGCATACCTAGAAAAAAGTTTACTATGCTAACAATGAACTCTATCTTAGAGAAGAGCAATGTTGATATAATCATGAGAAAACAGAAGGGGAAAGAGAATATTCAAGAACATTAGGACTTTAGTCACAGGCCACACAATGACGTTGTAGCCCATAATGAAACACATTCTGCAGTAGCCCCACAAAATAGCATCATTGAGATGCCACAGCCACCTCAGTTTGAGTGTGTTCCATGATATTCACACAATGACAAAATCACCCTAACAACTAGTTTCTCAGAATATGTTCTCATTGTCCAACCACCTGTGACCAGGTGAAAGAAATTTCAAGTCTCAAAGAATGATTACATCATAAAGAATTGGAATTATTACAGGAAATAAAACAAAGCCTAGAAAGACGGAAGACAAAGGAATGAAAGGGGGTAGAGAACTGGAGATCAGAGAAATTGGCCCAGAGTATTCCTATTCAGATAGAAATCCAGAAAGAAGAAAAGTAAGAAGCTACTTCCTATGATTAAGGAGTCTGAATATATTCCATGCCAGAGCTCAACATGGCAAGACTTCTGCATGATGCCAAAGAGTAAATACCACAAAGTTCCTCCCATTTTTAGAAACATATTGTCTATCAGAAATTTGAATATTAGCCATGTTTATCACAGCAATACATATCTAAGAAACAGAGGGCTGGTCTACTTTAAAACTTCTCAGGACTGCCCCCCTATGTAGCCCAGTTATTCATTGCTCCACAGCAGCAATAAATCCCCAAGCACCATATCATAAGTATTTTTTCACAGATGTGGAACTTGCACTAGAGTCACAAAGGATGGTTTGTCTGCTCTAGGTGGCCTGAGATTATTGGATTCATGTGTCAGAAGACACACTTCTGAGATAGCCCACCTGGAGAGTTGGCTGCAAATTCCTCTTCCTGTGAATATGTAGATCATACTAGCTGAATTCTAGGAACAGGTGTCTCAATGTAAAGACAGCAGAAGATATTTACGCCACACACACACACACACACACACACACACACACACACACACACACACACATCATGGAACTCACACAGTGTCACTTTTGCCATAGCCACAAATCTGTCCAGATTCAAAGGCAGTTGTTGGGAATGCTACCTCTCTGTGATAGGAATATCAAAGTCACATTCTAAAAATGGATAAGGTAGGAGATAGTGTCATAGTTATCTTTAGAAGAAATAATAAGCCAAACAATCTGTAGCCAGAGAAACCATCAACTACTGCAAAAGTGTCATGATGACATTTTTTAGACATGTTCAAAGGCACAGATTTGGATTACCCTATCATGACATAATAGAAGTCTCTATGCTCTTGAGATGTGATAATTATCCTATAAAGATAATGCTTGGAAGTTGAGAACTTTGCTCAACTCAAAATGAGATCCCCAAGCACACACAAAGCTCTGAGGTCAAGTCTCAGTGCCATATAAAAACAGGGCAAAGGAGCACACACTTGTAATCCCAACACTTGTCACTGAGGAGGTAGAGGTGGGAGGAAGGGAATGTGCTCTAAGACAGGCAACCTGATTGGTGGTTGAGTCTCTAGGAGCTCTGGGGGGTCTGGTTGGTTGATATTGTTGTTCTTCCTATGGGTTTGCAAACCCCTTCAGCTTCTTCAGTCCTTTCCCTAACTCTTCCATTGGGGTCCCCATGCTTAGTCCGATGGTTGGCTGCAAGCATCAGCATCTGCATTGGTCAGTCTCTGGCAGAGCCTCTCAGGAGACTGCTATATCAGGCTCCTGTCAGCAAGCAAGGACTAAACCAGCAGCCAAAGAGTACACAGAGAGGGAATCTATGGCTCCAGCTGCATGTGAAGCAGAGGATAGCCTTAGCTGCTATCAATTAGACAGTAGGCCTATGGTTCTGTCAAGGCTTGATGCTCCAGTGTAGTGGGTGCGGGGGTGGCAGAGCTCCTTCATAGAAGCAGGGGAAGGGAGAGGGGATGTAAGTTTGCAGAGGAGAAACTAGGAAGGGGGATAACATTTGACATGTAAATAAATAAAATAACCGAGAGAGAGAGAGAGAGAGAGAGAGAGAAAGGCAGGCAAATTGCACAACATCCAGATAGAGCAACCCAACAACCCGCCTACAGCAGGTCAGGAAGTGCGGACCGCAGATCTTGTAAAGACAAATGATTAATTTTGATGGTATGAAGAGAGATCTCATCGGAATAGGGAAGAATCTGAGGCTCAAGTAGAAACAAACTCAGAGACAACGAAGTTAAGAAGGAAGGATGGGAGAGTCCAATTCAAGGAAAAAAGGATGTGTGTGTGTGTGTGTGTTTGTGTGCATGAGAGAGAGAGAGAGAGAGAGAGAGAGAGAGAGAGAGAGAGAGAGAGAGAGAGAGAGAGAATTCCCTCTGTGATAGCACGATAGCACGGATTCATTTACCATGGTAGTGATGTATTCGTGTGTACAGAATGGCCACCAGGGAAAATTAAAGGGAGCTAATTCATTGCCTTTGGCATTAGAAATTAATAGCTGACTTCTAAAATTTAGAAATTTGTTCTTAGCGATATGGGTATATCCATTGATGAAAGTTCTGGAAATGATTGCCTATGGGAGATGGAATGAATGGGAAGGATATTGTGACAACTAAACACATTGCTGTCCCATATTTTATGTCAGTAGTTGATCTTGAGAATAGGGACTAGAGGCAGGTTTGGATTTGAAGGTCCTCTCGTGGAGCAGGCTACCAGGGTCTCTGGATGGAGAGATGAAGGGCCTAGCTGTATGAGAGCAATAAAGCTGTCCTGCCTCCTACAGCAAGAGCCTGGGCATCTCCCAAGACTGTATAAACACCAAACAACTTTACTTTCTGTGCAGTGGGGGCTGGTAGAGGACAGAGGGGCATGAACCAAAGGTGTCCTCATCAGCTTCCTGCTGACTTCATGGCCTTGGAGAAGGGAACTCCTTAAAATTGACCTTTGATAAATAGGGGAGCTATAACTATCACATCCCGAAAAACTCATCAGGCTTCTCAGGAAATATGAATGTAAATAAAATATTGATTAAAAGCTAAAAGGATTTTAATTAGGTTACTTAGTTTAATAGTTTAATTTGGCAGAAACAGACAACTTGGACAAGGTTCTTTGTGTAAGCACATTTTAAATCACTAATTAAAATTTCAGATGGCAGTGCGAGATTAGTAAGGGGATCTTCAAAGGCAAGCAAGATGTCTGATTTATTCTTTTTATTTTATTTTATTTTATTTTATTTTAAAAAGACACAAAGCAATTCTAACATCTTACTTTGAGTCCTTTGAAACAGAATGGATACCCAGATACACTGGAATCCTCCTTGACCTCCTACACCCTCCATAATTAATTTATTTTGAACAGAAAGGATAGTTTTATGGGCAAACAGCATATAAATTATATGGTTTTTTTTGTTGAAGGATCTCCTATGTTCTGAACAGAATGGAAAGAATTGGTCTTTCTGAAATATGGTCTTATTAAATAGAAGAAATTGATTCCGAAACATGTAAAAGGCATAGCTCAGCCTAGTATTATTTATTCAGTCTGATTCAGCGAGTGCATAAACCATTTGAAGTAAGACACCCAGAGAAGCTCTCTGTGGCATCTCTATTAGGTAATTACATAGCGATACACTACATGCATGCTTCAAGGTCAAAGCTAAGCCTGTGCTTCTTATGTTTTACATTGCACAGCATACTGAGTACATCAGTTGAAGACAGCGGAGAATAAGAACAAGCTCTTTGAACATGTCAGGGCTCAGATCCTGGCTTAGCTTTCTAAACATGCAACCCCAACAAGTCTACAAAGCTGTTCCCATGCCTCAGTTTCCCTCTGTGTAACATAAGACCAACAGCAATTGTATGTATTTCACAGGTTGAAGACTCCAAATGGTGTTTTTGTTTTTTTTTTTGTTTGTTTTTTGTTTTTTGTTTTTTTTTTTCGAGACAGGGTTTCTCTGTATAGCCCTGGCTGTCCTGGAACTCACTCTGTAGACCAGGCTGGCCTCGAACTCAGAAATCCGCCTGCCTCTGCCTCCCAAGTGCTGGGATTAAAGGCGTGCGCCACCACCGCCCAGCATCCAAATGGTGTTTTAAATGAGTAACTATTGAATGCTTAAGCACAAAGCTTTAAAACATGGTCAATATCCAATAAATGTTAGTTCTATAAATATGAGGTGATTAGTGTGGTAGAATTGCAGAAGATTAAAAATCTTTATTGTTAACTGAGTAAAAGAGAGAAAGATCTGGATTCAAATTCTAGCTCAAACACAAATTAGTTGTGTATACTTAAATGAGTAGCTAAGCTGCCCCATTTTGTGTAAATGAGCATAAATGGATCTCAGACTTATTTTCAAGAGTTCCTAAAGTGGAAGCCCTATATAAAGCTTGACAGTTAAAACTTGTTCAGTAATTATTAAGTCACTATCTTTTCTCTTCTGTAAGAAATACAAAATAGAGATAACAGGTGGCTACTGCCCATAGGGATCTATAGATGTAGTGAGTCACAAAGTAGTTACTTCTTCTAACTTAAATTTGTTTGGAAGGACCTCAGTGGTACCTTGCTTTAACAGAAGCTGCCCAGGTACAGGAGAGCCTGAGTACATCCAGATTAATCAAAACCCCATCACTTATCTGTTCCAGGGGAGGCAGCATTTTGACTCTACACAGATTAATTGTACATGTCAAAGATATCGACATTTACATAAATGTCACTGCAGCTTCTGAACAAGTAAGTCCTGGACCAATAGATTACCTCAAAAGGAGAGCTGCGGGCACTGTCAACATTTTGAGGCTGTGTGCTTGACCTCAGGGAAGACTTTTGATAGATAACATGTAAAGATTCCAATTGAAATATGAATAGGATCCTTATTTCCAGATAAATTCCAAATATCAGTCAGTGACACCACAAGTTACTATTATTATTAATGTCACTAAGCAAAACAACTAATCACACCTTGTGTTTATCTTTGTTGTCATTTGGTGTTAGTTTAGTTTTATTTTGTTTTATGACAGTTTCACTATCTAGCCAAGGCTGGGTTCACAAACAGGGTCTATCTGCATCAGCCTCCTAAATTTAGGGGAAATTGCTAGTCTGCTTTTTAACCAAGGTTTTGCTAGTCTAATAACAAGAGTGTCTAAAAGTAATCAAAACGTTAAGGATATAATAAAAATTCAAAAATAAAAATGAGTAATTAATCTAACCTTATATCACTCTAATCTAGAGAGCAATTTAAAAAAAATTGCTCTAAAATTCAATCCACTTCAATGCCACCAAAGATTTCTACTCACCCTTCAAAACTATCCATTCCTGCTATGCCGCTCCTGTGTATCCATAGTCTTGATACAAGGCACTCTCATTTTTATACAAATCATTACTTAATCCTTTGAAAACTAAACTTCTGTTAGAAGCTCTCTGTTCTTTCTACCACCAATTTCCACATCTGTAACCCGGGTTAAGCAGTCAACGTGTGTTTTGGAAAGTGTGCTATGTGCCCAGTTCTCTCTTAGGACTAACGTAATGTAATGCGGGAAGTATCTGGAGAGCCCACGATCTTCTGAGATCTATTTTTGTAGTTTGGTAGGTATACTGAGTGTGCTGCAGACAGTTCCAGGGAAATACAAAGCAGCAGTTAACCGGTTAACTGTGTCATTCTTGAGGTCAGTGAACAGGGTAGACTGTTTATAAAAGTCTAGTGTGGGTTCTGATTTTCTCTACTGGGACACATTTCTGGGTGACATCATTCTGCCTCCCACATGCAAACTGTGACTCTATAGTAATGAAAAGAAACCTTTTTGGTCCAGTACAAAAATCCTTTTCATTACTGCATTAATGAGCATGTGCTTTAAGACTTGCCCTCGTTTCATCTCCAACATATCTGATTGTTCTTTCCCCCTCTGGTTTGGTATGGTAGATGGCATCATGTAAACGAATTTGTGGCCAGGTCTAATGATACTAGGCAATGAGTGACCTTAAGGATGTCTCGAACAAAAGCTGTCTTCTGTTAGTATTCAGGAAATCTTTGAAACAGATGTGAGCTCGAGCCACCAGGCAGCTCTGATTAGTCATTATCAGCTGTTCTTTGATAAAAAGCCTATCTTAGGAAATGCATCTGTCTTCCTTGGGAGATTGTTTAGCTCTGGAGAATAAATGAGCCTGCAGGTCCAGCCTTTGTGGTTTTGCTTTGAGTAGTAACCAATGTCAGAAAGCATGTGTAGTATTCCTGGTCAGCCTGATACAAAGAGAAGAATCGTACACAACCAATATAAAGGCATATTTACTACTTAAATATTTACTGCATAAAAGTTCACTAGACCCACTGACATATATCCTATTTGGACTCTACTTTTTTTTCCATTAGAGTATAAAAATGTAACTTCACAAATAACAGAGATTAAAATTTTATTTCAGTTCAACAAGATAATAAGGCAACGTTAATGCCAGCTTCATTTGAGTGTAATTTGTTTGAATGCCCTCCATCAGAAATTGGTTAAATAGTGGTCCCAGGAGACTGAAGTGACCCTCTGGGTCACCAACAGATATCTTTGACCATGACAGCTTGCATCTCTTTGGGGCTGTCTCCTGAATGTAGCGGTGCCATTATGTTATCTTAGTGGTACTCTCTCTCAAGGTCATGCTTTTCTGGGTTCCTGTTTCCACTGTGAAGTTGTGATATGAAACTATGACATTTCCAATGAATCTGACCTACTTTTTCACTTTACAAGAGAAACCCGGATTGTTTGTTTAAGGTTTCACACTTTATGAATGTTCGGTGCTGATTTCAAAACTGCTATTAAAAAAAAAACATTTTTAAAAACACAGTACGCCCCTATGAATGAGTTTTCATCTTCTACTTTAAACACATAATGTGGAACCCTGGAGGACATGATGAACTGTTTGAAATTTTATTCAAAAAATTTTTTCTTAAAAGAAAAACATTTTTACTGATTCTTTAAGAATTCCATATACTGTATTCTGTTCATATTTATTCCACCCCACTCTTACCTTAAGTCCTCCCAGGTCCACGCCTCACTTCCCCAACCCTCTAAACTTTGTGTCCCATTTTCTTATTTTTAATAATGCATTGATTTCGTTCAGCACTGTCTATATTCTCTTGTCTGTCGGGCTATCCATCCACTGCAGCATGATCAACCTAATAAGAGACACATGCTTAAAAAAACCTGACTCCTCCTCTCACAGAAGCCATTTTCAATAGTTCCTTATCTGAGGGGAGGGGTTCTCCTAAAACCCGTCCATGTTAGAATGTTGACTGGCCTAATCCTGTACATATCTTGTGCAGGCTACCACAGCTCCCGTGTGCTCACACGTGTGAGCTTTCCATGTCCGGAAGACAGAGTGTCACTCAGGTCTTCCCTGACAACTGCTCTTAACATGTTTCCACTCTCCCTCCCATGGTGGCTCTTAAGCCTTAGGGAATGTGACATAGATGTCCTGCTTATGGCTGAGCACAACATGAATATTTTTTTCTCTACATTTTGATTAGGTGTGAGTTTCAGTGTTAACCATCATCCACTCTTCATGGAATTTTCTCTAACAAAGCCTGAGTACTTCACTATTCCATGAGTATAAAGATATGAATTTAAAGGGCAGTTTGATAGTATGTCCACTTACTAGAATAATAGTAGCACATTTCTTATCCTTGGAGTCTGTGAGCTCCTCAACTGTTGGTTCTTAGACTGCAGTACCAGCCTTGTGTTTCCTCCTGCAAAGCAGGCTCTAAGTCCAATCAGAAAGCAGGAGGTTAGTTCCCACGCCATTTGTGCCACTACTTCACTGATGGGCCTGCACATCAGCTGCAGGTACTGTGAAAGCTACACAGGATGGCGGAAGCTTCCTAGTCAATACTTATTTGATTTCTCTATGTCTGATGATCAAAGTGGGTGGTGCCTTCAGCCATAGAACATCACCATCGCGGTTTTTTATGAATAATGGAAACATTTATTCTCTACACTTTGACGAGTGATGACTTTCAATTTCAACCGTCATCCAGTGTACAAAGAATCTTCTCTAAGAAAGCCTGAGTGCTTCACTAATCCATGAGTATAAAAATATGAATTTAAAGGATAGTTTGATACTATATCCATTTAGTAGAATAAGGTTTCACCTGTGTTTCTTGGTGGTGATGTGGGCATGGCCAGAACACTACTGACCAATAAATAACTCAAGGGCGGTAGCCTCACCTGGGACCAGGCTTTTTATTTGGCACATATGGTTTCTGTGAAGAGCATCATTCTCTCTTCTAAGGTAACAGAAATTAAACTGTGTTATATAAACTATATATATATATATATATATATATATATATATATGTGTGTGTGTGTGTGTGTGTGTGTGTGTGTGTGTGTATGTATATATACATATATATATATGAGCATATATATGTGTGTGTGTACATGCATGTAATAAAATAACATGTTTTCATACAGCGTTTCAGACATCTTTAGTGTCAGTTATCTGATCCCACCCATCTGCTCAGATCTATTCTACCATCTTTTACCCACCTGTACCTCCATACCCATTATTCCCTTTCACCTTCAAGTCATCTGTTTCTGTTCACACTTTTGAACAATACATTTCTACAACAGTTGTGTGGATGATGATGTAGCTTATTTTGTCCCACATTTCATTCCAACAGACAGCTGCCTATCATGCAGTACTACTCATTTCTTCAACCCAATGGCAAAATTATTAGAACATTCTCCTTCTATAGTACTGAAATAGTCTTCAGTGTTTGGTTCCATTGATCTTAGTTCTGCCTTCTGGAGGTACACCACTATAACAAATCTTTCGTCTACAAAATAATCTTTCAGGTTTTTGAAAACAGATAACAAGGCCCTTCATCTTCTGCTTTATATTCCACACAATCACAGATACTTGAGCACTTTCTGTGACATGATTTTCAAAACTTTAACCAGCCTTTAAATGAAAGCAAACAGTAACCTTGTTCAAGCATCTATTGCATGTTATTGCAATGGTGTGTAAATGCCTGTTTTGGTTCACAATCCCCAATCATAAAAGTACTTTAAATGTATTACTGTATGTAAATATGCATTTAACTTTTAGGTGAATTATAAATTATATGTGTCTCCCTATGTGGTATGTTGGCATTTATCACAATGCACCCCTGGTTCAGGGTTTCGTATTTCCGGCACTAGCGATATTTTGGGTCAAAGGATCCTCTGTTAGGGTTTGTACTATATACTACATTAGCAGAACCCCTGGCCTCTCCTATCACATGTCAGAAGCATCTCCCAATCTGAGCAACCACTGTTACATGTAGATAGTCTAAGTCACGCCTCAGGAGCAGAACCATCTGTTTAGGGCGAGTCTTACCATCAGTCTTTATACCTGTAACTGGGCATGACTAAAAAAGCACAGTGATTATTAAAATACAGGCGCACAGGATACTGGGAAAAAAATTAAAAGAAAGCTTGAATAAATCTAGGAGGAGTCCAGGATGGTTGGACTCTGATAGAAGCAGTATCAGAAGGAGAAGTAGAATTTGACTTGCTGAAAAGAAGAGAGTGTGTCTGGCACAAATGCAGAAACAGGACACATGGTAGGGCTGAAGAATGCAGATAAGTTAGATGTGGTTTTGTCAGTGTGAGGAGCTGGAGGTCCAAAGATAGATAAATTAGAGTTTATTGAAATGACGAGTTCAGGTGATGAGTGGTCGCAGAAACCTTGTAAAAGTGTCTGAATTTTATCCTGAAATCATCAGATGTCCTTTGAGACAAAGGACAGAAAAATCATTATGGCCAATAGGGCCAAAATAAGTTTTTAATGACAGAGAGTTATTGTGTTAGATACAGAATGAATAAGAGGAAATAAGAATAAATAAGTTTAGTACAGAGCTACTGCTGTACACAAAGTGTGCTGTTTTGAAAGCATAGACTGTGATAATGGGAGATGGGATGGAAAAAGGTGTTTCAAATAAGTAACAATTATAAGACCAAATTTCTTTATTAAAATTCAAATTTCATTATGTTAGAATGTGTAATTAGAACTTTAATCTAAAGGGAAAAATAAACTGCAGATTCTGTAATATAATCAATTTTTCAAAAACAAATTCCCTCCATAGTAATTTCTTTAGAATCTATCATGGACCTGACAGTGAATAGGTGCTTGGAATTGAAAAATTAGTGAAACTTTATCCTCCAGGAGTCCAAAGCCTAAAAACAAGCTGGTAGATATGTAATTAGAAGGCAGCTTTGCAAATATTGAAACAATGTTCCTTAAGAGAGCCAGAGAACAGGATTCAGGGGTGTGATGTGGGTGACTCACAGCACAGGGAGGATGTGGGACTGAATTAAGACTTCACAAAGTCCTCAATGATGGGTTAGGCTTAGCTGGGGGTGCAGTTGTGTGAGGGTTAGTCAGTCTTGTGGAAATAACACCTCATCCATGTTCCCATATGTTTATTAAATTGCATTTCAACAAAATATTTTCCTCAATTTTCATCAAGATGCACTTGGGATGAGCAGATATTCTTCTCCCAAAGGACTTGTGAAATAGTTGCATGAAATTCAGGCAACAGGGTCTATCTAAACTTTGAGACATGCCGGTAGAATGAGTGACAAGCAACAACAACAACAAAACATTTGTGTTGCATTCAGTCTCTGAAGGTTGGGAATTGCCTCTTATTTTAACATAACTCAGATATTTTGGACCAATCCAGATAGGAGAAGACATTTGATGTGCTGTGTGAGAACCTAGCCATGAAATACATAGCTATGGCTTGGTGTTCATTGTCCAGTAGCAAAGAACTGAATAGTAAAGACATGACCAGATCTAGCGCTGTGGTGAAGGGTTTAGTAAAACTGTGTCCAATGCAACAGTAGCTCTGACAGCAGCTTAGGTATCCAATCTATTCTCTTTGAGGTAAAAATATTAGAAGACTGGAATCTTGTTAGTGTATGGTAACTTCTGTTGACCATATTTGATGGTGTATGTTATAAGAAAAACAAAAGCTCAGAAAAAGATTGCCTGATTATTATAAAAGGTCCACAAATGAGAGAACATGGACCATGGTAAAATAATGATTGTTCTCAGCCCACAATAGCAAAGGTTTATAATAAGAAATCTTAGAGTAGCAAAACCAATCAGAACATATCCTTTCCATGAAGTGGCTGAAGAAGAGAGACTTGGCTTCCATTTTGGTTTTACAGCATCACTTTGTGAAATTTCCTGAGTGTCTATCAAATAGGGACATACAGGGAACAAAATGCAGGAGCACTATTAATGCACAGAAAGGGCTGTGTATATAACTATGAAAACCCAGACTTTGTGTCAGAAGTTAATGTCCCAAAGAAGTTCTAAAACCCAAAGTCTGGATTGGAAGCAACTGAATGAGCTTCCCATGGCCCACAGCTTCCAGATGTCTGTAAGCAAGTTGTATATCACAAGGCTGCTCAGGCAATGGGAGGGCATATTCTTCAGGTGCCCACTATAGAGCTTAAAGGGGGAACATTATCAAGGAGTAAAAGAAACAGCAACAAGTACAACCCTTGCCATCTGGGTAGATCCTTCTTGTTCTCTGTTGTTTTTTGTTCTCTTCCCACCAAGCACATGATAGTGTTGTGTTCCTCCTCCCCCTTTGATCTGAATAAACCTCTTATGGTCTGTTCTGGCCTCTGGAATGTGAGCAAAAGGAACCAAAGTTCCTTTGGGGTAGAATTTATCTAAGTTTCTGTGGTCTTGGGACAAGGTAATGATTTAACAGCCTAAAAATATTTCAGATTGTCCTCACTCTGTCTCTGATGGAAGTGACTGAGAGACTGAGAGACAACCTTTTGTCCCAGGAGACACTCAGCATAGGACATTATTCACTGCCACAATTTAATAACCAATATCTGAATGATACACAGTCTCACATACAATTTTTAATGGGAAAAAAAACTACCCGAATTGAAAGAAGTGAAATAGTTCAGAGTATAGTAACTTTATGGGCCTCAGTTAGCCTAAATTCAAGTTGCCCCCAGAATGGACAGTAATTAAATTAGTTAGACAATTTAAATAGATATTTATCAGTATAATCACATATTTGGAGAGTAATGTATTTTGCAATTGGTAAGCCTATTTATGTGTTACATTCATTAATTATCCTTAATAGAGTATTTTAAAGAAAAAATATTTTTAAAAATTGATTCTAATTTGTATATACAAGAGTGTTTGCCTACATGTGCATACATGGATTGCATGTATATCAGATATCTGTGGAGCACAAAAGAGTGCATGTGATCTCTTGAAAATGGAGTCAGGTATGGATGGTTTTGAACAATCACATGGGTACTGGGAACTGAACCAAGGTTCTCTGTGAGAGAAACAAATGTTCTTAATTGCTGAGCCATCCCACTAGACTCAAAGAAAAGCATATTCATTGCTTCTTCAGAAAGAAAATTATTAAGTTCACAAGATTTAAATCTGTGTTTTGCCTGTTTAACCATAGATAAGTGTATACACAAGTACATGTCTGGTTTGTTTGTTTTTTTATAATGTTTAATTTTTATTAAAAACATATTTTTTATAAAATATTTTCTGATTACAGTTTTCCTTACCCCAAGTCTTCCTCACATCCCTACCCACCTTTTTCTCTTTCTTATTAGGAAATAATTAAACTTTAAGAAGGACAAAACAAAGGAGCAAAAGAAAAGCCACAAAAAATAAAAGCCACAGGTAGGCACATACATACACTTGCACACACAGAAATCCCATAAAACATATTAGAAACTATACTATACACAAAAGATCTGAAAGCTGAAAGAGAGAAGGAAAGGAAGAAGAAAGAAAGAAAGAAAAAAGGAAAGAAAGAAAGAAAGAAAGAAAGAAAGAAAGAAAGAAAGAAAGAAAGAGAGAGAGAAAGAAAGGAAGGGAGAGAGAGAGAGAGAGAGAGAGGGAGGGAGAGAGAAAGGAAGGAAGGAAGGAAGGAAGGAAGGAAGGAAGAGAGAGGGAGAGAGAGAGAGAAAGGAAGGAAGAAAAGCCTAGGCAAATCATTAGGAGACAATAAACAAACAAACAAACCTCCAAAGATACCATTGAGATCATGTTGTATTGCTAATCTACAGTTGGCCTTAGGGTTTATGTAAAGAGTGATAGTTCATTGAAGAAAAGTTTTCTTTTGCAAGCAATTGGAAATTGGAAATAGCTTCTGGGTTAGGGGTGGAGACACTAGGATGCTGTCAGACCCAGACCTCTGCAATCCCTGTGCATGCTTCCACAGTCTCTGCAAGTTCATTTGTGTGTCAGCTCTTTTGTGTCTACACAAAAACAAGGCATTTTGCCTTGCTGTCTACCACACCCTCTGGCTCCTATAATCTTTCTCTCTCCTCTTCTCAAGGTTCTCTGAGCCCCCATGCAGGGAATTTAATGAAGAGGTCATTTAGAACTGAGTGATTCAAAGTCTACATTGCTCAGTTGTGGGTCTCTGTGTTTGTTTCTGTATACTGAAGGAAGAAGCTTCTCTTTTGAGGGCTGAGAGATACACTGACTTATGATTGTAGCAGAAAGTTGTTAGGAGTCATTTTATTGCTTTTCAATTGCTTACCAATACCATGGTATTTGGTTTTTCTTAGGTCCATGACCTATGTAGTCTCAGGTTGATGATCCTGACATTGTCACCCAAGCAATGGGTTCCACCTCATGAAGTGGGCCTTAAACCCAAACATATAGTGATTGGTTTTTCTCACAACTTTTGTGCTATGATTACACCAGCATGTCTTATAGGCAGGTCACCAGTATAGATCAAAGGTTTTAAAGCTTAGGTAGTGTTTATCTTTCTTCTATGATAGGTTGCAGTGTGTACCGTCTAATACCATAAATACTAGTTAGTGAGGGGTGAAGGCTCTAAGTAGATATCAACTCAAGTTCTCCCTGGTCAATGAGTCATGTAGATGCTGTCTTTAGCTATAGGGCTTTATTATCAGTTGGTGGAGAGCTTATCAATATCTTGGCAATAGCCTGAGTTGCTTGAGGATTTTCATAAAGTTTTTTTGGCCAACAGGTCAAATAGATATAACTCATACTTGGCATGAAATGTTTCATTTGATGGTGATAGATGCCTATTTGTAGATTGGCCTCTCCTATTATTTTATTGTTCCATTTAAATTTTTATATATACATATATTTTAAGAAGCTTCTACTGTTGGTTTCCATACTCTTCCTCAAGTGGCCCTTAGTTTTAGTTGTCTCTCCTTATATTCCTTCCCTTATCCTACTTGTCATCCTTATTCTGTTTAATCCTCTTGTTCCAGATCCTGTCCAGTCCAGTCCATCCACAACTATATATTCTATTTCCCTTTCCATGGGATATCCTTCCCTCCCCACTAATCCCCTACTCTATACCTAACATCGGTGGTTATAAGAATCTTAAAATGCTTATCAAAGACTTAAAAGCCAATACCCACATATAAGCAATATATACCATATTTGTCTATGTTACCTCTTTCAGGATGATTTTCTCCAGGTCCATCCATTTATCTTTAAATTTCATGATTTCAATTTTAACAGCTGAATAGTATTACATAGTACAAGTGCAACACTTTTTTTTTAAAAATCCATTCATCTGTTGACAGACATCTAAATTGTTTCCAGTTTCTATCTATTATGAATAGAACAGCAATGAACATGGATGAGAAAATGTCTCTATAGTAGGATATACAATCTTTTTGATATAACTTGATCTTGAGGTAGACCTATTCTCAGGCTCCTGAAGAATGGTAATATCAATTTCCACAGTGACTGTGTGAGTTAATTCTCCCACCAGTAGTGAATGAGTGACTTCCTTGAGGACTAAGGATGTTGAAGATATCTTTCATTGTTTCTCATACATGTGTGTCTCACCTTTTGAGAGGCCTCTGTTTAGCTCTGTCTTATCCACCATAGTGCAATACCTTCATACCTCTTGAAAGATCTTAATGCACTTACTGATGCCGATTTAAGGCATCACAATTTGGACTCGAAGGCCAAACAGAAACACTAATTTGATTACATCTGACACTAATTTGACATTATATATGACAGATTTGATGTCTTGAATTCTGCAAATACTCCTGGCTTCTGAAAACTTCCAGTGTTCCTGAGATGGGCACCTACCTATGAGAGATCCTGTTGAGCTTCAGGAGAAAGCGCCCTCAGAGGTGCCCTGAAGAACTGCTGTTTCAACTGAAAACTTTATTATGAAATTGTGGTATTTAGCAGAATTAGAGCCATACAGCTTTGTTATGTTCTTTTCTACTAGGAAGAAATTTCTTTATCATGAAAAAAAACTGAAAAGTAGGGTAATGGAAAATTACAGAAATTGGTGAAGACTCCCTTATCCTATGACACAGATTTTTCTCTTGCCAGAGACAGGAAGAGAAGTTGTTGTCTTGGAAAAATAGGTCAAGATGTAGGTGGGATCTGTGTGTCTTTCCACTTTCCTTAAATGCTGTAGGTTTAGGGATCTTTAAGAACTTTGTCTTTCAGGACAGTCAGGGATACACAGAGAAACCCTGTCTCAAAAAAAAAAAAAACAAAAAACAAAAAACAACAAAAAAAAGAACTTTGTCTTTATGTTCCAACTTTGCTATTTGAAGTGGTATCTTGGTTAGGCTTTTATTGCTGTGAATAGACACCATGATCAGGGCAACTCTTATAAAAGAAAACATTTAATCAGGGATGGCTTACAGTTTCAGAGGTTCAGTCCATTATCATCATGGCAAGCAGCATGGCAGTGTGAAGGCAGACATGGTGCTGGTGAAAGTGCTGAAAATTCTCCATCCACAGGCAGCAGGGGACTGTCTTCTCCCAAGCAACCAACAGGAGACTATGATTTCACACTGGGCAGAGCTTGAGCATAGGAAACCTCAAAGCCCAACCCCACAATGATGCATTTCCTCCAACAAGGCCACACTGCCCAACAATGGTACTCCCTACAGGCCAAACCTTCAAATACATGAGTTTATGGGGGCCAAACTATTCAAACCACGACCAGGGACAAATGCTTATTTATGGCATTCCCTACAAGCTTTGTAAATATCCAATTTTTCCTGAGATTTTGGGTTTCATAACTGAACCTTAAAATGCTTAGCAAAATGGGGTCCTTGCAGAGATTTGAAAAACACAATGCAGAAGGAGAATGAAACAAAGCATAGTATGTACACGTGCTTGTTGGAAGAAAGGTAGGTCCTTGCTTTGAGCCAAGAAAGACAGAGATATCTCTTCCTAAGGAGGACACATCCCTCTCATGCCTAATGCTCTGTAAAGGTACAGTTGACTTTTTGCTTGCTTTATGATGATAGGAGTGATGTCTACAGCCAACAGATTTAGATCATATAAAATATATACATGTAAAGCAATACACATATGTGTATATGCACACATATAAAGCATATATATAGATTTATAACAATGATTACTCCAGCACATATTTCATGTTAATGTAGAAAGTGACAATAGAGTGTTAACATGTAACTTCCCAATACCATCTTCTAGCTCTCCCAATACACATTTCCAGAAAATGTCATTAATATGGATCAGAAACTCTAGACCAAATAGCTCACCCTGTAGTGAGCATGGGACACACAGTCCTCAATACTTTGTACAAACAAACAGAAGAGGAGGACCTGTTCAAACATGAAATGACAAGTTACTAGATGAGGAAAAGTGCCCAGGGGCCTTTGATATAGAAGGGGAGGATTTTACCTCATGCTGATACAAAAGGGCTAACACAGTAGGGGAGAGTTAAACTAAAGTGGACTATGGGGTCATAGAAGCACTCAGCTTTATGTCTGGTAGTAGCAAGCATCAGACAATGACCAGAACATAATGCCAGGACCCTTTAAATCCCATCTGGCAACTATAGAACTCTCCAGGATACTGAGGGTTGAGGCAGGTGGCAGTCAGTCTGAGTTGCTATACAAAAGATGCTCACTTCATAGGGACAAACAGGACCAATATGATGCTGGATGGGAAAGCATAATAGTGCCTGAGGGAAATAACAAGCATCTAGGGAGGATAGAAGATCCTTTCAGAGCTCAGAAAGGAGGAACCCAAATCTAATATCTGGTACACATGCTCCTGTAAGTTACCTAAACAAGTATAATTTTGTTTCTTTGTTGAATTTTATTGTTGTGCTTCTAAACCTTCAAAATGAGGGCAGATAAAATAGTTATGGTAGAAGAAAGCCACTCCACACTTCTGCATTCTAAGTGCATGCTCTGCCTTCCTGTGACACTTGATCATACTCTTCTTTGGCCAATGCACACCAGGTAATAATATATCAGAGCTAAGTGTATTTACCATCCCTTTCAAATCAAAAGGTTTTGAAATACAAGGCATCTGTTAGGCAACCAGCTCTTTACATGATCACACATTCATGTGTACCTCCCAAGTAAGATGGGTGTGAGGTCATAGGCTTTTCAAGGGCTGATGACATTTCTAGTGGGATGAAGAGGGTTGAGGACATTAGATAATTGGGACAAATCTTCCTTCTAATGTTTTTTTTGTTTGTTTGTTTTTGTTTGTTTGTTTGTTTGTTTTTAAGTTTTGAAATCCAACCATCTATCAATCTGTGGAGTGCCAGCCATGGCCATAAGGACATCAGTGTATTGTTCTGAACTTCCCTATTTATTCTTCAAAATAGATCTAAACATTATGCTCTCTGTGGAGGTGGTAATTCGTGTTTCGTATGGTGTACTCCACAGCCTTCAGATTCTTGTGTAAAGCTTTCTTAGTAGGATTATAGGCAATCTAAGTGCCAAAAAAGTTAATTTTTAATTGACAGGTAAAATAACAGGAAATAATTTTAGAAGTCTAAATTAATATTTTAATACCCTGTAATGTTTCATTTTATTAGGAGAAAATCCAACTTCCCGGCATGGCCTGTATTAGACTCTATATGCTATTTCTGCCCCATTTCATCAATGACACTTGAAGCTGGCGTCTTCAAGCCACCTCCGTTCATGGATGTCCATTCATGGGTATCCTTGTTCCTTATCTGTATCTGTCATCTTCTGGTCTCATTTATATTTGAGGAAAGTCTTACTTCTGTGAATTTAAAACCCATGCTTTATTCTCTTTGCAGGCTTCCCTTGTTCTGCTGAGAATCGTCCCTTCACTTGAAGCACTGGCATCTTCATCCACAACCTGATTACTTTATTTACCAAAGTGTATTGCAGGCATCAATTTACATAAATGCCTATCTTGTTACCTCCTGTGCACCTGGTGGTTAGGGACTATGTTTTATTCATCATTGAATAAAAGTAACATACTGCTGCCTGCCCTAGAAAAGGAGCTCAAGAAATGTTTGTGGAACAAATGACTAGGAATAAATCATAAAATGTATAAAGGAGCCTGGATGATAGAAGACATTTGTCTTGACACATGGGATTAGGCACAACAAGGGACATGAGAAAGCCATAGAATAATTCTGTCATAAAACGCCCTTGTTAAAGGAGCTGAGCCCTGTGAAACACTGGAAACATTTCATTAAAAAAAAAAAAAAAAGAGAAGCCTTTGCTATAAATTACAACTTGCCTCTCCAATAAGAAACACCAGTCCTAAAAGATGGATATCATTGATTGAGTAATTGGAATTGTAAAACAACATTCAACTCACAAGTTGGGAGATGCCTAAGTAGGTGGAATCTGTTGAGTTCTGAGCAAAATTGGCATTTCCTTATTTTCTGACATTAAGGTGCTGAAATACGCTGGCAGGTATTAACATGTTTGTTGATGGCAACTTGGCTTGACAGGATAGAAACTCCAGTGTGAGTTTTATGATTACATTTTCATTACAAAACACAGATCTCTATCTAAAGCAGTTTTCTGCTTGGAGTTATTAGTCATCAGAAAGTACGAGATTTGAGTGCTTAGCCCTGTTTAGTTTTAACAGCGGAGTCAGGCTTGAAACCCCATTTGGTAAACAGTTTAGACCATGTCCCCAATCCAGAGGTGATGAGTGAATGCATGTGAAAGTTAGTTAAACCAGATGTTGTATATTGTAGAATTAAAACATCATTTAGATGTTGCACCACTTCTAAAACTTTTTCCAACAGGCAGTATATATATTTATAGATGTATATTAATCCAATGCATAATGGGGTGACTATCTAAGTAAAACACATTAATTCCCTATTTTCATATGTATTAAAGTATTTTGTGAGTATGTATGTTCACATGTGCGTTGGGTATGTGTGTTCCACATGTGTGAGGGCACACATCAATGTGTACATTCAGGTGGAGGCTGAATTTTGGCATTGGATGTCTTCTTCAGGTCTGTTGAACCTGGAGTTCACTGTTAGCTAATTCACTTGCTAGCTTGCTCTAGGGAGTCCCTGCCTCCCGTTTTCTGTGATTACATCTATGTCTCCCTGCACACCAGGCTTTTGTGTAGTTTCTAGAGATCCAAACTCTGGACCTCCCTCTTGTGTGACCAGCTCTTTACTCACTGATTTCTGGCATCAAGTTATTCATATTAGAATGGCTTTTGACATTGAATTAATTTTCAACCCAGATTATTTTCTCCACACACAGAAAAATCTCAGTTGATTTGCAATGTGTTTCCTGCCCCTGCACCCCTCCGTTTTCAGTATGAGTGGAAATCCTTGATGTGGACTAAGGGTATCTGTTCACAGTAAAGGGGGAAAAATGTATTCCCTCTCGTGCCAGGATTGAGTTGTAACTGGCAATTACAGGCCAGGTTGGTGGAGCACTCCTGTGGGTCTGTTAATGCCTTCTGACCATTGCCCATGGACGCAGATTGTAATAATTAGTGTTGTAAGCATAAATACAAAAATGAGGGGGCTGTGCTAGTTGATCCCTAAGGTCCCTTCCAACATCAGAGTTTTAAAATTGGTGAGCCTGAAACTGCTAATGTGTTTATGACTACATCCAATTTATGCCTGGGGACAAATTATTCATTAGAGGGATAGGTCATTTTTCATTAATTTGGCTCAGAAATATAAAATGTAAATGAAAAGCGATTGCCAGCTAACATTAGTAATAGTAATATGTGGCTCTACAACATTTTACCTTCTACAAAGATACTGAAGTCACAGTAATATTATGGATTAGCTCTCTGACCAGAATTTCCTTCAACTTTGGGCAATTTTGTACAAAATTTAGTATTAGGGCACATCTTTGGTATCCTTGTGTTGTCAAACATGCTAAAGGATTTCTCCAAATTTGAGCATGTTCTGGGAGGTGAGGACAGCGAAGACCTAAACTCTGTGAAGCCAGGAAAGCTCTATGAAGACCAGGAACAGGCTCAGCTTCTTTCTAACATGCCTTGGGCATGATATCCAGTGCCTCTTCTCTAGTTCAGCAAAAGAAAATAGCTAATATTCACTGATATCAGAAGTAAAGCAGTTGTCAATAGTCTGATAAAACTGAACACTACAGAGAGCAGGTAGTTGATAGAATATTCTTTTTTTTTCTTTTTATTTGTTTTGTTTTTAGGATTTTGGTTTTTTGAGACTGGGTGTCTCTGTATAGCCCTGGCTGTCCTGGAACTCACTCTGTAGACCAAACTCAGGAATCTGCCTGCCTCTGCCTCCCAAGTGCTGGGATTAAAGGTGTGCACCACCGCCGCCCAGAATGATAGAATATTCTAAACAGACAGAATTATTTTAAGGAGAAGCTATGTGGGACAGGAGATATTTCTAGAGGTCTAGAGAGGATGACACAAGGTCCCTGCATTGAGAGTGCGCTTAGCATCCTTGACAGACTGAAAGGACTCCAGGTGTCAGGAGTGGGAAAAGAGAGAGAAACTTCCAAGACGGTAGTAACACAGAGGCAGGTGCTGACGGGGTTAGTTAGTTAGGGCTTTTATTAAACAGGACAAAAAGCAGTTCAATTCACCATCATATTTCAGGACATACATCTATACAGGAGTAAACATGGGAGAAAGTAATTTCAATGTCATCTTACAACTTGGAACAGAAAAAAAAAACTTGAAAGAGAAAGAAAAAACTATATAGACATATTTAGCTCAAGGTTCTTCTTTCCTTCCTTCCTTTCCTTATTTTTATTCACTTTACATCTCGCTCACTGCCCCCTTCCTGGTCACCCTGTCCCACAATCCTCCCTTCCATTGCCCCAGTTCTAGAACATCAAATCTCTGCAAGGTTAGGCGCATCATCTTCCACTGACCCCAGACAAGGCAGCTCAGCTAGAAGAACATATCCCATCGACAGGAAACAACTTTTGGAATAGCCTCAGCTCCAATTGTTCAGGATCCACATGAAGATCAAGCTGCATATCTGCTACATATGTGTGGGGAGGCCTAAGTCCAGCTTATGTATATTCTTTGGTTCAGTCTCTGAGACTCCAGAGAGTTCAGCTTAGTTGACTCTGTTGGTCTTCCTGTAGCATTCCTATCCCCTTCGGATCCACAATCCTTCTTATTCTTCTATAGGAGCCCCCAAGTTGCATCTACTGTTTTGCTGTGGGTGTCTACATATGCCATCTGCTGGATGGAGCCTCTTAGAAGACAGCCATGCTAGACTCCTATCTGCAAGCACAACAAAGAATCATTAATAGTGTCAGAGATTGGTGCTTGCCCATGAGATGGGTCTCAAGTTGGGCCAGTTATTGCTTGGCCATTCCTTCAGTCTGTCCCATCACCTGTCCCTGCACTTCTTGTAGACAGGAAAAATGTTGGGTTGAAAGTTTTGTGGGTAGGTTGGTTTTCTACGGCTCCACTAGGGTTCCTGTCTGGCTTCAGGAGGTGGCCTCTTCTAGTCATTGGAGACCATATCTCCAATGCTGTGAGTCACAGCTAAAGTTCACCCACATTGATTCTTGGATTCATCCCTCATCCCAGGTCTTTGTCCAGTCATGGAGATTATTCCCACCTTCCCATCCCTATCTGATACAGATTTACATTCCTTCTCATGGTCATCTGGCTATCTCTCCTATTCCTCCCTACACCTGACCTTGAACCACCCCTATTCCCTTCCCCATCCACTCTCCCGCCCAGGTTCCTCTCTGCATCTGCCTCTTATGACTATTTTATTCCCCCTTCTAAGTGAGGTCCAAGCATCCTCCTTTGTGCCTTCTTGTTTAGCTTGGTTGGATCTGTGGAATGTAGCATGGGTATTCTGTATTTTATGGCTAATATCTACTTATAATACCATATCATGCATGTCCTTTGGGATTGGGTTACCTTACTCAGAATGATATTCCCAAGTTCCATCCATTTTCCTGCAAAATTCATGATGTCTTTGTCTTTAATGGCTGAATAATATCTCATTGTGTAGATGTACAACATTTTCTTTATATATTCTTCAATTGAGGGACATCTACGATGTTTCTAGTTTCTGGCTATTACAAAAAAAAAAAAAAAGCTGCTATGAACGTAGTTGATCAAGTGTCTTTATGGGATAGTGGGATAGTGGGGCATCTTTTGGGTAAATGTCTGGGAGTGGTATAGCTTGGCCTGAGGTAGAATTAGTCCCAGTTTTCTGAGAAACCGCCTAATTGATTTCCAAAGTGGTTGTATAAGTTTGCACTTCATCAGCAATGAAGGAGTATTCCCCTACCCCATCTCCTCACCAGCATATACTATCACATGAGTTTTTGATTTCAAGTGATGTAAAACGGAATTTTAGAGTTGTTTTGATTTGCATTTCCCTGATGACTAGGACTTTGAACATTTCCTTAAGTGTTTCTTGGCCACTCAAGATTCCCCTGTTGAGAATTCTGTTTAGCTTAGTAACCCGTTTTTAATTGGGTTATTTGGGCTGTTGGTGTCTAACTTCTTGAGTTCCTCATAAATTTTGGACATTAACCTTCTGTCAGATGTGGGTTTGGTGAAGATCCTTTCCCAATTGGTAGGCTGCTACCAATTTTGTCCTACTGACAGTGTCCTTTGTCTTACAGAAGGTGTTCAGTGTCATGAGGTCCTATTTATCAATTGTTGATCTTAGAACCTGAGTCATTGATGTTCTGTTCAGGAGATTGTTTCCTGTACCAGTGCTTTTAAGGCTATTTCCCATTATTTCCTCTATGGGATTTCTTGTATCTGGTTATGTTGAGGTCCTTGGACCCCTTGGACCAATGTCCTCATTCTAGTGGAGGGGACAGCCACGTAAAGTGATAATTCAAATGTAATATGACATATGCAGTAGTTAAGGCAGAGCCAACAGAACTTCCTCATCCAGGTTATTTCCTAGAAGGGCAGAGGTCCCTTCTTTGGAAGTTAAATTACCAAGTAAATACTAGGAATACCTTTCAAAGTAAGAGATAGTGAGAAGGGTCTTTATACTCATATTTATATCACAGCCTTTTCAGCATTCCAGAGCTGAGATGCCAGCACTTGCTATAACCATGACTCATGATAACCTCCCCTCAAAGTCAAAACAGAAGCTACGATATAAGCACACATACAGAAATATTAAGAAAACATTTACAAAGGCATTTGCATGTAGCCTGGGGAAAGTTTCTTAGAGGATATTACCCAGAGATGGCTACACAGGGCTTGGCCTTCATTCCAGGTTGCCTTCCCAGGACCCTCAAATGACCTGTAGATAATTCTAGGCCATTAGATTATGTCAGTGTATATAATACCTAACTTTTTCAGAAAATATCTTTTTTATTCTAACCATTTACTTAAATGGTTGATGGTAAATATTACCAAATATTATGTTATGTTCATGGTCAATGCAGCGTTTTGTTCAAAAAAATTTAACAACATAAATAATTGCTAGAAAAATTCATAGTGAGGCAAAAATGGAGCTTTACTGAGGGTACAGATTATATTTCTAATATAAACCCAGTGCATTTTTAGTAGCTGTGGGAAGTGTGAATTGTCTCCTGCCTTATAAAGGCACATATCTATTGAATCCTGCCAGAATTTGTTCTTTCCTAGAAATATCCTGGGAGAGAAGACTGTAGCACAAACACGATCTATTTTCTTAGCAAACAGGAGACAGCAAAGGTGCTATCCTAGAAAGACAATAAATATCTCATATCTGTGCCTCATTCTCAATACACAAATGTAGAAATCAGTGTATCCTCCTCTCAGGGCCCATTCCAAAAACAGAACATCACTGTAGTTATCTCCTATAGTATATCAGCCCTGTAGTAGATGCTGGAAACTTTAGGTATTCAAAATGCTAATAATTCTGCCTCAATCTGGTAAAAAGTAACTACCTGGATATTTTCCTTTGGGTCTTATCTGTTCATTGTCTAAAGATGCAATGAAGGTAGAGGCATTCAGCTCGATGTGCATGCTTTAAAATATTAACTTAAAACACTGCTAGAAAAGTATCGACAAGTTGGGAAGAAAATAAATTTTGGCTTGGGATAGCCTACCCACAGTCAATTCTGTATTTTAATTGGTAATGGAGGCATACATGACTGAAAGGAGATAACCAGAAATACACATTTTTATCATAAGAAATGCCAAGCTGCCATTGCTCAAAAAAATAATATCTCAGTCTTTGGAGTGCTTGACTAAGTTTGGCACTATTAACGTTTGGGTCCTAATAGTCCTTTGCTGTGGGGTTAGCTTGATGCAGAGAAGCCTAATACATTGCAGGATTCTTAACAGTATCTTCCACCCTCTAGACACCATCAACAACCTACCTCTTCCTGACCAGTTGTTAAAATCAAAATGTCTCCACATGCCATCAGGGGTCAGGGAACACATCCCTAGGTGAGTACCACTATTTTTCAAATAAAGGCTGACTTTGAATCTATCATATGGGGGTGGGGGCTTGAGTATAAGATAATTGATAGAAATTATGCCACACAAGATGACATTCGTAAAGCACAGAAGAGAATCAGAATATATCTGATTGTATCCTAATGACTCTGCAAAGGTTTTCATACCATTATTGGTCTGTAAGACTAGAGCTGAGGCCATGGTGAAGTGCAGACTAGAATCTTGTCCTACTGAGAGCCAAGGGCAATTATAGAATGCCACTACAATGAGCAACCTCATCCTGATCTATCGTGGGCAGGTTGTTATCAGGAGCTCTAGGATCCAATGAGAAGCCCCACATTATCAGACAGAAAAGAATGTCTTAGAAAGTAGTCATGGATTGACTGTCCACTTGCTATGCTCTCATGAAGGTCCCCTTCTTCTCTGGCTGAGATCTCCTAAAGCTCTCAGCTTATCACCCTTGTCATGCTGGCCCTAGTCCATGCTTCCTCCTCAGAGCTGTCAGAGTGTTCTCTCTGAAGCACAAGTCTGAAATTATCTCTGCCCTACTTGTAAGGCTTTGATGTTGCCGCTAAGATAAAGTTCAAACTCCTTAGCCTGGCCTTCATGTTAACTTCATCTCTTGACACCCCTTCCACATACTTTGAGTCGAAGCTCACATAGGACTGTGTCCTTTTTTGTCTACGTTTATGCAAAGACAGCAACTACTAGTCAGTGGCACGTCAGCATGAGTCCTGTTTGTACTTTTCAAAACTTGTCAAAGGGAAGGCCTTTCTGTTGGATTCTGTGTGTTCTCGCTCTTGTCTTCTTTCTTTCCATAGAGCACATATTTAGCAATGTTACAGTTTACAGTCCTGTTATTTTATCTAACCCCTCACCCTTCCCTATTTCTCCCATTTTCCTCTCAGTCTCTTCTGGTGATAATTCTTCACTTTGCTAAATTTCTACACACACAATAGTCCCCATGCTACTTCTTTTCAAAGGCTTCTGGTAATAGCAGATAATGTGGTACTGGTGACTTCCAATATATCACCTATTGCCCAAGCAACAGATTCTTTAAATTAAATGTCTACAGCACAAGTAGGATACAGATTGCATTGACATTCACTATTTAACATGCCCTCAGTTTGAGTTTTGTTTTTCCACAGATCTGACATCTTTGACATGGCATACAATGTGACTATCTGCATAAGAAGCAATATTTTTTTATTAGATTTTTTTTTATTTTTTTTTTTTATTTTTTTTTTGGTTTTTCGAGACAGGGTTTCTCTGTATAGCCCTGGCTGTCCTGGAGCTCACCCTGTAGACCAGGCTGGCCTCGAACTCAGAAATCCACCTGCCTCTGCCTCCCAAGTGCTGGGATTAAAGGCGTGCGCCACCATGCCCGGCTAATTAGATTTTTTAATTTACTTGTCATATGATATCTCTTTTCCCAGTTTCCCCTCTGAAAAAAATAAAAAAATAAAATAAAATAAAAAAACAAAAACAAAAAACCC
>NW_022196896.1:102446031-102485026 GCF_008632895.1 Mastomys coucha | reverse complement strand
CTGGTATTCCCCTACACTGGGGCATAGAACCTTCACAGGACCAAGGGTCTCTCTTCCCATTGATGACCGATTTGGCCATCCTCTTCTACATATGCTGCTGGAGCCATTAGTCTCACCCTGTGTACTCTTTGGTTGGTGGTTTAGTCCCTGGGAGCTCTGAGAGTACTAGGCAGTTCATATTGTTGTTCCTCCTAAGGGGCTGCAAGCCCTTTAGCTCCTTGGGTCCTTTCTGTAGCTCTTTCATTGGGGATCCTGTACTCAGTCCAATGGATGGCTGTGAGCCTCTACTTCTGTATTAGTCAGATACTGTCAGAGCCTCTCAGGAGACAGCTATATCAGGCTCCTGTCAGACAGCACTTGTTGGCATCCACAGTAGTGTCTGGATTTGATGATTGAATATGGGAAGGATTCCCAGGTGGAGCAGTCTCTGGATTGTCCTTCCTTCAGTCTCTGATCCATAGTTAGTCTCTGCAACTCCTTCCATAGATAATTTTCCCCCTTATAAGAAGGAATGAAGTATCAACACTTTGGTCTTCCTTCTTCTTGAGTTTCTTGTGGTTTGTGGATTGTACTTTGTGTATTCTGAACTTCTGGGCTAATAACCACTTATCAGAAAGTGCATGCCATGTATGCTCTTTTGTGATTGGGTTATCTCACTCAGGATGATATTCTCCAGATCTATCCATTTCCCTAAGAATTTCATAAATTCATTGTTTTTAATAGCTGAGTAGTATTCTATTGTGTAGATGTACTGCATTTCCTGTATCCATTCCTCTGTTGAGGGACATCTGGTTTGTTTCCAGCTTCTGGATATTATAAATAAGGCTGCCATGAACATGGTGGAGGATGTGTCCTTATTACATGTTGGAGCATCTTTTGGGTATATGCCCAAGAGTGGTAGGTATAGCTGGGTCCTCTGGTAGTGCTATGTCCAATTTCCAGGGGAACTGCCAAACTGACTTCCAGAGTGGTTGTACCAGCTTGCAATTCCACCAGCAATGAAGGAGTGTTCCTCTTTCTCCACAACCTCTCCAGCATCTGCTGCCACCTGAGTTTTTATCCTAACCATTCTGACTGGTGTGATTTTATCCATGCTCAGTTAGTGATTAGTCAAGTCCAGTTGATGTTGTCATTAGGATGTCCCCTGGATTCCCTATTCTTTGTGAATTTACTCATATTTTTATTATATGGAGTGTTTCAAATATATATCATTAGTATATGCTGGTCTTGTCTTATTTCAATATGTTATTTTCCTTGTTTCAATTAAAATTATTTATTTTATTTTATTCATGAGTGTTTTGCTTGCATACATGTATGCATGTTCATCATAGGTATCCAGTGTCTGTGAAGTCCAGAAGAGGGCATTCTATCGCCTAAAACTAGAATTACTAAATATTGTTAGCAATCATGTGGGAGATAAGAACTAAACCCCAGTCCTTCATAGAAGCAGGAAGTACTCTTAACTCCTGAGCCATCTCTCCAGGATTTGTGTTCCTGACAAAGTAAGTCTAGTTATGTCTCATCTGCATCAAAAATCCTTCTAGAGCTTTCATAGAACATAGATCAATTATATGGACACATCAGACTAGTAGAATGGAACATCATTGTTACTATAGCAATGTAAAGAAATCCTCTACACCACCTTTGTTAAGTAGCTATTCAGCCCTCATGAAATATTCTTCATTATTGAGACAGAGTTGCTCAGTATTTGGCTGAGATGGCTAGCCAATGAACGCTGGATATCTGTTTCCCTTCAACCAGTTCTGGGGTTACATAGACCTACCTCACCTGGCTTTTAAGTTGATGCTCATACTTCTCTACCAGGTACTTCTCTGGATGAGCCACATCTCTAGTCCCAGTGAAGTCTTTTGTTTCACAATTCTCATATTCCTGCTATGTGACCTCCCTAGACATTCTTGAATTTGCAGTATCACTGCATTCCTATATAGCTCTTTGTCTTAGTTAGGATTTTACTGCTGTCAACAGACACCATGACCAAGGCAACTCTTATAAGGACATTTAATTGAGGCTGGCTTACAGGTTCAGAGGTTCAGTCAGCATGGCACTATCCAGGTAGACATGGTGCTGGAGGGGCTGAAAGTTCTGTATCTTCACCTGAAGGCTGCTAGGAAAGACTGGCTTCCAGGCAGCTAGGACTAGGGTATTAAAGCCCATGCCCACAGTGACACACCTACCCCAACACCTCTATTCCAACAAGGCCACACCTCCTAATAATGCAATGCACTTGGCCAAGCATATACAAACCATCACACTCTTTTATACCTAAACTATCTTTTTCTTACCCATCCTTCTTACCACCTTCTCTTCTTTGTTTTGGTTGACTTATATTTTCTCTTTAGGAACTTGATCAAACTCAACATCGTTTGTGAAGTCCTTTCTTACCTACTCAGATAAAACAAGTGCCTCTTTCTCTTCTTCATCTGCCCTCATAATGCAAAAGTAACGCCATTGTTTATTAAATCACTTCATCTGCCATTTCACTTACTAGATTAACAGTAAATTATTACTTTTCTGGAAAGACTTCGTGTTATAGATTCCCAATATCTACTATGAGACCTAGAGTATAGAGACACTTAAAAGAGTTTGTGAAAAAGAAATCAGGGGATAAAAAGATAAAGAGTATAAGGCATTTTATAGGCAACTTTGAATTTAGTGATTCTAAAATTATTTTTCAATGATTCTCCTATTCTGTTCATGGAGAAAGAATGGCAGGAAATTCATGTAAGAGGCATGACACATGGACATTGATTTAAAATAAACTGAGTGGCAATGCACCCCTCTAGCTCAGTGACTAGAGTGTCTGGGGAGTGAGTTCAGATAGGGATGAAATGTGCAACATCACTAAGGATAGAGTGATTAAATCCCATCACTCAGTATGATTGGCACCACAGGAACCAAACATTTGGACAACTACAGTTTTGTGTAACCTAATAATTTCATATCATGCAGACATAGCCATCAGTTAAACCTAATAATATGAAATAGTCAGGTAACAAAATAATAACACTTTTTGATAAACAGAATTTAAAATTACTCCATCTTGGGAAATACCATCAGACTTCACACAGAGGTTGCTCCCTGTAACTTCTCTTACTTGGTGATGAATAACAAAGGTGGTGCCTCCTGCATCTCAGATTCCATGATTTGGGCCATATATATATGCCAGCATTGGCAGGGTTTATGAACAGCATGGTGACTAAGACAGGCAATGTCTCTCCACAGAAGGTGGGGGAAAGATGGAGCAACAGAAGGATGAGGTCCAATATTATTTGAGGCCAAAAACTGCAAGCTTTGGCAGAGTCATGTCTGCCTTTTGAGAACAAGAGAGTTGAGGTCTCCCACCCCTTCTGGACCACCATCTGCCTCAGCTTTGCTCAGCGAGCATCATGACAGTGAGATCTGAAGCACTGCAGGGGTTTTGACTTTGGGTCTCTGCTGTGTGATGGTATGGAAAACATTGCCAGAAATGCAAGTACTTGTATATTATTTTTTTAAAAATGCCAGATGAGGAGTGGAGTTGTAACAGGAATGGCATTAGTATAAACCATAAGATTAACAACAAGCCACCATAAAACCCCATGGCATCTATTGAAAGAGTTGAACTATGTAGAGCCAAGAAGGAGCTAGAAGCATACCCAGGATCAACAATGCTCATTGTGCTGCTTGATAGAAAACACCATGACCAACTGACAGTTGTTGATTGCTTCCTTAGGGCATAGGGCCTGACCAGCCATTGATGCTATCGCTTCCAATCAAAATTCTAACAAGATGCCATTGAGATTTATGGTATGCAATGCTATTTTGCATTTTCTTAAATATATCACACTATCTGACTGGAATTATTCTAACTGCCATTAACTGGGTACTTGAAGGTCAATAGTCCATTGTATTGTTAAACATAATATGTATTGCTTGTGATAAAAGAACTAAAAAGTCTTCTGCTGCTTCCATGAAGTTAGAATTTTACCTGCTGAATAGTCGATCTAATTGTGTGACTTTACATTCTGGATGTCAAACAGATACATCTGCATTTCATTATTTGACCCTATGAAACCTAAGCAAGATCTGAAAATAAGGCATATGACAGAGAGAGAGAGAGAGAGAGAGAGAGAGAGAGAGAGAGAGAGAGAGAAAGAGAGAGAGAGAACCTCTTTGTCTCTATTGTGACTATCTCACTGTCTTCGATGAGAAAATAAATGAAAATGAATCCATGCTCAGCTCTGCAAAGCTTCACACATAGCTATTACAAGATGCACTTCCTGAAAATTACTGAAAATGTAAAAGTCCCTTAAGTGCTCAGAGCTCCAAAGTGGTTCCTAGTGTATTAAGTTCAGAGGAGAAGATGATTTTTGTTTGTTTGTTTGTTTGTCTGTTTGTTTCTTAGAAAAGTTATAAAATTAGCAATGACCACAATGTGATGTTCTCTTATGCCAGAAAACACAACTAAATTCTACCAGCCTGATGCCCAGTCACTTGTCATATAAAATACACACAGTTAGGACACACCCATTTTGAAATCCTATGTAGAGTGAGAGGCATGTATCTTTGGAGTAAAAACATGCAAAAATAAGATGACAGAGCCTACCCCACACCATTCCCACCTTTTACTCCCCTCCTCTAAAAGGGAATACCTCTACATCACACTTTATACAAGGCTCTTATGCCATGCCAGCATTCCATGTCCTGATGAGAGATGGGCAGTGAGAAGGAGCTTTACAATCACAAATAATCCTAAGAAGATTAAGTGTAGATAAATGATCATTGCAGTGGATTTGTTTAAACACTCTGTGGAATGCTGGCAGAGCCATGAACAACAGTTTTGACCTTAGCTCCTCTCCTGGAGGCCAGACACCTTTTCCAGACATGGAGCCAGTAATGGGAAATTAAAGGCAATAAAGTGACAGCTGGAATCCTATAATAGACAAGGTTTATATTGTACTCAGAGCAATTCACACTTGAATTTCTTTCCAATGACTTGGTTTTTTTCTCATTCAAGGTTCAAGTTGGTGGAGCCTCTTGTGGTGGTGTTGATTTCACTGTCTTCCTGCACCTTGTTCCAACTCTACAGCTTTCTCCTCTTCTCCCCTGGTTTACGAATGTGGTTAGGTGAAGGGAATCAACACCTGAGTGTCTGGTGCATAAAGAAAATGTACTTGATGCTCTCACGTAGTCCACTTCTCCCCATTTTGCACAGTGCCATAATTTTCCAATTTTATGAGTACCTGGAGTTGGGAACGTGTCATTCATGACTACTTCTCTGCCTTCCCCAAAGTATCTGAATCGAGTTTGATTGTATAGCAGAAAAATCATGAAGGGGCTTGTTCAGTGGCAGAGAAACCAACTGATGCGCATCAATTGGTTGCAATAAGAAAGCAACGAAATAGCTGTTTTCACTTGTAACAGTGCTAATCCTCTCAACACACCTTTGTACTGTGCTAATTCTTGGTCAACTCAGAAAGCAACTGAGGTTTGTGGAAATTAAATAATTTTCTTTTGTGCTTTTGGCTATGGTGATCAAAGAGGGATTTTAAAGTAGGCATCCTGACTCCAGAATGAGACTTCTAAATGAGTTTTCAAATAGAAATAAATTTATTTGAATGTGCTCATGGGCAGAAACTGGGCGCTTATCCTCTGCCACTCAATACACTTTCTTGTCAAGGAGGGGAAAAGTGACTTCTAGCTACCTCATTGGGAATACCAGGGGAAATGTGTTGCACTATTGAATGTCATCTGTGAAATGTGTCACATCTGAAAAAAATATTAAGATCTCTGCTTAATGGGGAAACCGAGTGGGTAAACAGATGGTCACAAAACTGTCTGTCTGGGAAGCGTGATGATAGGAACATGTGCAGAGGATCACGAGACAGCCAAGGAAGGAGTAACTGCCTGGAAAGGTTGCTTGGAGGAGGAAATGGTCGACTTCTGTCTTAGAGGAAAAAAGAGGAGTCCACCAGGCAAGGAATGGATCGAAAGACAAGAAGGCAGAAAGAGAAATGCATGCCAAAGAGCATTCCACAGTCATGAGTGTTGGTGACAGAAAGCTTTTAACATGCTTTGGCAGGTAAATCTGTGGGAAGCCCAGGTGAACATTTGTGGTCACGGTTGTTTCTCATTTGTAGGTTTTCTCTGTGCAGTGAGTAGGATTTTAGCTTACAGAGCATTTAGAAACCAGGGAAGGATCTAAATCTCAGCAACAATGTGACACTGATGATTTTTTTTTCTCAAAATCACTGTGGAGAAAAGAAAGAAATGAAATTGGGAGACCTGGGAAGATCAGGAGAGTGGCCGTGATTCTGACTGCCATGTAGAAACTGGGAATGTGCAAGAGAATGCAGACATGAGCCCAGCAGAAGGATAAAGGGGAGACTAGCCAAAAATAGACCACTAAAGAACGAGGTGATAGAACCAGTTCTAACTGCTGAATAAAGAAAGGAAAGGCTCCGATATGCAGAAAAGCTCTAAATCAAGTAACTGTGAACTCAAGCCATTTCCCATGAGAAGTGCATAGAAAGACTCTGGGGTATTCAAATGTATTCACTCTTTATTAATTACTTAACTTTTGATACAGGTCTTACTATGTAGGGCAGGCTCAATTCACCACCTCCCCCCTTCCCCCATTTCTTCCTTATAGAGGCTGGCATTATAATAATGAACCATAACTCTGGGTCTCATATTCATTGTAGGTAGAAAACTACCTAGCCATGTAAAGAGTTAGAAGCTGGAAGTAGAAGAAAACACCTTCCCAGAGGACAGGAGATCCAGAGAGAAAGTGTGGGAGCCGTGTGCTGTGGGAATCAGCATTGAAGCTTGGGGGTCAGCTGTGTTCTCAGAGAATCTGATGAAAGAGCATTGATAGAAGAGTAAAAAAGAGTCTAGACTGGCTAGAAACGGAAGGGTGAGTGTTGGGGTACAAGAGGCTGGCGAGAGACACGGTTTGAACAGTTTGAGGTAAAGATCTAGAAAACACCCTTTGGTGTGTCAACAGAAGAGAAAATTGCATGAAGCTGAAAATAGTCATCTATTCAAATATTCTAGAAAGTCCAGCTGTCATAAGAAACTAACTGTATAACAGACTGGCAGAAAGGTCTCAGGTAGCCTGAGGGGCCAAGATTGTACTAGGTACATGGAGGCAAAGTCACGTGATGGCAATTTGAACAAAAACAAAACAAAACAAACAACAACAACAAAAGGAATGAGAAAGGAATATACACTGGGGTCTCCTCTCTGAACAGAGTCCAGGATCATGTATTTCATTTTCACATTTAGTGTTTCTTCGGTGTCATAAGCAAGTGAGCCCTGCTATTTATATGCCACTTAATGACTTCATCTTACTGATCTGTTTTTCAATGTAACCAATTAACTTTTATCCATTTCTCAAAGCATAAGCTTTTAAATTAGCAACAGCAAAAAGGCTGAATAAATCAGGCCTCTAGCTCCCTTCCATTCTCTCCCATTCATTTATCTCCTGTTTTTTTTTTTTTTTTTTTACACTGACCTTTCCAGAGTAGCCATTATTCCACATTTAGTTCCTTTTGAAAGCTTTATGGTTCTAACTCAGTTGGGAAATGTCATCACTCCTGTTGTCCAGTCTTGCTTGATGCCCTCCCCTTGATGGCACCAGTTTTAAATCAAACCAGAAACAATGTAACCTAATTTCCCTGTTACTTCTTCCTGGGACTTGATTCAGCACTTCCTTCATGTTTTTGTTTTGAACTTTTAGTGATATTATAAAAGGTTGCTACATTGTATCTAATCACTTTACTTAGTTCAGGAAACATACGCCTTGAAAACAGAAGACAATTGATGTGTTGTCAGGATGAAACAGGAGCCATGTGAGTATGTGTGTGTATATGTGTATACAGGTGTGTATGCAGGTGTGTATACAGGTGTGCTCACTCGTGAGTGTGCAGGCATCAGTCAGATGTCAATGTCCCTGTCTTCCTACATCATATTCCACATTAGTTTTTGAGACATGGGCCTCACTAAATCTGAAACTCGTTGATTCAGCTAGATTAGACGGCTAGCATGCACCCATTATCCACATTTCTTTATCCGCCCAAGGTTGGGGTTACTGGTGAGTGCTGCCACACCCAGGTTTTTATATGGATTTAGGGGATCATGTTTGTACAGCAAGTGCTTTTACCCACTGAGACATCTTCCCAGCTCCAAGAGGTGTGTTCTGTTCTTGTAACTTCTTATCTGAGCAGTGGGACGAAGAGGTACAAAGTGGACCTCTGTAGCTACTCAGCTGTTCTACCTAAGCAGCAACCCAGCAGGGCAAGTCAAATTGATTCAGACCCACTTGGCTCAGAGTCCACTTTGATGACTCCATAGGGCTCTGCTGAGACTTATAAAAATAGCCAGAGATGTATTTAAACAGAATATTTTTATACTGAGGAATAAACTCTATGCATACAACTAAGTTAGCATAAATATAGATTCAGCCATTCACAAACATTGTTCAGAAGGGATGGAGATCAGATTCTCGTCAGCCACCACACCGGTTTAAAACTAGTAAAAAGAAGCACAGGCAGGAGTGCTCGCATGCTGCCTTGGCCTATTCCTGAATTGCTTTGTATTTCCTACTCCTGAAACATAGTGTAACACTTTGCTTTTTGTCTTCTGAAATGTCTGACCCACTGTAGTCCAGGCCAGCTCAGGTCAGATTGTATGCCTGTGGCCTTCTGTGAGTAATGGCACTGTAGCAATAACTCTTGATATGTAGATTTGGATTTAGCTATCCATACAGAGGCCACAACAAAGTCACCTCACCTATGGTTAGAGAATGTGTGATGTCTAATTCTTTTCACAATTTCTATCTCTTTCTTTAATCTACCTGGATGACCCAGGACTGCTGATCCTCCTTTCAACTATGACTTTGGAGTAGGGAAAAAAAGTTCTGATACAGGAAAGGCCTTTAACAAAATCCAATGTTTCAATAATGAAATGGAATGGATAGAGATGACAGGGATATACCTCAGCATAATAAGGTGATGTATAAAAAACTTATAGCCAATATCATGCCAGATGAAGAAAAACATACAATGCTTGCTCTAAGATCAGCCACAAGACAGGGTGCCCACTGTCTCCATGTCTATTTGATACAGTGCTTGAATTCTTAGCTAGAGCAATAAGACAAGAGACTAGATAAAGAGGATACAGATAGAAAAGGAAGAAGCTAAAATGTCTGCCTTTGAAGACAATATAGTTCTATAATAAGAGACACTAAAAATTCCACCAAGAACATTTAGAGTTGATAGATTCTTTCAACAAAGTGCCAGGATATAAAACTACCAGGAAAAAAATCAATAATTCTTAACTACTTAACAACAAACATAGTATAAAAGACCTGGGGAAACTATCTCATTCGCCATAGCCACAATAAAATATCTGGACACGAATTAATTTAAGTAAATGAAAGACAATTACATTTTAAGAAAAGACACTAGGAGATGGAAAGACCTCGCCATGTGCATGGATAGTAAGAATTAATGTTGTAAAGATAGAAGATAGCTATCCTACCATAACAATGTCACAGATTCAGTGTAATACCAATCAAAATCCCAGGGCAATTCTTCGCAGACAGAAAAAACAAAACAACAACAACAACAACCACAACATTCCTTAAAATCCAAATGGAGGCAGGAAAGACTGAGCAGAGTCAAAGTAGTCCCAAACCAAAAAAAAAAAAAAAACACCATGAGAGGAATCATCATTCCTGATATCAAGTTTTGTATAGAGCCAGAGTAATAAAAGATACATCAAACAGACAGGGCAGCTCAATGAAATAGAATAGAGGATCCATATGTAAAATCCATGAAATACAGCTACCTGACTTTTAGAAAATATGCCAAAAAGAAGACACTTCTTCACTGTTTGTGTTTTTGGAGGGAACCAGCTGAAGCAGTTATAATGAAAATCAGTGTTTAGGGTTTCAAAAGCTCGATTGGTCCTAACTATACTACTCCCAAACATATAACTAAGGAATTCTGTATCCCACCACAGATAGAATTGCTCAAACAAGTTCATTATTGCTTTGTTTACAACAGCCCGAGAATGGAATTGGCCTAGATATCCATCAGTGGATGGGCAGATAATGAACATACGGTACATGGACACAATGGAATTTTATTCAGTTGTAAGGAAAAATGAAGTTTGTAGATAAATGGATGAAAACGGGAAAATAATTACACTGAGTGAGATAACCCAGGCTCAGAGAAGGAATTCATGCCTGGTACTGGAAGCGCCATCAAAAAACCTGTGGCTGAGGTCTTTGGCCCTAGAGTGAACTTACTACCATTGTTTAGCTAAACTGTCATGGCACCAAACTATCTTTTAAATATTTATGTTCATGACCATCCATAAATGCTACCCCAGCCTTTATCAGGGAACCTTCTCTTTACAATGAACAGAAGTCAACAAAGAGACACATGGCTGCTCAAGGGGCTAAGAACTACTCATAGTTAAGTGCTTAATCCCGAAAAGGACATTTACACCACGCTCCCTAAGGCTCAGGGATCATTGCAGAAGAAAGGGTGGAAGAATGTAAGAGCTGGAGGGGGTGAAAAGAGCCATCAAGACCATATTTTGGGCATGATACAATGTAATCTTTCTTTCACTGTAGTAGCTGCCTATACAACACTGGGCCTGTCAATAGTCAGTAATGGTCAGAGAAGGGCTCATAGACCTGGACTTATTCCCTAATGATTCTTTTGAGTATTGATGGATTCTGGTGGAGCAACAGCCATTGTCTTCATTTGTATACCTACTAGGAGTCCACCAAGCTCCAAAAAAAAAGAAAGAAAAAAAGAAAAAGAAAAAGAAAAAAAGGAAAACAACGAGTTCCAAACCCATGGTCAATCAGAGGACCTTGGTTAAGCTTACTAGATGAACAACAACAACAAAACCCTTAAAAACAAAAAGAAAAAAACAAACAAATAAACACATGAATGATGGAAAGGAAACTTTAGGGTGAAAGTGAGCAAGTAATAGAGAAAGGAAGGAAATTTGGCAGGGTGGAGGAGTTATAATCAGAATGAGCTCTCTATAGGTATGAAATTATCAAAAACCAAATTCAACAAAGATTAAATAAGACAAATTTAACATTAATGCTGATGAAATTAAATTAAATTAAAAATTCAATTTGAGTATTAAAACAACAACCCTGCTAAAGAAACCATCTCGAAAATGAGCACGCTTGGGAATGTTTGGAAATTGATCCACCTCTTGGTGTATGTATGGCCTTCTAATAAGATCCCCATATTTCCATAATTGGGGAAAGCTTTGCTCTGGAAATTATTGCAGGGCTCTATTGTTACTAAACAGGTAACAAGTCTTTGTCATTTTTCTTTTACTTCTTAAATTAAAATATAATTATATCATATATCCCATTATTTCCTTCTTCCAACCCCTTCCATGTACCAGCCTTACTCTATCTAAAAATCCTACTCTCTTCTTTAATTAGATAGATAGTTAAATGATAGATGATAGATAGGTGATAGATTAGATAGATAGGTGGATGATAGTTATAATGCATATACATACATATATGTATGTCTATAAGCACATATGTACACATATAAATATATTTATATATATTCCTAAATAAATAATACTATATGCTCAGTCCATTAGTATTGTTTGTATATATCTATAGAATATCACTTTCAATCATCCAAAGTAATTTTCTCTGTAGCTCTTTCCTGCTTCATACTTCAAATGACAAGTAATTTGCTCATTCACCTTTTACTAAACATCCACTAAGCATAATTTAGGAATATTACAACTAAGGTAACTCTGCCTTTCTGCATAAAGCCTCTCTTCTAGCTGGGAACTTCCAGGACAAGCATACATATGCTTGCTTCTCAGGCTTTGGTAAGAAGTTGCAAGGCAAAGTTAAAGATTAGACAAAGCTTCTCATTATTCAGCCCAAGAGCTAAAGGGTGACAGAAAACTCTTTAGAGTGAATGGAAGAATGACTCAGGGTGGGGAAAGAGAATGCGGGTACATTCAGAAATATGAACTAGCACAAACCAGGGCCCGGGAGTATGCAGCTGGGAAGGAGCAGGACCTTTACATGGTACTTTGCATAGTTGAGCATGCTGGGGCTTTGCATGGTTAGAATGTTCTCATCTTGGAATCATGTAAATATAAAGAAGAAGAACATTAGTCACTACCACAAAGAGCAACTGCATCACACCTTTGAGGAAATTTGTTATTATAAGGGTGACAAATGCCTGCCAGAGAAGGGTGAGGCTGAAGCTGAGGCTGAGGCCAGAGCACCAAGCCAAGGCCATCACACAAAAGGAGGGCATAGACAAAGGACTCTTTGTTCTCCGGAAGGTTAGTCAATGGAAGTTTTTAAGGCAGAAGTAAAATTGTGTAGTGTTAATTTGACAGGGGAAAAATAATCAAGTCAAATAAAATTCAGGGTCAGAGTTGGAGGAGGGTTGGTCTCAGAAAAAAAGGAACCAAAAGGCAGTAACATCCAGAGTGTGGTGTTAAGTCTTGAGTAAGAACAGTGCAAAGCAAAGGGGACTTACTGGTAGGAGAAATGAGAAATGAGGAGGTTGGAGCTGAAGATACAATGGACCAATTCAGGATGTCACCAGGTTATATGATTGATTGACATAGTGTCTGGGAGAATGGACACCCATTCATACAAACTGACTTCTAGTCATCAAGAAGTACATATGGTTACACCAAATTTATGGTAAAAGAAAAGGAGACTGTGGCAAGCCTGGTCGACATTGGGAGAGAAGTGTGTGGTGTACCCAGAAGGAACAGTAGAATTACTAACTGTCCACAAGAAACTTGCCATTCAATAAAGACAGTTTCTGAAAAGTCTACACTATAGCCCCAAATTGAGTGACATAGGAAAGTATAGCCAGATTTAGGAGATTTTCATGATTTAATCATCATAAGTATTCTTAATTTAACAATGTATAAAAATTAGTTATGGTCTCTCTTCTAAAAATGCTCCCATCTCCCTGTTAAAAAGTATCATTTTCTATATGAATCAAACAGCTATTTGGGTATCATGTAATCAAAACAACTGGACTGCTTTAATTACTCACTCAGAAAATAGTTGTTTTGGAACTGAGTAGAGGACTATGACAGGGGACCCCACAAAAGCAGCTGAGCACAGATACCAGAGACAGTGAACTTCTGAGGAATACACCCACAAGGGCTGCTCTTATACAAGTGTGTCTGTTTGGTAAATACTGCAAGTATCTGCAGTGACTCACAAGAGCTAAGTGCCTGTGGTAGAACAGAGATTAAAGTAACAGCATAAAGCATTAGGCAAGTGACATCTGTTCTCTGTCATAAGTCAGTGTTGAGACGTGCTTTGTGGGGCATACAACCTGATCAAACAATACTTTCACCACCCTGAGAAATGTCATGTTAAAGAAACAGCGACTAGGAAAACAGTGGGAATGGTGCAATATATACACTGTACAACTCAGTGAGGTGCACATAGGAGCCATTGGAGCAGGAGCTTACCGCTGTATCTCAGTCACTTACCCATGAATTCTGTGCTGGCTTGGTACATGACGAAAATGTCTATGAGAAAGGTTATTGCTTAGACAGGGAAGATGAAGGTGAAATTGCTAACTATTATTAACATTCATTGACTTATTCTACAATTTGGGGGCGTTTAATGCATGTCAGGCTCAGTAACTCCAACAGTGAGTGAATCAGACTCACCTGATGATCTCACTCAGAAACTGAATTCTTTAGTGCCCTTTGGACCACTGAATTGTCTAGTGTGCTTTGGACCTCTTAGGTCTTGAGAGTCAAGTGTAAGGCTTAGAGTGGCATCTTCATTTTCTAAGAACAGAACTGGTTTCGTTCACAAATGCAATAGAGTTAATAACTGTCGAAGATAGCACTAGACCCTGAGTTCAAGGCTTTGAGAAATATAACTCTTTGGTAACCAAAGTAGTTCCCCACGAAACACTTCAAGGCATTAAAGTGATGAAATTTCATTCACAATATGTAAGAACTGGAAATAACTTGAATATCCCACAATAGGGTAAGTTAATAATACTTATTACTCATGTGGTAGAACACTATGCACTCTTCAAAATGATTGAATTGTAATCATATGCAATATAAGGGAAATATAAAAGATCATGTGTTGTATATCCATTTACACCAAGTTTAAGGTCACATAAAACCAATATTGGTGATAAAAATCAGAGAATTGGCTATCCTTAAGGGGGTGAGAGAGTCTGAGATGAGCCTTGAGGAGCCCTTTGATGTATTAGGAATGAGGTATCCCTGACTAGAGTGATAGCTAAAGCTACATAAAAGTATCAGATTCATTTACTTGTATGTTTAAGGCTGGCACACCTTATGCATATCTGTTTTATAATCACTAATAGTGTCAGGAAAGAATTAGCTGATGAAGTATGTATCTTTGAAGTTGGGTTTTTAAAAAGAGTTCCAGCATCTTAGCAATTTAGTCTATAGACTCCTCAGACCCCACTTCAGTCTAGACCTGTACTATATCACATTAGCCCAACTTCTGGAAGTGCCGACTGATCCACTTGATCCACTTGCCATTGGCCCTGTTACACACTGAAGCCAGTAATTCATCCTAAATAGTGTATTGTCATCTTTAATTCTTCTTGTGCCTTCCTTGAGTCTCCACTTTTTCTACAATATGAAACCCAACATCTTCAGCAAAAATATGTGATCTTTTTCAATCTTTTCTCAGCCAACTATGCTAGTGTCCAAATGGCCTGTCACCTCAATTTACTTTCATTCCTTGCTACCTCCACTTCTTTTTACCAATATTTATTGAGTGGCTACTGTGTAAGACATTTCACTGGGTAGTAGAGAAATGCAAATGAATGGGACAGAATCTTATCATAGATAAGTATAGATAAGAGAGGACAGAACAAATGCAGCACACCTAATGATTACATAACCAGAGACAAAATGATGATGATGATGATGATGATGATAATAATATAATAATAATAATAATAATAATAATAATAATAATAATAATAATAAAATAGTTAAAGGCATTGAGAAATCCAGAGAAGAAATGTCAACTCATCTTAGTAGGTTCTTTCTAGATGTTGGACCTTGAGTGGACAGGAGCTAAGTATGACAATTATGACAAAGTATGGGATAGCTAGGAAACAACATACAAAGAAACCAAACATAAAGAGTTCAGGGAGATTAAAATTTATGGTTCCAAGGTGAGGATAAGGCAATGCTTATGGCTGCATGCAAAAGAAGACATCGTATCATCAAGGGCCTTGATGTAACACCAAGAGTTTGGATTTGATCCTACAGGATTCAGGAGGCTCCCAGACACACCCAAAGCTATGGGCATGCCAACTGCATGGTGCCGCAGCCACCCTCGCTGCTTTCCCAACTCTTTGCCATAGTAGGTTTTGTTCCTTCAGCTCTGAACACCAACCCAACCTGGCAAAGTTGTATTTATTGTTCTGAGTTATATTCTTGACAACACAGAAGTGCTTTCATTGAACTTGGCATAGACTTTGGCCACTGGTTCCCAGCAGGATGGCTGGCTGTGAGAACACATTCCTCAGCTGTTCTGTTGGCTGCTGCAATGCTATACAAACGTGTGGCTTTAGATTTCACTAGGCTCTTCTCATGTGGCAACCCAGGCCATGCCTTACAGTGTCAAGAAAGGTTGAGATCAACAAATGGGTTGGATTGCATTTTATTTTAAGTATGCTCTGATTCATTTTATATAATGTTGTTTGTCTTTGTGGGAGCTCGGGTCCAAATCTGCCATGAACATATAACAAACTTTGGGATCTAACTTAATTATTTGTGTAGGCTAATCTCACGCTGCTTTCATCTTATTTTCCTCGTCCTGTTAGCTCAGTGTCCTGATTTTCCTATTTACTTTCAAATGCACTGTCTATAATTGTGAGATACTTCTGAAATCATTTTGGGGGCAATTTGTGCTAGATTAAATTAATCAACAAATTTCCTTTCTTTAACATCCTTTATTTCCTTGAGTTTTGTAAATCCTCCCCAATACTCTGCAGACAATGTCAATCACTGCCCAATCGTCTTCTGTTGCCCTGATCTTCTTCCTCTTGTATTGCTTTGCATGCAGTCTTTTCCATCATTGTTCCCTTCAGGAGCCCCATGACATCAGAAACAGAGACTTTCAATACTCTTATTATTTTGCTAGAATCTAGTACTGTGGAGACACATTTCATGCTTGCTATAGGAATAAATACATATATGATGAAAGAGAAGAAGACCTGGTTAAGCATTTACCTTTAAGAGAATAGCAAATGGCATAGAAGAACACAAATAAAACAGTGATGAGGACTCAAAGGGCTTCAAAACATATTTTTGAATCTGAAGTTCAGAAATAAGAGAGAAATGGAAGTTGCATGTGTTTACAGGTAAAGGATAAAAGGGCAGCTTATCGAATGGCTGGTTCCCAGAATACTGCCATGCAAGAATGCTTATCTAGTACCTGCTGAATTATTGTACTGGAGGCTGTGCTTAGGCACTATGAAAACCAAGGAACAATAACCTTGAAGGAACATGAACTTTTAATCCTCTGATTAAGGGCATGTTGCATGAATTTAAAAGGAAAAGCAGAGAGAGAGGGAGCAGCATTTACTAACTCAGAAAAATCTGTGAAAATATTTACTGAGTGCTTTTATGCTCTCAGTTGTGGTGACTCATTCATACTCATTAGCATCCTCATTCATCCTCATTAGTATCATTCAATACTTTCCCATGTATCCAGAACATTCATGGGCATGTCTCCCTGAGATTCCCAATGGCCCTGGAGAGGCAAAAGAGCAAAAGCCTTCTTCCTCTTCAGGAGATGGAGGGACTGATTCTCCATCAGAATGAAGAGTGTATATAAGTTCACTCACAGGGCTAGGGGTTGATAGCATGGAAAGGGTGGCTCTCTGACTCACAGTCTCTAGCACTTTACCCAGGTTATTTTGCTAACTCAACATGTTTTAGACAGTATCTGATATTGGCTTACCAAAGGACTGAAACCATTCTGGGAGTTTCATCCCTTTGTTTCTTTTATGCTGGCTTACTGGAACCTCCGGGATGACGTCCAAGTTCCTCTGCACTGCATTTGAGGCCCTTCCCAAGCTGGCTCCACCTGCCAGGCAGTGTAATTCCCAAAGCTTTCCCTGGGATATCTGCACCTGCTCTGCTTCATTCTCAGAGCTTTAACCCAAACCTTTCCAGCATCATAGGATGTCAGGGAGGTTCATTGTTAATGCTTCAATATTATTAAATGTTCATAAATTTTGTCAATTCCATAACCTATCTCCATTTGTTTTATCTAAGAAATGTTCATGTGTGAAAACATTTAAATGACTTGTTAAATGGTGTTCCCAATAATTTAGCCTCAAAGCAAAAGTAAAACTCTCAAGATAATTCACCATCTTTATCCTCCATCCTTAGAGACTACACTCCATGAACTAGATATGAACCCCAAATTGAAAGATAACGCATGTTATCATACTGTGAATTCACTTGAGGAACAATATGTATTTCATTCGTCTTCATAATGTTAGACATGTTGAGACATAGTCTTTTTGAGATGGGAGGATGGATGAGTAGGTGGATAGATAGGGATGGGTAGATGGATAGATGAATGGGTGCATGGATAGATGGGATATGGGTAAATAATATGAAAATTGTGAAGAAAAAACTTTGGATTTGCCAATCATTTAAAATGTCTATAATTAACTGGTGGTGGTCTTTTTGGCCTTCTCACAAAACTAGAAACCTTGTTGAACAGATTAAAAATCTCATATGTGATGACAAAATATCCATTTTCTGGCAACAACACAGTAGAAAACTTCTAAATCCAATTTCTGTCGTAAATCCTTTCCTCTGGGTTCTCAGAGCAGTCTTTTCTCCTTCAGCATGCACAAGGTGGTGTCGATTTTCATTCTCAGAATCTCCTGGGCCTGTATTTATTGCTTATTGATTGTCCCTAGTCTAAACTAGGCCTATGCTAAAATTCAAATTCCTCCCATTATCAAGCAGACAATGGGTGGTTGCCAGCTATAGGGGCAGGATAGAAAATGAACATTGACTTCTTTTTCTGTGTGTGTGTGTGTGTGTGTGTGTGTGTGTGTGTGTGAAAAGAACAAAGGATGAGGAGAAAGGTGCCCCCATTGGATAAATTCTAAACTTCTTTCTTATTAGGAAAGTGACAAACATCCATGAACCAAGAGTTCCTGTGTCTCAGTTATTGCTGAAAAGGGGAAATGAGGCTACTTGCGGGAGGGGTCATGGCTGTTGGTTGTCCAGTAGCAAAACAGAGTCTTTTTACTAATGATTTCTGAGAACTCTACCAAAAACTTTTAGGTGGCATTTCCTTTCCGTGGACTTTTTTCTTCCAATTAAGACATTGCATCTTATCTAATTCTTGATTTTTAAAAATTTTTTTACTTAGAGTGTGTGTATATGTGTATGTGTGCGTGTGTTGAAATGTCCATGTGTGTTAGTATACCGAAGAAAGGTAATAAAAAAAAAAGGTCCCAGAGGTACGTTTACTCTCTACTGAGTTCTGAGCTGAAGATAACCATGATTTTTAGAAAGGCAATGGGCATGACCTTTTAAGCTGGAAAAAATAAGCACAGAATATTAGAATTGATGGGGTTGAAGAGATAGCTCAGAGGTTGGATATTTCCTGTTCTTTAAGAGGACTAAAGTTTAGTTTCTAGCATCCACAGCAGACTGTCTTTATTTCCTGACCACACGTAACTCCAGTTCCTGGGGATCTGGTGTCCTATTCTGGCATCTACAAACTGCTCAGACTCACACACAAAGACATGCACACATACACATAAAAATGAATAGAATTTGTGGACATTTTTTCATATCTTGGGATTTATTATTTAATTTATTTATTATTTAACTTTCTTTAACTAAAACATGAGTGAATCAAACACAGCCATAGAGAGTATAAATTAAGTCCTGAGAAAACAGTATGTGTGATGTAGTTTCCTGTAGAAAAGAAGAAGGAAATGTCAAAATAAAACAGTAGATACTCACATGTTTCACCTCTGTGTTTTCTTTACTCTTTCTTCCTCTTTCTACAGCTACCACCCCTGCATTCCTTTGCTCTCCTCCTTTCTCCATCTCCTCCCTTTTGCTCCTCCAAATGATATTACATTAGAAGCAAAGGTTTCAGTTAACATTCAGTATGAATTTAGGAGAACTCCTTAAACTTCCCTTAATGTTGGAAGACTCACATTCTTGAACATTTTTCATTCTGTGGCACTTTTCCCTTGGACCAAAATAATCCACCATCTTTAGACACATTTCCAGCCACACTCTTTAAGAGTTTCCCTTGGTGAGATGGGGCACAGCACTGATTCTAGACCTACATGGATAGAAATACTTTGAAGTACAGAGTAGAGGTTGAGTGAGACCTGGTACAGACTTTAATCATGGTCATGCAGATACTTCTGGACAATACAGAAAATCAGGGGTTCCAGCTCTGGAGAATCACGTGGACTATATTTTATGTTCAGTAAAAGAACGCACACCTGTCAGTGCCCTGTATCTCTCTGGTCAGTTTCCTTCTCAATCTGTCATGTTAATTGGTAATCTTCTTTAAACCGACTATAACATTTTCCAGGTTTCTCTCTAACATTGATAAAATTTGAATTATCCCTCTTCTATCTCATTCTTGGATTGGACCCCAGTTAGCCTGCCGGGCTGCTTTCTACCCTCCTGACCTCTACCCTCAGGCAATAGGAGTGCCATACTTGAGTCTCCTTGCTATGCAGGTTGTCCTAGGCAGTCAATTTACACTCTGCACTGTGACTTCACTCCACAAATCACTGAAACCTGGAGCACTCTGAAGGTCAATAATCCCTCATTCCATGCATATGTCAGCCTGAGTGCTACCCCTTTAATGTATTTGTGTTTCCAGTGTAGGATCGCCTATGAGGCAGATTATCCTACCATCTATGTGAGGACACTTTGTATTACTCAATTTCCACACCCTAAGCTTTCTTGATAATCTACCCAACTGTCTCTGACCTAGGAAAATTCATTCAGTGCTTAGCTGAAAGACAATGTGATATTTTGGAACTTTTGTTTTTTTTTTTAAGATTTATTTATTATTACATGTAAGTACACTGTAGCTGACTTCAGACACACCAGAAGAGGGCGTCAGATCTCATTACAGGTGGTTGTGAGCCACCATGTGGTTGCTGGGATTTGAACTCAGGACCTTCCGAAGAGCAGTTGGTGCTCTTACCCGCTGAGCCATCTCTCCAGCCCCCGACAATATGATATTTTGCAGGGGCCGGGGGTCGGGGGGAGGTACAGAAGTGTCTCATGAGCTTCCTGAAAGAACTGGTAGCCTCTTCCAAACCCAAGTTGTCCTAACTACACTATTTAATTCTAACAGCAGATATTAACAGGCCTGTTCACAATCAACTTAGTGGCATAACAGCAGGATTTATTAACAGATCTTAGAGTTTGAACATTACCTGGCCTTGAGTTCATCTAGCATGTTGCCGATCTCCAAGAACGCCACAAAAAAATCTGATGATAAGCAATCCCCTCCTACTCTCGGGAGCCAAAAGAAGGGATATTGATTGAAATTCCAGCAAGACTGGAGTAGCCCATCAGAAAATGACCCTATGTGGTGTCTCAAAACTTATTTTTCCTCACGTCTTTGTTCCTGGGAAATAATCTCCTCTACCCTTCTCCGCCTCTCTAAAATTGCACTTTCAACGTTGGTTAGGGAGAAATACATCCATTTTCTTCATCAAAATCATTACATCAGGCTGAAGTGTTTAGGGGAGAGCAGCGTTGTGATTCAAGAATACTATGGATTACGTTGAGGGGGGGCGGTGGATGGAGAACTAGATCTGGGCTGAAGTATGCATAATAAACCGATAATGGGAGGCTCAGAGGGGAAAGTATACAGATGTTCACTGGAAATTTTCTCTAAACTTTGCTACACATTTGAAAAAACGTTTCATTCTACACTGTTAGAGTAACACCCCCTCCCCCTTCCACACATAAGACAAAGAGTCATTTACACACTCCGGTAGCTCACTGACAGCCCAGCACAATACAGGATTTACTTTCCACTGATGCGCAAATGGACGGGTCTTCATGTTGCGAGGCTGTAATTAGGGCACCAGTTTAGAAATTTGGCAGTCAGTGCTAAATGGGAACAGTTTCTGCTTTGAACTGCACTCATCAAAAGGCAAGATGGAACATGGGCTTTTGTCGCGATGTGTCTGCATTGTAACCCGATGAAGGTCCAATTCAGCTAGCTCTGCTGTGTTTCTGCAGGCTCAGTTTTACCTAGGACAGCAACCAGCTCACCCTGGCCTTGATGAGAAAGAGAAAGGAGGAGGTGCTGCAGCACTTTCTTGTATATCACATATGCGTTCTTGATAGTAACAAAAGGCATCCATAGGAACAAACACACGGCAGCACCATCTGATTGGAAAACATAATAGGAACCATTAAAGAGGAATGTTAAGGAGCCACGACTAAAGCTGCCCATCCATATAGATTCATATAATCTACTGAAAGAGGGGGCCATTATAAAAGTTGGTATGCTACCTAACAGGATAATGATGTCTCTAACAATGCATTGCTTTTATAAAAACCAGAATTATTTTCTATTCACTGAATATCATTTATGAAAGAGAGGATACTTTCTAACCTGATACACAAGCCAGTCAGGAAAAGGACAATGTTATACTTTCAGCTCTAATAGCAATTATTGGTAATGTGAGACCACCTCATCCTATCTGGTTACTTTTAGAAAAGGAGATGTTCTCTGTAGCCACCTAAAAATGTTCATTGTTATCAAAGACAGTGTCTAGACAAGTATTTGACTTTCTTGTCCTGACCCACAGCTGTCAATGTCATCTCCCTGACTTTACCCTGGGCAGATACAGTATATATATATATAATGCATGTCATATTTCAAAGATGTATTTGAAGTCTTTTTCTTTCCTCAAATTGAATATTATATAGAATTTGTTCGGTTGTATTCTTTCATCATGGAATATTTTTCTACTTTTCCAAATAAATACTATTAGAAAAAAATCTTGGACAAAAAAATCTAGAAACATCCTGCAAGGCAAGGAAAACAAAAAGAAGAAAATTCAAATTTGGCTAGATTTGTGGTCATATGTTAAAATGTCATAGACATTTTGTTTGATGGGCAAAATGTTGGCCTAATTTTTTTTTTTTTTAGATAAAGTTTAATGATTTGTGAGTGACAAATGCTAGCTAGCACTGGTTCAGAATCAGAATTGTACAATTTAATAGATGTTAAATTTCTTTATACCATAGCAGTAATATTAATAATGCTGGAGGATGAAAATTTAAACTCTTTGTATGTACGCATATGATATAATTCTAATTGTGTACTATGTAGATGCTTATGGTATGTATGAATGTTTGTGTCAGTGCGTGTATCCATGCTGTAGAGTATTGTAGAAGTCAGAGGATGATCTCTACCATTGATCTTTACCACTCTCTGTTTGAGACTGGCTCTCCTGTGGTTTACACTGCTTATACTAGTGTAGATAGCCTAAGAGCCTCCAGGGATCCCATCTTCACCTTCCCTGTCATGTTAGGACTGCTGGGATTAGAGATGCACACTGCCACATTTGGCTTTATATGTATTCAGGAGATTCAAATTCAGGTCCTCATGCATGTATGGCTCGTGCTTTAGACACATAGCCATCTCCCCAGGACCCATGGAAGGTGATTTTTTTTTCTTTATTTACATGTGAATTTCTCCATTCCCAGTTTCCCCTCCAAAAAACAAAGAAACAAACAAAAACAACAAAACCAAACCCCTGTTGCCTCCCCCTTCCCCATGCCTGCCACCCTGCCCTCTCCCACTTTCTGGCCCTGGCATTCCCCTACACTGGGGCTCAGAACCTTCACAGGGCCGAGGTCCTCTCCTTCTATTGATGATCGATTTTGCAATCCTCTACCATACACATGCTGCCTGAACAATCAGACCCCTCCATGTGCAGTCCTTGGTTGGTGGTTGAGACCCTGGGAGCTCTGAGGGTACTAGTTAGTTCATATTGTTGTTTGTCCTAAGGGGCTGCAAACCCCTCAGCTCCATTGGTCCTTTCTCTAATTCGGAAGGTGATTTTTTTAAGAAAAGTATTTGTCACAGGTTAGCCATTTATTACATTTGTTTGTTGATTTGAGGTACTTGCCAAAGTTATTAAGCTTAGTATGTAAGTGCTTAATGTCAAAAGTATCAAATCTTACATGTAACTCTTTGATATACTTCATATATGTTAACTTTAGTTAGCTCTATTCCCCATATGACATGTTATAAAGGATTAAACATCAAGTGCTGAATTTATTGCTGCTGATAGCTTTAGTAAAGCACGGAGTTCAATCACTACAGGACCTTTAGTTAGCTCTCAAAAGACAAAAAAGTTTTTTGTTTTGTTATTTAAGCTTACTTTTTAAAAATTCTGTTCTCGATTGCCTCTGTTTTTAGCTTTCTTTCCTTGTCTTTATCCCTCCCTGTCCCTCTTACTTTCCCTTTCCACATATCCATTCACCATCTCTCTCTTTCTCTTGATAATTTTAGAAACATCTACTAGAGTTGGTGGTTAAAGTTATGTACCAGAACCACATTTCCATGATGAAATGATCCATCAAGGCTTCCATAATTATCCTGTGATTGTGCCATTATCACTCATGTCAGATAAGATCAGAGGCTTTAATTGCCCAAGAAGGCAATGGAATAACTACTCTGATGCTAGGCAGATATGTAAAGTACAGTTTCAGGTTTGGTAGACAGATTCTTCAGTTCATTTACTATGTAAGTAGTCAAATATTTATTTTTCTCTCTTAACACCATCACTTTAGAAACAAGTAATTACAAAAGTAACTTTCTTTCCTGTCTCACAGTTCTTCAAAAAAAAAAAATAGAAGAAGATCAGGAGGAGTGAGAAGAGGAGGAAGAGAAGAAGAGAAGGAAGGAAAAAAACAGGGACGCAAAAAAGGAAGAAAGGAATGGAGGGAAGAAGTTAAGAAGAAGAGAAGAAAGAAGAAGAAAAGTTATGATGATTAGGATCTATCTAACTACTGTTGATTATGTTCAAAGTGCTTTCAAACACAGATTATCCTGAAACGTTTGGAGAATTGAATGTTTTATAAAAGGATCAAGAATATATGACCAAAGATCTGCTAATCCAATCACCGCACATACAGAGATAATAATAAGCTGGAAACACTATGACAACTTCCAAACTTCTCACTTGAATTCAACATTGGCCCCATCTTAACAGATTGTCCTATTGCACTCAAGCTTTCTATGCATCAATAATTACTACAGTCTTTATTACTTGATACACAGGTTATCCCTGTCATCAATGTAATACTTTTAACAAATATACCATATGTGTCCATTCTTTACTATATATTTGAATAGTAATTTGGAAATGAGGTTGCCATACTCAGCAATTGCTCATCGCCTGTACCATTGTATCCATGACAATGCAATACTGGCTGCTGGTTTCAAGTGAACTGTAAGCAGAAAGACCCCATGCATCCCTCTTCTCCTCTAAATGAGCTATTAGAAGATCATGACCAAGGCCACTGGCAGAGCAAACAAGGACCCAAGGAACTGGCTGTAGGAGACACCATCTGCAGTGATCCAAAACCACCCCTTAACAATCTGCTAGGCAATTATGGAGCTGGATTGGGTATGCTTGCTGTGGAAGGCAGAAAAAAATAGCACAGAGAAAAGTAATAGCAATGTTAGTTAATCTGTTTGGCACCAAAATTAAAGTGTATCCATTCTGAATAATTTCAGTCCTTCGAACAGTTTGGATTATCTCCTTAGAACTCAAGATACTTTGATATCTATTCAGCCAATATAAGTTTCTATAAACTGAAGAAGTTACAAATATAATCCAATTCATGTTTGCACTTTGTTATGCAGCAGCACAGGGGCATCAAGATAGTCTCTACTTTAGAGGTCATGTTGGAATGTGAAAGCTATGGCTTCTACATTTCTATATGTCACTTCGTCACTTCTTTATGACCCAGTTTTGACTTTCTTCTCTCTATTTTTTTTTTTTTTTTTTTTTTTTTTTTGGTTTTTCGAGACAGAGTTTCTCTCTATAGCCCTGGCTGTCCTGGAACTCACTTTGTAGACCAGGCTGGCCTCGAACTCAGAAATCCACCTGCCTTTGCCTCCCAAGAAGATGACAAGTTCCAACAGAGAATGATTTGACTATTTACGGGAATAATCTCATGCCCTCACTCTGCAGGGTTCTAGGGTGGCACTATGCACTACAACACCGAGTCCTGGGGTTTCATATTAACAATCCACTATTCCAGAAAGACTTGTGTCTGTTTCTTTAAGACTTGAGTCAATCCTCATTCCTTCTGACATTTTCTAGAATTTATCAGTCCTGTTAGTCATCTCCCCTGAACAAATAGCTGAATGAGCATAAGCTTCGTCTGGTAAAACCCACTTCTCGGGGATGCCATTGCCCATCGTGCAGAGGTTTGCACATTTCCTGCTCTACTGTCCCTGGCCACTCAGCCTCTCAAAGAAACAGCACCATAGCCCTCCACCTCTCCTATTCTCCTGGATTACAAAAGGGTAAAAAGAGTCCAAATAATTACAATGAGTTAGAAAGTCTCAATTTTGGCATTTGCTAAATAGATACCGTATCATATTCTGTAATGAGAAAGCAGGGGAGAGTTATATTGTGCTTGAAATTGACAAGGGTAGGAGTCAGTCAAAAGTTTTCTCTTAAGCCTAAATTTAACTGGATTTTTAAAGACTAGCTGAGGTGTTTAACGGGCAAGGGAGATGTGGTTGCTCATTTGCAATGATAGGGCACCTATAGCTTGCCATACAATACCTCTGCCTATTTCTGTCTGGAATTTATATGCATATAATATATATGGAATCCTTAATGGTGATTTTTTTTCTCTTGAAAGGAGGACAAATGAGTCTTCAGATGTTTTATCTTGTGCTATGGCTATGTAGGGTCTAACAAAAAACAGAGACGGTGAGGTCTCATAGTAGCTATTGAGTTAATATAGTATAAAAATAGGGGAAGGATAAGAGAAACCAAGTCATTTGTTCCCCTGACCATTCCAAGCTTATTTCTAATGGTCCTTAGGTGTCTGTTCCTATAGTGACTCTCAATGGATAGTACTCTGAACATAACTAAATATTTTACCCACATTCTTTATTTAACTAGTGTTGAGCATCATGTTTGTCATTTACCAGAAGCATCTAAATTGGAAAGATGAAAAAATTATCATCCTCTGTCTCAGGGTTCAAATGGAGAGCCTTGGATAACATGCACACAACAAATTATGATACTATGCATTAATGGCTATTTTAAAAGTATTTTTAAAAACTGTTGAAGGTTGAATTAATTCAATCTTTCAAATCCATAGTTTAAATGAGAGTCGTAAGTATGGGTACATGATGACAAACGGCCTTAGACTACCAGTTCGCAGAATTTCATTTAGAAATAGTAAAACCTAAGGCAGTCTGATTAATGGCCATCAAGCTGGTCAATAACATTGGATCAATACAAAATAAAAAGGATGCCAAAGATCAATGAGAGGTAAGACTCCCAATTATGCCCAAATCACCCTTTGTTGGAGTGCTTTACCAAAACCCACTAATTAATCTTTATTATGTGGTGTTGAGAGTGCTAAGTGTCATTATCCCCAAATAACACTCTGAAGCACTAGGACTTAGGACCATTCACAGGAGACACCCAACAGTAGACATTAGCACCAGCTCAGATCCAGGACACCTAGTATGCTTTTGCTAAGTCACCCTGGGAGCAATCTGTGGCAAAAAACACCAAGTAGAATCAGTGATGTGTGGGCAGCTAAAAAATTCACCTCCGTTCTCAGTGACCTTGGATGAGTTAAAGTCTCTTAGCTTTAATTTCTTCATTAATAAAGAGAGTTGATATTGTCTCCATGAAAGACAGTTTTGACAGTGGAATTATTTAATGCTTAGAAAGTCCTAGAATATATTAAGGGCTCAATAAACAACTGTCATTATTGTTGTTGGTTTTGTTTTACTTATATTTAGAACTAGCGCTCACAAACTAGGCAATGACAAAAAAATAGGACCAGCTAGGCTCTGCTCAAAGGAGGATGAGAGCTGCTACTTAAAATGAAAAGAGGGTAGCATGACTTGAGTGCCTGCCAAGGGCTGGACATCGTACTCAATATTTATCATTTGAGGTTGATTCTTCCACTCAATCCTCATAATGACCTAGTGATGGAGCTACCAGAACTAATTCTTTAGCCTGGGATCTTTGTTTAAAAATCCATCTTAGAAAAACACTTCTGCCAAGTGGCCTCTGTTACCATGACAGAGGGGGGAGGGAGGGTCCAGGTCAGTACGATTCAGGCCGCTAGACACATAAGCAGGCAGCCTTGTCTTCGAGAAGTCTATCCACAAGGATTAGACTTTCAGAGGTTGAGTTGAAATTGGGAAAGGCTTCAGAAGATGAATGTTACCAGAAGTACCTGATCCAGCCTAACCATGGGAAATGAAGAAGGATGTGAACTCATGTCCAGGGAACTTCGAAGCTGAAATGACAGAAAAATATGTGGGGAAATGAGTAATATATCTTCTGATAAGCATAGGTAACAATAAAAGGCCAAGGCAAGAGTGTCCGTCTGACACTACAGAATAGAAAAATCCCTTTAATTTTATGTTTAGTCAGTGGATTGCTGAGTATCATTCAGTTCCAAATATATATCCATTAATATCTGCATTGGGGTTATAAATGAAATTCCTTTATGCGATTCTTGCATTCTCGCTTTACAAATTAATCTGTTGTTTAACTTCAAACATGAAGATAATGTTTTGATCAAACCCACTCATTTGAAGTGTTAGCCTTCCTCAATAAAGAATGCTTAAAAGATGGTGCGGAAGCAGTGTCCTGTGCTGGTGTCAGGCTTGATAGTACAATGGCGGGGGGTGGGGTGGGGAATGTTTCTGTGGATTCTGGGAAGAATGACCCACTAGGCAAGGCCTGCCCTAGCCTCAGGCACAGGATACATACTCTCCATGATCTGACAACTGTTAGTAGTCATTTTACACTAAATTCCCACAATCCCCTATACGTCTCTACCTCCTAATTGGACTCCTCTTTGACATGAAAGTTTATCTAAAATCTAATGTGGATGAATGACTCTAAAACTATGTATCGTGCCTTACAACCCATTTGTGACTCAGTTCCTGCCTTCCCTCCAACTCATCCTTAGTTCTTTCCTTTCCTGAAATACTCTGAGGACTCCTGGGCTGAGTGCTCAGGCTCAGATCTGCCTGTCTACTTGGGAGACTCCTTGGCATCCTCTCTATAGCCAGTCTCTGATCAGTCGATGATCATGTTTTCCTTACTTGCACTTCTCTATCTTCCCTACCACCTCTTCTTTCTAACTTCATCCCTCTGGTTCCCATCCAGAAGGCAATGCTGTTGTCTTTGCTGCCACCAGCAGCCAGCATAGTACCTGACACATGGAGGGGCTCATTAAACACTAGTGCTGTGTAGCTGTTTCCTATGGGTTAGGCATGATACTATAATCTTGAATCCTAACATGAGTATTTACTCACATCAAACCATTGGGGATGGGGGAATTGGGAATTCTGTAGGCTCCTATGGATCACAGGTCTTTGTGTGATCATCACAAGGACTCTCCCTTTCCAGAGCTTATATTGGAGTAGAATGTGGACCAGTGAGACTCGTTGTATAACAGCCTCTACATTACCCTGAGATGGTCCCAGTGCTTTCAAATCATGAATGGTCTTAAATTTCATCCCAATAGATTCATTGGTTCTTTAAAATAGATTTGGACATACTCCTTTCTTTTTTTCTGCTGGATTCTTCCATATCTGGGTTAAGTAGACATTTCTTTACATTTCTCCAGGGAAAAATATTGTGACAATCTTCTAAATAAGAGAATGGTAAGTGTGGAACTCTGAGGGAAGTTTCTAGTTCAGGTTTCTTCCCTCCCTCTACATCCTTGTTACCTGGAACCACTAAGAGGCATCATCAGAACTCCTAGAATTATCTAGAACAGCAGTTGTGACCCCTTTGGGATCTGCATATCAGATATCCTGCATATCAGATATTTACATTACAAATCATAACAGTAGCAAAATTACAGTTATAAAGTAGCAATGAAGTAATTTTATGGTTGGGGAACATCACAGCATTGTAAACTGTATTAACAGGTCAGAGTATTAGAAAGGCTGAAAACTACTAATCTAGGGGATATAACTAGAGTTCCATAGTCTTCTACCTTGAAATCATGATATTCTTGTATTGGAAGAGATTGAAATCAGCTCTAGAGACAAGAAAGTGTAGAGACCCAATTATAAGGCCAGCAGGTACAGACAGCCCCAAGGCCCTGCAAAGAACATAACAGAAGCCCCTGTTCCACACACTGGCAAACTTCACTGTTTTCTAAAGTAAGATGCCTTGTTTGTGTCCTTCATTTTTATTCTTTTTTATTACTTTTTTTTTCCATGGAAAAGTTTAAAGTGTGTCTTGGGGCAGAGAGAACCTGGCATCACCCAATAATCCCTTTTGCTCAGCTCACTTTTTCTCTGCCTACATCTTCTGGGAACTATAATAATCACTTATTTCAAACAACTCTAGAGCAAGATTTTCTCCTGCTCTCTGGCCTGTGGAGAAGGAGACATTGACGGCTGCTCTGGGAGTTGGAGTGAAAGGTTCACTTCAGTAGCAGAGGTAACTCTGACCACAAAGAGAGGGAGACCAGGAGCTGGCTGCAGAGGATGTCAGATAGGGGAGGAGGGTAGGCAGCTCAACTCTCTGGTAAGCCCTGGAGGGGCAGTTGAAAGGACTTGTTAAATCAGGGGCTGCTCTTGGCAAACCCTGCTACCCTCCAGGCAGACCTGGAAGTTGGAAACCAGAGACAACGAAAAACTAAGAGAAAAGGCTGACTAGGACACACACGCATGCACACACGCGCATGCATACACACACACAAGCACACACACTGTAAGGCAGAGAATGAAAACAGCAGATGTTTTCTGGATGATAGACACATTTGCACCTTGTACTATATATAGAAGATGTCCTTTGTGCAACCCATCTTTGTGCAACTCATCTTTGCAAAACCAGGAAGTTATGGATAACTTACTCCTTTGCCTAAGAAAAATCCAAGACATGAGCCCTAGAAGTTTATAATTTATTAATCAATAATAATAGCTGGAGATCAGTATATTCTTGGTGACTAATTTCTCACCCCTGCCATGGACATCTGTGGAAGATGGATTATGTTACATATAATTACATAGATTTGACTTGCAAATCGGACAATTATTCAAAGTATAGCTGAGAAAATTCATAGCTTCAAAAATGTTCTTTTATACAACTAGCAAGTACCAGTCTAGGCAGTTTATAAGAGATACAATATGGCTGCCTTAGTAGGCAGGGTCTTCTTTATTGACAATGTCTGATTATTCCTAAGAGTTTGCCTTGATCACCATTATCCTCTACTCCCACATAAACTTCACAAAATCCCAGGGAAGTGCACAGTACCACTCCCACCATTCTCCAGATGACAAAACTGACCTTTGGGGGAAACTAAGTAAAATTGGTCCAAGTTCCTTGCTAATTAATATGTAGAAGGTTCAGGATACGATGACCAACCATACTTTGAAAACTTGTCTTATATAGCTCCTGGCACGGACCACCAAATATGTAGTCAGGAGGAGGGAATTCTATGTGTAATATTCACATTAGTCCAGCAGTATGTGAAAATCATGCAATGATATCTCAGAAGGAACACCACATGGCTGTGTTTGAGGAGGAGTCCATGGGAAGTGGGAAGCTGACCAGGAGATCAAGGCCAGACATTGAGCATGTACAACGGGGACCTCATTTTTTTCTTAATCATAAAGACAAATGGCATTTGCTGTATTCTGCATGTCAGGCAAAAATAGGGTGAAATGTAGATGTTAATTATAGACAGGAAACGCAGCAGTAAGATGGGCTTTTGATATTGTCCAACTCTGCCAGTATGGGGACTTAAGTTAAGCTAATTGCATGATGCAGATAGAGAAGCAAGAAGTCTAATCAAGGCCAGCCCAACTAACTCAAGATTAGATAGCACAGAACAGGGTGTGCCGAACAGGCTCAGTGTGGAAGCACCGCAGTTGGAGTGTTGTATCACTGTGATACATATTTGTAGCAAAGCCAGCTGGAAATTGATAGGCTCAATTTGGGAAGTGTGAGGTGTGGATGTTTATCTCCTCAATGCCAGGAAAGACAGGGTAACAGGTTCCAAGTGCAGGTTAATTAGGGACCCTTCTGTGTTTGCACTAACAATTACACTGTCAGCAGCATATAAGTATATATGTCATGTGCATACTCAGTTTTCAGAAATGTCCGCATCACTAAAACTACATCTAGTTCTAAAAATATCGGATGGAAAAATAAGCCCAGAAAAGGGAAACAACCTTGCAATATAAGTAAACAAATAGTTCTAATTTAAATGTAAGCAAGAGAAAGGTTTAAAAATAATCACCACACTGCACCCCCTCAAAGCTCCACAGCAAGGAAAATGCATTTCATCATGATGGGGTGTCACTGAAGTGTTCCAAAGCACCACAAAAGAAGAATTCTCCAAAAAGTAATGCAGGTGTCTAGGTCAAATGCAAATAAAGGGATATGCAAATTGAGATATACTTGACTACAAAATCAGATGCTTAAAAACATTTCAGGAAAGTGAAGTTTTCGTCTCACAAAATTCACCCGGTCCTCATTATAATACGTTTCCCATTTGTGCCATTCATTCAGCACACTAAATGCATGATGGGGCTCCAGTTAAGTAGATTTAGAAGCTGATTATACTGCATTAAATGTATTCACTTCAATTTTAGCAAAATTTTTTTCCCTTAAAAGGATTACAAGACCAAAAAATGTAGAAAGTGAGACAGAAAGTAAAATACCCCTTTGGTGAGGCTCTCAGAAGACCAGCAAATATGAGGTTTCGTGATATTATATAAGAACATGCATTCCCACTTATTCAATTGAAATAACTAAATATATATTTTAGTTTCATTAATTGACTTTAACCTGCATGTGACACTTCTGTATACATGATTCATTCATCCCCGAGGTTGCATTTCTCTCAAAATACCCAATATTTTGTTGTGAATTTGTTCTTAAGCCTTTTAGTATATATGATATAGTCAAAAATTGTGAGGCTGTGGGGATGTGAAAGGAACTCTTGAAGGTATAAAATAATAAGCGCTAATCTTAGCTTTGCCATTAACAGTTACTTCATTGATATGGTCCTTAATTTCTGATATCTAAGATGAATTATACCAAGTTATGTCTAAGTCCCCAAACAGATAACTTGGGGTGATTATAAGATGTCATTTTTTCTATCTTACCCTCAATTAGTCTTAATTTAATATTGGAGAAATATAATGCTTACCATTTGTCTGTCATTCACAGACAAATGACAGGTGAATGAGGGGAAGTTTTCCTCAAAGTGGTCACGTTCATGTTATCTGTTCTTTAACAGTAGCTTCAAGATCTACAAGAAAGATTAAGTAAATAAATCAACATTTTCACATTTCTGTTCTGTTGTTTTGACCCATGAACTGGTCGGGCACTCAGCTGTTGCTTAAGCAGAGATGGGAATGCAAATGCTGACTGACCTATCTGAGCACTAATCATACCACTGCACGTCTCATCAGCATCTTCTCACCTTCCTTCTCTGACAGGAAGATGCATTTCTTTCTTGACAAAGGGCTCACTGCTGATGTCTCTCTTTTTTGTCTACCCTGTCTTCTCAGTTCATATCGGGAAGCCATCTAGCTTTTATTTCTCTGCCCTAAATTGATTGACATGTGTAGATAGATGACATCTGTTTCTGATTTAAAGACCGTACCACTATCTATCTATGTATCTATGTACCTATCTATCATCTATCTATCTAAATATCTATGCCTATATATAAGACATAGATATATAAACATGGATAGTGTAGATATATATGAAATACATGTATATGGAATATATAAATAAAATGTATGTATATACATATATATATATTAAGGGGGTACATAGGTTAAAAGGATATAATATATTCCTTTAGACATTGAAAATTGACATCTCACAAGGGAAATACATATATTTCAGGGATAAATTATTAAGACCAAATCTACAACAAACAGGAACTCCTTTCCCACAAGCTACCTCAGTTTTAGGGTGGCAAACACATATCATAAATGAGACCCAACACCTAACTTAGCAACTGCCCTATGCAGGGAATGACATGGACTGCTCCCTGATCCATGTCTTCTGCTTCATTTTAAACCAACTAGTCTTGAATCTTGTGGTGAATTTGCCATTCTCAGGTTTTTTTGCTGGACAGAGATGATAGACTGATCTCCTAGGATCAGTGAGGACTGATCAATGAGTAAGCTCTATAGAGCTCGGGTTGACTGTTTGTTTTCCAATTGCTTTTTAGTTCTTTCTTTAAAATCAACTAAAATGTTCATCAAAAGAATGAATTTCCAGGCATTTAATGTATAATCTCCTGAGTTAAAAAGAAAATGCAATTGAAGGAACAACAGGTTTTTCTCCATAATTTTATTCTAACTCCATTTACTTATCAGTATATATATATATACATATATATATTATACATATATATGTGATATAGCTAAGAAATATAGTATCCATTATTAAGTCTAGGTGTATCTACATGTGTCTACCATTAGAAATGCATTTTCCTGATGCTGCCTCATATCTATTGTGATGATGTTTTGATGTACTTCCATTGCTGCCTCTTGATCCTTATGTTATTATTGTCTATCATTCATTCGACTTTCATATACACAACCAAATATTATACTAGTTTAATATTACTTAAGACTGATTTTAACTTTTCTTACAAGGCCAACCAGCTAGTGACTTATGCCAATGTTTTATATGTGAAGTAGCTATTTCAATGTTCTCTTTAAAGACATGTTGACTCTCATCCTACTTTTTGGATTGACAGTCTTTGTTTGTTTGTTTGTTTTCTTTAGTAATTTAAAAGTATTTGTCCATATTGTCTCACAGTCTTTCTAATGAGAATTCTCCAGAAACTTTTACTTTTATTCCTTTATACATTATATCTCTTTCTTTCCCCCTGGCTACTTATAAGACTTTTAAAAAGTGAAATTAGAGTTCTGTGTTTAATGTTCCCAAGAGGCGCCCATGTTAAAGGTCTAATCCCTAAGGAGGTGCTTTTATGAATAGTAATATTTTCAAAGGGCAGAGCCTTAGACAACTGGAGGACATGCCATCAGAGAGGAGTGTGGGACTGACTCTCTTCCTTCTGTTCCCTAATTTAAGAGGCATGCAGGATCTCTCTGCCACACATTTCCTGCCATTGATATGGTGTCTATGGTACTTTCCATACATTGCTGAGTCACTTGTAGAAACCGTAAGCTTAATGATCTCCATCTCTTTATGATAATCCCAGGGATTCTGCTGCAGCCCCATGAGCATCACTCACAAAACAGCTGTTGAGCCACTGATTGTCATGTACCTTGGTGCAACTCTTTTTTTTCACTGTAAACATTTGATACAGAATTTTTTTCTTCACATTTATTTAGCTAGAGAAATATCTACAACACAAAACTCATTGCATATCTGTCTTCACTTACTTCAAAACCTCTCCCTATCCTGGGTTGGCTTCAGTGAACAAATATTCCCACCACTTTTTTAGTATTCATGAATTCCTTGGACACTGACATGGTGACAATGACATTTCTAGGAGACAATTTTGTGTTCCTACAAGAATTTTCAGATTTGTTTTGGTATGAACTTGTTTGGGAGCATGTTAATTCTCTTATATCTTGAATTTTAGATTTCTTACTAGGACAAGAATCAAAATCAGTCTGTTCAATGTGTCCTTCTGTGTAAACAAGCATCTCTCAGAGTCTCCTGTGACTCGCGGCCCTCTCTCTCTCTCTTCTCCAGTGAGAAGCAGCATTGTTCCTAGACCCATGTAGATACTGAGTAACCTTGATGACAACCTTTTTAAGAGGTTTCCTCCTTAGAGTTGCTTAGTTTCTTCATATGCATGCAGGATGTCAAGGCAGAACATCTGTGGTCCTCTAGCATCTTCTGTTCATCCCCTTTCCCCCCAGTGCTCAGTCCTACAAATTCCAGCTGCTTGGTCTTTTTCATGTACTCATATCTCTTCAACTCCGTGATTCTGTCAAACCATGTTAGGGTCTATCTACTATAAGACAGCCAGGAAAGTTTCCCCTGATCCTAAACTCAAATAATTCAAATTGGTCCCTGTTTTTCAAAGGTCACTTTTCTCCCGTGCCTGATGCCAAGTGTCTCACAAAACTTTGTTTCATATATCGCCTTCTTTTTGTCATTGTTTGTGCAGAAAGATAAATCTATTATTACTACAGGAGGGAAAATGGCAGTTGGATGGTAGCACAGAGACAGCAGCAGTTGAAGGTGGAAGAGGCAAACAATACAGGTAGAAGATGGCATCTAACTAACTCACTCAGGTAAGTATGTGACTAAAGTCTGAGAAACTAGGTTGTAGGGGAAAAGTACAAAAAATGCTAGAAACAATCTTAATTTCCTAAAGTCCCAAAATGATGGGGACTACAAAGATAATAATTACTACTTATAGTTAGCAAATTCAGACTGTAAAAACACATAGATGGACAGATAGGTAAACAGAAAAAATAATAATGAATAGTGTTTACAGAGTGATAGCCCACCATAAACATAATCAAGTTAGACTCTCAGAAATTAAATCATATACAATTAAATTTAAATTAAGACTTTGCCAAGAGATTAATGGAATGGACTCTTAAAGATCATTGATAGCACAGTATGGTATCAGGATCAGTGGGATTATAATGACTTATTAAGATGAGAATGTTGTGAAGAGTTCAGCACAAGGTAATTTCTCTGTTAAAACCATGACATAAATGCACATGGGGAAATACACTTTACATCTGACTCTTTTCACACTGCTTAACATTCTCCCTGCTCTAACTCCCCAGCTCTGAACAAACAGAACCTTTAAAACTAATCCTGCTGTTTCTTCTGCATGAATCTATGAGCACCCCGAGGGGAGTGTTTAGAGAGAACATGCTCAGTGCAACTCAAGCCTCCCAGGGACTCTCTAGTGAACTCTGAGTGACCCTGGCCATGTCCTACTGCCTTTTGCCTTTATTTCTAACTCATTCTGTTACTGTGGCTCTAAATACTGGCTTTATATTAAAGTTTCTCTTGTGCTAGCTTTCCCTAGCTGCATCCTCCTTCAGCCTCTACTTGGATCTAATGCACATCTTCAACTTAACATGGGCAGAAGTAGATGGGAGAGTCTGGCTCAATCTGCTTGCCCTCTCCTACATCTCAGTAATGGCAGACTGAATCCTTCTATGTGCTCAGGGTCAGTACATGGGGAAGTAGCTCTCAATTATTTTCTTTTATTCATATTCCATTTTGAATATATCAGAAAGCCTTCCAGTCTCTGACCCCCTCTCACTATCTATATTGCTCCACAAGACAGCGACCATCTGGTTTGGTTTATTTGAATACCCTGCAATGTGTCTCCTTGATGAGATCCTTGTCCTCTGACAACCTATGAGAGAGTAGCTAGTGATCTTGTTATAAAAATAGCAGATGATGTCCATCCACATTTTAAAATCCTCCAGTAGTTTTGTTCTCATCTAAATCATATGCAAATCCCCTTCCAGTGACCTAAAAGGATTAAAACTAAACCTCTTTTTACTTCTCTGATAACCCTTTTTTCTAATAAGGTTACCAGTAGAATACAATAGAAGCCATACCAGAAGCAGAATGCTGTGTTAAATTTTTCAGTAGTAACATTTAAAAAAAAAAAAAACCAAAAGAACAGATGCAATTAATTTTAATATCTGAGTTTATTTGACATAATATATCCAAAATATTATCTTCCCACCATGCAGTCAGAAAAACATTACATATGTCATATTTTACATTCTGTTTTTATTCTGAAATCTGGGGCAAGTACAGCTCAGCTCAGAACACCCTACTCTGAGAGTGCTCGGCAGCAACATGTGATCAGTGGTCAGCCTACTGAACAGTGCATGTCGATGTTGCCTCCCCAGTTATTGTCACAGTAGCAGGCATATCATAGCTCTATAGTCACAGATCTTGTCCTTCTGTCTGGAATACTTTTTAGTTTAGAGTGTTTTGTGGGTGTCTTTCGCCTCTTTTAAAATGTTCTTCAAATGTTTTATTGTTAGTGTAGTCATTCCTTTATACAGTATTCAAAATTATAACCTCTCCCAGTGATGGCATTCCCTACATAAATGTTTGACTTATTTCCTCTTTCCGATTTAATATGTCCTAACAAATTATGTAATATAAAGTATATCTATAAAACAATCATGCATTCTGTTTCATTAACTTTAATACAACACCATGCCTTCCTCTGACTGATTTGTGGGAAATTGACTATTATTGAAGCTTCTCCCCGTCTTATTCCAGAATTGTGTCACTGTCTCACAAACAATAATTCATCACGTATGGAGGTAGAGATCCGCCCCACCTCCTGGTAGATCTGCTCCAATCATCACTAAACAGGGACATGGAGGACGATGTCTTCATGTTCGATAATTCCTCCTATTTTCCTCATTTCTCTTTTACTCTTGGGAAGAGAAGGCGAGTCACAAGCCATAGGTCCAAGCGCCTTGTTCAGTCAGTCCCTTGGCTCTTTATTCTTGAGAGAATCATGTGCTTTTCTTTACTGTTCTCCTAACTCACTGCTGGACACTGAGACTCTGGCCACGTTTCTGAAATCTTATTTACTGACTGCTTTGTGCCTAATACCATGTCCACACAGGCTAACATTAGCCACTCTGAATTAGTGCAGAAAGCCATCTCAATAGGTGTTCATGAAACAAGCATCTTACTTGCCCAAAGTGCAAAATTTGACAATGGCAGCATTTATTCATCATGTAAAGACTGTTCATCACAAAATCCAATGTGCAGAGCAATCCAGGCACAGTGACCTGGTATAAATACAGGGCACTATATGCTAATCAGTAAAGGGAAACCGATGGATTCCGAAGAAATTGAACATACACATGAAAAACGTTTCTAATTTTTATATTATTAAGATTTTATAAGATATGTAATGATTCTTTGACATACTTTGTTACAAGCCTCGTTATAAAATCTGCAAAAGGGGATTAAAATAAATCTCAGATGTCAACACAATCTCCGGGGCAATTCTTCACTAGGCCAAATGATGCCATCCACAGCTGCATTATCTATGAGGCTGAGAATGGTTAATGAAGCACAATCTATTGTGATAGGTCGTAGGCCATGCCTAATGACAGTTTTTGTCTTCCCAGCCGAGGGCTGTACCTAGCTACGCCTACAGTGAGAGCTCAGATTTTTACAGGTTAAGGCTGACATTGAAAATGTAGTGTCATTTGGCCCAGGAGACTTTTAATTTCACACAGTCCTTGGGTCGAATTGACAAGCATCTCACAGCAATGTCAGTGCCCTGAGAACAAAGATCTTTATCTAAGGCTCCCATGTATATCCCTGGTACAATAGATAGAATGTAAAACCCAGCAATAACAATGACAAACATGTATAAGTACACAAAACATACATGTATGTATAATTACATATAATTACCAAAATTTACATAACTGTAATACATCCCCCCCCCCCAGTTATCCCTCTGCCCAAACCAGATGTGTGGACATTCTATGAGAGATGTTTGGAAATATGATTTAACTTCCCTCCCAGCTCCTGAATTCAGTGACTTATTTACTCTGCTACTTGCAGCCTCCTCTTCTGGCTACAGATGTCTCCAAATATTGCTGGAGTTTTTTGTGTTTTCATCCATAATTATTTTTGCAACAAGAGTTTTTTAA
>NW_022196896.1:102436060-102446021 GCF_008632895.1 Mastomys coucha | reverse complement strand
AAAAACCTAATTTCTTCTTCCCTGTCTGAAAATTTCTGTAATGTGTCCTTAGAAACAATTAAAGATGAAAATGCATCACCAGAAATGTAGCAGCACAGGGAGGGGAACTGGGCTGAGACGGCTGGACCATGATCTCATTCTACAGTTTATTCTGGAAGTGAAATTTGCCAAGGGTTGTTATTGCTGTTGTTGTTGTTGTTGTTGTTTTTAATCCTATTTTGATCTCATTTTCTCCTGAATACATATGGGGAATTTGGTTCTATATGATTCCCATTATTTTCTCATATTCTGAATTTCTGGATTATACCATCTATGCTGTACAAATATGTATTTGCCAGACAAGCTTCACAAAAACACAGCCAGAGATTGGTGACCTGTCTGAGGGTAAAGGTTTCTGGAGGCACGTGCAAGAGGTCATTGCTTCCTTCAACAGCTCACCTGTTGGGTTTGGAAAAAAATCTAATGAGAACACTTGCAGGACTCAAGCTTACTCCTACCTTGTCAGAGCTCTGAAACTCAAAGGTCACTACATCTATTTGGTTAGAATGGAGGCAAAACCTACCTTCATAACTTGTAAAACAGAGATTAAAATAAATGCAGAACACTTGTGAGAATCCCTAATACACTGCAGAGTCCAACTGATGGCTTTCCTAGAGTCCTTATCAGAAAACATCTAACAAATTGGCATATATTACCTCTTTACTTTAAATAATTTTTTGAGATTTTTCTTTTTTATATTAGATATTTTCTTTATATACATTTCAAATATTATCCCCTTTCCCCATATATCCCCTCCCCCCAGAATCTCCTTTTCCCATCCCCTCTCGCCCTGCTTCTATGAGAGTGTCCCCACCCACCTACCTACTCCAGCCTCCCTGCCCTGCATTCCCCTACAGGGGCATCAAGCCTTCACAGGACCAAGGGCTTCTCCTCCCATTGAAGCCCAACAAGGCCATCCTCTGCTACATATGCGGCTAGAAACATGAATCCCTCCATGTGTACTCATTGGTTGGTGGTTTAGTCTCTGGGAGCTCTAGGGGTTCTGGTTGGTTGATATTGTTGTTCTTCCTATGGGGTTGTAAACCCCTTCAGCTCCTTCTGTCCTTTTCGTAACTCCTCCATTGGGGACCCCATGCTCAGTTCAATGGTTGGCTGTGAGCATCAACCTCTATATTTGTCAGGTTCTGGCAAAGCCTCTCAGGAGACAGCTATATCAGGCTCCTGTCAGCATGCACTTCTTGGCATCCACAATAGTGTCTGTGTTTGGTGACTGTATATGGGATAGATCCCCAGGTGAAATCTTCTAATAGCTATGTTTCAGGTCATCAGATTTAAATCCAAGTGGTTGTTTAAGGTAGTTGATAAATGGAGAGCTTACACCATGAATAGATTCTCACATAGCTACATGGACTTTTATCATCCATACTTTACTAATGAGTAGATAATACAGAAGCCTAGACTGCCCACATCAAGCAATGACCTCTTATTTATAAACTGTCTGTGAATACTACAGTATATATGGAACTAAGAGTGTACTTAGTTTATTGTTAAGACAAAAAAAAATCTGTTTTCAAGTAGAGTTCACAGATGTTTTGTACAGTCATGGTCTCAAAGGCAACTGCTTTGTTTTAGAGGTTGAATGGGCTATTTGCCTCCATGTCTGATTACATGCTGTGCATCTCAAAGCATATTGACAATTTCATTATACTGAGTGCAGTAATCCATATCAACAGCTCATCCCCGTGTTGAATTATAAAATGTGATGACTTAAAAGGCCAGGTATGAGCAAAAGAAGGAAGCAAATTGGCCTTCCATCCTGAGATTGGACTGGGTCCAAAATTAAGCAAGATGTGACCAGCTTCTAAAGCTTGAATATTTTCTTATATTGCCTTGTCACCAAAACAAGGCCACCTAAAAGATTAAAAGCTCTCTTTTCCTCTTTCTTAAAAAAAATGGAGAAAAAAATCCCCACATAATTACATTGTAATTTAAAACTCTAATTGAATGCTCATGTGTTTGAAGATGTTCTGCCTTCCTTTAGCGACAATATTCTTATTAGTCACACAAGCTGTCTAATCATTTAAGGGCAAGGCTTCCTCAAATCATATACTTTTGTTGCAAAGCAAATGAGAAAGTGGAATCCTGGGGAGTTGTTCATTTTTAGGTTTTTGTTTGTTTGTTTGTTTGGTTGGTTGGTTGGTTGGTTGTTTTTTCCATAAGTATACATTAATGGTGTGCTTAGAAAAGCAGCAACCAAATGATCAAGCTGAAATAGATTGGTATTGTCTTGACTAGGGAAAGTCTAAAGACAGCTTATGTTAGGCCTGTCTGTGATCCTCAGGACAGAAGCCCTCAGGTCTTTATGAAAAGATTGTTTAAAAACAGACAAAGAAATTAAATACAAATACTAAAAAGCAAAGGCATTAATGATAAACTAATAGATATGTTTAGTTGACCAAGTAAAGGAGGAAATAATGGAATGACCATATCAGTTTGACTTAGGAGTAGGGGAGACCTATATTTGACTTTAATTACTTGCCCTAATTTCTGAGGCTTGTTATCTGTAAAACAAAAAGTCATAACAGTCCCTCCCTCCAAGATGCTAGATAGATTACATGGAGGAATTGAATCAAACAATACATATAAGTGATCTGCACAGTCCCTTGTGATCAATATAATCAGGATGATGGGAGGATGAATTATGTGGCAGTGGTATTTCAGTTCCTCTATTCCATTTTCCACTCCACATTAAAAGGCAGGAAGGGAAGGAGATTAGTGTTGTCACTGGGAGGCTACCATGTTCCAGCTGCATTATGGGAATTATCATCAATAGTCACTGCACTCTTAGATTAGGTCCATTTTGAAGAGAAGAAAACAGACTCATAGAGAATATGTCCTGCTGCGTCATGTGGCTGGGACATGACAAAGATAGAACCTAAAACTCAAGTCTCCTGTGCCTATCCCATTCCCTTCCTATGCACATGCATATATGTGTGTGCTCACACGTGCATACACACACACACACACACACACACACACACACACACACACACACACACCTGTTTCTTGTTCAAGGTGGAGTAATCATAGCTTCACAAAACCTGAACATACCAGCCATTGCATTTAATCCTCAAACAGCCTTACAAGTTATAGCACCATCTTTATTTCATAAATAACTAAATGAAAGCTCAGAATAAAAATAATAAAGTCACATGCTAATATGTAGCAGATTCAGGATGAAAATAAAGGTTTTTGTTTGACAAAAATTGAAAAGCAAAGATTGCATCCATAGAAACGATGTCTTAGCCTGGGCTTGGTGTCATAGTACTGTAACTCCAGCTACTTTTGAGGCTAAGGGAGAAGGATTACAAGTTCAAGGCCTGTCTGGGGTCCAGAGTGAGTTCAAGGCCAGGCTCATAGCTTAGTGGGATCTTGACTCAAAATTAAAACCTGAAAAGAATGGAGTAGTCCAGTGATAATTGAGAGCTAGCCCAGTGAGAGGGGAGAGCTAGCCCATTGAGAACGGAGAGATAAAAAACCCACTGAGAAAGGAGAGACAGCCCCAAGACAGAGCATTATCTTAGCATATTCAAGACTTTAAGTACAATTGCCAGATATCACTCCCAGACAGAAACATACAGAGATTAATTTATATTTGCAATTCTACTTTTTACTCTCTTATGTGAGAGTCCTACTTTCTCTTGGGAAAATGATTTGTTGCATGGCAAAACTTTTCTTGCTGAACAAGTGATGGGAACTGACACTCTTTGAACTGGGGAGAAAGGATGAATAACAGACAGGGGTGTCCTGCTGGCTTATTTCTTAGGTAATAAGGCATCTAACAATGAGGAGAGGGCCTATTTGATTTCGGCAAAGTGTGGAGCCATGCTGCTCAATTGCAAGCTTCCTTCTTGCATCTATTCCTCCACAGTGAGGTCACAGTGTTGGTGATCTGCAAAGTGAGCTTTAATGGACCAGGTCTTTTCAACTCTGGGCTTTCAAATAAAGCTTGTCCTTGGCCCTGAGTTTCCAAGTGGCTCACAGATCTTTGTCTCAAGCTATTGAGCACAGCAATGAGCTTACAAGGGTAGCTCAGTAAATGCCCCTGGAACCAAAGAACCCAGCAGAAACTTTTTGTCTGATATTTTAATAAAGTGATGAGTATGTCCTAGGAAGGTGTTACATGGAGCACCCTCGGGGAGCCCTAGTCTTGACTTGATTACCTGAATAATGTCCAATCTCAAACATTGAATGTCATTAGTTTTTAAACCGGCAGCATGTTAACCAAATGAAGTTTTAGACTACTGTTATCTTTCAGAAGTCTCCGCAGCCCACAAATTCTCCAACACAGACTTTAGAAATGAGAAACTAAGAACAAATTATGCATAGTGCCCTAGAACTCTTACACTGTTATCTTCCATATTATGATAAGCTATCCGCTGGAAGGACAAAGAAGAAAAAAGCCAAGATACATAAATTCCCCAATGTTCACTGGCTTTTAAAAATCTTAGTCTTAATATAGCTGCCCTCCTTTGAAATGTAAAGACTTTCAATGCTGAGAATTTTCATTTTTGGCTTTAAGTGTATTGCTTTAAAGTCTTAATTAAAAAGTATTATCATTGTTCTAAATTTAAAACTTGTCAGAAAACAAGCAAAGTTAATAATGAGCATGTCAAAAAAGATGTCTTATCCATGAATCAGTTGCTTAAATGAAAGAAATACAGATCTGCAAAACGTCACTTTTCCAAATTCTAACTGTAATCTCCAGCAGCTGTGAATACTACTTCCCCTAAGCACCACAAAACTGTGTAAATACATACACTGCATACACAGATGCACAAAAGCACACATACTCTCAAGTGTGTATCTGAGAAATGTAATGGATAGGAAGGAACACACACACACACACACACACACACTTTTGCCAAGTCATTATTATTTACTCTCAATGACAAAAGTCTTACTTTGGCAGCCTATGGTTAAGGCTACCTATCTAGTAGTTAACTGCTCCAGTTCTGGGGCTCAGCATCAGGGAGATAGTAGCTATAGGTGGTACCCAAGCTACAACCAGACACAAATTTTCAATATAAGAAGTTACATACAGCGAGCCCTGCCAAGCAAGCTTTCCATGAATCTTCTTTGCTGGCAGAACTATATCCCATCTCTATTTTATGACATTTATAGATCTTGAAGAAGGCAATAATATTTTTGTCCTCCTCGAATAAATACATTGCCTCATAATTCCATGAACAGTTGTGTCAGTTCAAACCCACACATACCTGCAGCAGACTCTATGGCTACCCTGGGATCTCCAATGTGATTTGGTTGTTGGCTGTGGAAGTCAAAGCTTACAGTGTGTGGTGGGATGCATTCCATATGCATCTCCTTACTTTCTAAGATTCACCTCTGAAGGTATTAAAAGCATGGCCTCCCACATCTGACTGTTGTTCTCCCAAAGGCTCTGCATAATACAAGACCTTCTAGTGCGGCTCGAGAGCCATCCTGCTGAGGGAGTAACACAGAATTTCTTTCCCTCACTTACAGATATGAAAATTAAAACCCAAAGGAGAAAAGTGATTTACCAATGATTAAATCAAAGGTTGCTGCAAACCAGCGCTAAGGCCCTGGTCTCCCACTTTCCAGTCCGATTGTTCCCTTTATGTCTGGTTATCTATCTCCAGCACATAAAGAATTCAAACCCTCCCTGCTAGGCTTTTCATAGCTCAACACTGCTTCCATTGTGAAGGCTGCAGTCCATACATACCTGGCTTAAAGGCCAGAATAGGTGAGTGATGAAGTGGTATCTTGGGATTAAAGAATGTGCTGATCTTGAATGTGCTGATCTTTCACAGGACCCAAGTTCATTCCCAACATCCATGTCAGGCTGTTCACAGTTTCAGAGAATCCACTACCCTTCCCCCCTGCCACCCACCTTTGTGGGCATCTGTATTTACTTGCATATACCATCCCACAAACACACTCATACTGATGCAATTAAAAAGTAAAATAATTTTAAAAATTAAAATTGGGTGGGCAAGATGGCTCACTGAGTAAAGGCAGTTGCCACCAAGCTTGAAAATCTGAGTTTAATTCCCAGGACCCATGGCAGGGGGAATAAAACCAACTCCATCAGCAATTTGATCTCCACATATGCATTGTAGAACAGAGAGACACAGCAACACACACACACAGACACAGACACACTGAGAGACAGAGAGACAGACCTAGAGACAAACCAAGAAACACACAGCCACAGAAACACACACACACACACACACACAAAACCTAAAAGAAAAAAATTATTTCATGAAACTCACAGGTAAATGGATGGAACTTGAACATATCATCCTGAGTGAGGTAACCCAGTTACAAAAGAACACACACTGATAAGCCCAAAAGATACCATTTAGCCAAAAAGAAATTTGGAATATCCACAATACAACTCACAGACACAAGAAGAAAGATCACACCAATGTGTGGATGCTACAGTCCTACTCAGTACTCCTCTGGGAATGACTGGGAGAGAGGAATCTGGGAGGAAGAGAAGAGGGAGAGAGAAAAAGGGGGTGCAGTTCAGATATGGGAGGAGATGGGGGGAGTACAGAGGGTCAGGAATTTGAAAGGAGGTGTGTAGCAGTGGGTAAAGGGGAACTGAGGATAGCCACTAGAAAGTCCCAGATGCCAGAGACTCAAGAGGTTCCCAGGAGCCAACATGGAGGACTTTCGCCAAAATTCTCAACAAAGAGGAGATAGAACCTATAGAGACCATATCCAGTGGATAGGCACAGACCCCAGTTGAGGGACGGGACTACCCACCTACCTTAAAAAATCAATCCAGAATTCCTCCTGTTAAAAGGAAATGCAAGGACAAAGAGTGGAGCAGAAACTGAAGGAAAGGCATCCAGAGACTGCCCCATCTAGGGATCCATCCCATCTGCTGATACCAAACCCAGACACTGTTGCTGATGCCAAGGGCTTCCTGACAGGAGCCTGGTATAGCTGTCCTCTGAGAGCCTGTGCCAGAGCTGGACCAAAACAGATACGAATATACACTGCCAAACATTGGACTGAGTGTAGGGACTCCAGTGGGGAAGTTAGGGCAAGGACTGTAGGAGCTGAAGGGATTCTTACCTCATAAGACGAAATATTATCAACCAACCAGACTCCACAAAGCTCTTAGGGACTAAACTACCAACCAAAGAGTAAACATGGGGGACCCATGGCTCCAGCTGGATATGTAGCAGAGGATTGACTTATCTAGCATTGCTGGGAGGGGAGCCCCTTGGTCCTTTGGGAGCTTGATGACCCAGGATAGGGGAACACTAGGCCACTGAGGCAGGAGTGGGTGGGCAGTAAGGGAGTATCTTCTTAGAAGTAGGGGGAGGGAGGAGAGGGATCTTGTGTGTGTGGGGGAACTGGGAAGGAGGGTAACATTTGAAATGTAAATAAACAAAATAACCAATAAAAATAAAAAAGTAACAATTTAAATCTCTTTTAAAAACTTAATTAATTAATTAATTAATAATTCTTTAAATAAAAAGATCACAGAAAAGCCTAACACAAGTCCTGTTAAAAAACTCACTTCACAGAGGCATGTAAACGTTTGGGGCTCCTCTCTTGCTCCACTGAGTAGCTTTCTTAGTCTGCTGCTATTATCAAAAGCAGAGGCTATCTCAGGAGGCAAGGCAGAAACATTCCAAGATGAAGTTCAAGGATAGCTTGGGCTAAATAGCAAGACTTGTTTCAAAACAAACAAATAAAAAAAATAAAACATGGACCAAGATAAATAATTCTGCCTCATTTCTCCAACCACTATACCATCCTGCCTGTAAGTAACTACCTGTCTACATTTCTGTCCCACCATTAGTACTGAAGAAAAATGGAAACATCAGATCATTGGTACATTATTTGATTTAGCATCCCCTGGGGAAGTTTGTTTATGTGTAAATGTGTCACAAGCTGACATTTATGTTCTGAGCCAGCTGAGATGCATTTGTTTAAACTTATATTGAAGTGTACACTGGAAGAGAATTTGATCCAGTTGGTATGAGTCTTTCTATAACTAACTGGTTTCTTTTTTGTTCTGTTTTGTTTTTAGAAAAAAAATAAACAAAATATCTGACATCTTCGATCAGTTCAATAATTCATTGTGTATGAAACTGGCTTTCCATCCTTGAATAGAAACTTCACAAATACTCCTCTGCTTGACTTAGCTAATTTTATGTGGCTTCATTTCCTTATATGCAATAGTTCAAGGCACATGGGGATTGGATTCATGGTCTGTTTCACAGGAAGAAAATGCTTAGTAGGAGGAAAGTCGTTAAGCCATTTCCAGTACTAGATTATTAAATTATTGCTTTTCTAACAAATAGGTCTACTTACTCAAGTAAGACTTAATTATTCATTCATCCATTCAACAATATATATTGAGTACTTACTTGGGCTAGAAACTACTACACACTGGGGCATAAGAATGAATTGATTCATTTGCCTTGCTCATGGATGCACAGGGACTTTGAAGAAGGATAGAAGAATCATTCATACAATCACAGCAAACAGAAACCCTTTGTCCTTGGAGACTGTAAGATAGAGTGCTCACAAGTGACGTCAGAGACAACTCCTAAGAGGAAACAACTCAGTTGCAGTTGAAGGTATAAGAAATTCATCATTTAAAAAAAAGGAAGGAACAACTGAATGCATTATGGTCTTGAGAGCAAGCAAGAAGATTCTAAACACTCAAAGTAGCTCCATCTCCCCAAACAGTTTTAACCTAGTTTTGAAGACTGACCCTGACCACATAGTCTAGGAGTCAAAATCCTGAGAAGCAGAAGGTCTGGAGAATTTGTTGCATTCTCCAGGGTTCTCTGTCTCCATTCTTGTATACCACGTTTAGTAAAGCCTACTGCCTGGGTCAGGGAAGGAGTAGGTGAGATTAAGTATGCAGAGCTTCATCAACTGAGTACTATACATAATGAAAAAAAAGTCTTGGAAATGATTATAGTGGCAAGTACTTCCACTAGATGAACTACATTGCAATAAAAACAAAACATAATATCATTAAGGTGAGAGTCTGCTCCGTTATGTGTGTTTTTCATGAAGTCATGCCAACCAGGATAATCTTAAAGTGTTGAGACCCCTGTAGAAGATGTATGTGGAAACATACTTATAGCAACAGCCAGAGGCCAGCCCTTAGTGTCTTCCTATGTGTTACATGGCCAAGTGTGCTTTGACTTAAGGTCTTCAGGGAAATATATCTCATCTGATACTCTGACTCCTGTATCATGAGACTGTGTGACACAGCCTTGCCCCACGAGTCTGCCGTCTAAAGATGTAAAGTCAGAATTTGTCTACTGCCACCTAAAGAGCCACATATACAAAATCAAAATACATATTCTTCACCCCTTGGTCTTGAATGCCTGGAAATTTCTATTGTTTTTAGCCTCTACTGTTTTAATTTCCATCCTAGTGTCTCCTCCAGGTCACTGAAGGACCCAAGGGAAATTAATCTGTATCAAAATGTCTTAACAAAGTTATACTGTAGTTATAAAATTAAAATAAAGGACATTCTCGGCTAATCAATTTAATTAGGGATTGAGCTTTTCAGGAAGGGTATTGGATAGAAGGAAGGAAAGTACATCTGTCTAAAGAATAGCAGTGAGTTAAAAGTTTCCAGGGCAAGAAGGGTGGTCATGCATCTCGGGAAACAGAAAAGGGAAAATAGCCTAGTTTTATGAACTCCATCTAGACATGGTGGAGGGACTATGCATGAAAATCGAAAATTTATTATGATGTCAGCTTCAAATTCTACATAGTTTAGTGTCTCTGGGGGTAATATTATTGCCAAAAGGAAGTGTCTTACTGTTGTTCTTATTGCTTTAATTTTGTATATGCATTACATGATGTTACATGCATGCCCAATGTGTGTGTGTGTGTGTGTGTGTGTGTGTGTGTGTGTGTGTGT
>NW_022196896.1:102416140-102436025 GCF_008632895.1 Mastomys coucha | reverse complement strand
GTGTGTGTGGTGGTGGTGGTTTAGGACTCACAGTAGCAATATAGCCACAAGAAACATTTTTCCACCTTTACTTCACTATGCCCCATGACTCTAGGATGGTCCCAGTATTGATTAAATAGCCAGACTAGGTAGTATTTATAGGGGTTTGGCAATGTTCATCCCTGTACTGAATTGAACTGGAGTCAGCCTGAGAGGATTATTCCACATGGCTCCAAGGGAATAACAATTGATCTCAGCTATAACTAATGCATGCAAAGACAATCAGTGGGCTTCTCTCTTTGAGTGGACATAAAAAGCTTGGGTTTATCTTTCCTTTAAAACTTAACTTATATAATGATGCGCACTTCTACTCTACCTTCAAGTAATCATGTCACGATGACATAGCTTTAGGTTCTGGGTGGAAGAACACCCAGATCATTACTAATTTGTTTTCTTTCCATTCTGAACAGCCTAATACATTTGTACAGTGTGTCTTTATGAGCCTCATCTTTAAGCTTCACCACCTTTGTGAGAGTCAGTTCCTGAACTCATTCCATCTTTAGACTACATGTGTGACACAGTTGACTTTGATAGCTGGAGACCATGTTTGTCCAGAGGTTTTGCCAATTCTGGAGATTTCTAGATATGGAAGCCACATACTCGATGAAGCTAGAACTTTACTAGACAGGGAAATTTTGGACTACTCCAGAAATAACAAAAATGGCCCCTTCTGGGAGCACTGAAGCTCTGAGCAGTGTTCTCAGACACCGTGTTGTTTACTGGGAGAATCTGTGTTGTCCTTTCTTTGGCTCCTTCAATTCCTCTCTCTCTTGGCTTTCTTCACCAGGAGAAAACACTGCAACCCACCATGTTGCTCAGACTGGAAAACTCAAATAATTCTTTATTTCTGCATTTCATTAGCCCTTATTTTTTAATTAGTTGATGGTATTTATGACTTAGACATCCAGAGCAAGCTTCCTTCTACTTCCCACGTCTCATATTGCCTTATACGTTGATCTTCTCAGCAATGTCTTCTTTTTTTTTTCTTCTCAATCTATCATGTACACTTTCTCCACATTCATTTTGGTAAAATAGAGTTTTGAGCATAATGCCGTAGTAAAAATTATTTGACAAGTCTGAGAGCCCATACTCATAGGCTGAAGACAAAAATCCTTTAATGCTTTTATTAGCCTGACCCCAAAGCGATTTCATATTATATATCCTCTTTCATACACCAGAAAGAACAATCTGAAAGGATATTTCCATTTTCTATCCCATTTTTTAATTCACACTTCTAGGTTTTTTTTCCTATAATATCACTGCAAGCCCATCACTGCTCTCTACTCCTTGCATGGAAAATACATTCTCCTCTTCAAACTACAACATAAAGGATAACAGGTCTCTGAATTTCCCCCAGTAGTCTCAGTTCTGGTTAATTGCACCCTCCTTTGATCCCCATACATTCCCTCTATACATCTATTTCATCAATTTTTAATTATACTTCTTGCTTATAAATACATTCTCAGTTACAATAGAAGCTACATAATGGCTCAGGATGTTTTACTATCTGTGTGTTTCTTAAGGATTAAAAACACTGTGAACAATTAGCAATGAAAGTGGGGGAAATCCAATGAAATTAAATAACACAACAACTAGGCAACTTAAAAAATTTTTAAAAGATGCTAAAATTACTAATTTTAAAACTTTAGCCAGGTGGTGGTGGATCACACCTTTAATCCCAGCACTTGGGAGGCAGAGGCAGGCAGATTTCTGAGTTTGAGGCCAGCTTGGTCTACAGAGTGAGTTCCTGGACAGCCAGGGCTATACAGAGAAACCCTGTTTAGAAAAAAAAAAAAGAAAGAAAGAAAACCTTTAAAGAAAATTAGGAATAAAAGAATGTTTGATACCTTAAATAAGGTTCTATCTGAACTTGGAATGTATTAGTATTCTTTATTTTAAAATATTGACACTTGAAATGATACTGCTCATTTGGTATGCTCTATTGCTCTGTTTGCAACACATGGAAATGAATTTTAAAAAATAAAGTCCAAAACCACAAAGTGAGTCTTCTAGAATTTAATAAATTTCTGGAAGAATGTAAGCGTGACTATACTGGCTGGTTTTGTGTGTCAACTTGATACAGGCTGGACTTATCACAGAGAAAGGAGCTTCAGTTGGGGAAGTGCCTTCATGAAGTACAGCTGTGGGGCATTTTCTTAATTAGTGATCAAAGGGGGAGGGCCCCTTGTGGGTGATACCATCTTTGGGCTATTAGTCTTGCATTCTATAAGAGAGCAAGCTGAGCAAGCGAGGAGAAGCAAGCCAGTAAGTAACATCCCTCCATGGCCTCTGCATCAGCCCCTGCTTCCTGAGGTGCTTGAGTTCCAGTCCTGACTTCCTTTGGTGATGAACAACAGTGTAGAAGTGTAAACTGAATAAACCCTTTCCTCCCCAACATGCTTCTTGGTCCTGATGTTTATGCAAGAATAGAAACCGTGACTAAGACAATGACCATGAGTAGATATCATCTCTGACATTTATGAAGCAAGGTAAATGGATATAAAAATAGGAATACAGCTAGTTTTCTCAATCCATGTATTTTCTACCCCCTGGATCCAACCAACCTTGAATCAAAAAATTTCAAAATACAATTACATGTATATTTTCTTGTCATCACTCCCAAAACAATACAATATGACAATGATTAAAACAGCATTTGCATTTTGTTAGGAAGTATATGCAATCCAGAGATTCTTATATATGCTACACTGTTGTGGAAAGGGACTTGAACCTTCTCACATCTCTGTATCCATGTCTCAGAAACAACAGCCTCAAGATACTGTTGGTCCTGGAGAAAGCATGTCAACAGGAGCTTCAGGTAGCTTGTCACCTTGTGACTGTAATTAGAAAGCAGAGAGAGAATGCTGGGGTTCAGCTCATTTTCTCCTTCCAGAATTCTAGCCTATGGTATGGTGTCGGTCTTCCCATCTTAATTAAATCTTTCTAGAAACATTCTAACAGACACACTCATGTGTTTCCTAAATTCTCAAGTTGACAATGAAGATTAGCTACCACATATACCTAGGATCCACTATCTTGGATTAGAATGATAACCTTAAGAAACTTGCATTCTATCCTCTCACCTGTTAGGTAGGGTTGAGACTGGGATAGTACAAAGTGGGAAAAGAAGAGAGCTTGGCATACACTGAGTGCTGGGGTAGTTACACTCATCTCAGATGCTTCAGATATATATGTATAAATATATATGTGTGTGTATAATATATATATGTTCCCAGTTTCTAACATTTAAGGATTCGAAAGCATCATGAAAACTTCCCACTCCAGCCACACCTTAATGTAACATGAGCATCCTTCCAACTAAATGCTCTACTTCTGCGAGGAGTTTTCAGACAGGTTTTTATTGTTGCAATATTTAAAAGAGAAAATTAGGAATCACTTAAAATTTAAAAAAATCATAGAGAATGTGAGGCTGGGGATAAACAATTGAAAGATTGTCCCATTATTCTCAGAAACAAAATCAATCTGTTTCTCCTCATTGGGATTTAAATTTGCTTTTGAGGAAGCAACCAAGTAGAACAAAGCAATTTTTAAAATTTTAATACCCCAAACAATATAAATATTCCTTTTGCTACACATTCTAACTAATGTTTTCTTTCTTTCTCTTTCTTTCCTCCTCTCTCTCTCTCTCTCTCTCTCTCTCTCTCTCTCTCTCTCTCTCTCTCTTTCTCCCTCTCCCTCTCTCTGTCTCTCTCTCTTCTTCCCCTTCCTCTAGTTTCTCCTCCTTCTTTTTAAACTTTTAGAGACATGGTGTTACCTCTGTAGCTCAGAATGTCCTAGAACTCACAGTGTACCTCAGAATTTCCTCAAACTTAGGAAAATACTCCTGCCCCATCTTCCTGAGTATTTTGCTTGCAGGCATGAACTACTGTACCCAGACCTTTTAACTTTTTGGTAACACTTCCAATGAGTATGAGGTAATACCAAACTGTGAATTTAACTTCCAATTCTATAATAGTTTGTAATATTGAACTTATTTTTATTCCTTTTGGTCACTTGTTTGTCTTCTTTTTAAAATGACAATTCTGCTTGTCTGTGCATTTCCCCATGTCATTGTTTGCTCATTTTTTAACTGGGTTTCTTGTCTGCTCCTTATACATTTTGGGTATTAACTTCTTATCCAATGTATTATGGACACTCTTTTGCAGTCTGTGTGTTGTGTCTTTATTCTGTTTCCTTCGTTGTAGAGAACCATTGAATTGATGCACATCATTTGTCAATATATTTATTAATAGGTTGTATGGAAAGTGAAAAGTATCCATTAATTATCATCTATAAGAATAAAGTAAAATATTTAGCATACATTTTAAAGCTAGCTTATCTTATATATTTAGTTATATATAAAATATACATAAAGTAAAACTATTTATCAAGTAATTCCCAAGTACCAAGAATAAGATAACTAGATTCCCTGTCCATGTGTAAACTATTCACCTACATCAATGTTAATTTTATTGAAATGCCAATTTGAATATAAAATTAACCTTTGCCATAAGTTGTTTTTAGTTTTATTAAAATATGCTCTCTAAAACCTTCTATTTGTCAATTATTGAGATTTTTATCTCAATATTTCATTATGGTGGCTTTACAGCCAATTTTTTTAATATAGTAAGGTGATCATAATCAGAATTAATAATAAAATAAGTCACAATTGATATTTTTACCTATTGAATTTTAGGTATGACATTAGAGTATTTTGCTCTCAGAACCATCACTTCATGAAAACCACTGGGAATCAAGTTATACCCATTCTATTCCAAAGCATGAAAAATTTCTAGAAATCTTATTTTTCCACTTAAGCACATGTAGAAATGCATTTCCATTTATTGAAATGTCTTAATAACTATACTACCTAGAGTTCCTTTAAGGAATTGTACCAAGAGAGTATATGGGTGTGGAGAGTGGGAGGGAATTTGGAGGTGGGGAAGGAAGGAGAGAGAGAGAGAGAGAGATACAGAGAGAGAGGGATACAGAGAGAGATACAGAGAGATAGAGAGAATATAAGGGAGGGTGACTTGGAAAAGGTAAAGAGTGGGGAGAAAGAGAGGTGAGGGCAAGAAGGAGGGGGAGGGAAGGCAGGAGGTCAAGGGAAAAGGGGAGAAGGAATGGAAGGAGAGAGAGAAAAGAGATGATAGATAGGGTAAGGGGTATCCACAGAGAGGGGAAGAAACACAGAGAAGAAGGAGGGGGAGAGGGGAGACAGAGATTTGCTGTAAGTAATTGCTGTCAGGTAACTCAGGGAGCCTGAGAAGACAGCAGTATTGATTGTGATTGCTTTACCAGATACAAAGCTATGACTACGAAGCTACTGTGATGGAATCATATTGTTTGATGCAGCATTTGAATAATGGCCAAATGGAGACTAAGCATTCCACAGGGAGGAGGGATCCATTCACCACCATCCGTGTCTACACTTGTAAGGTTCTTCTCTTTTTAAAAATGAATAAACAAAACAGATGCCATGAAAACAAACCTGGCACCCACAAGATGTTAACTTATAAAGAAGGCATGATGGGAGAGATCACTCTGAAAGGGTGCTGACAAAGTGGACCAAGTTGTTTTGGTGTGTGTTTTTGTTTTGTTGTGGGTGGGAGGTTTTGAGTTTGATCAATTGGGTGCAGCGTCTTAGAATTTATGTTAAAAAAATTAAATTAAAAAAAAAGAAACTACTTCTGGTGAACCTAGATTGTTTAAGGAATATAGGGTGAGACACTGAAGGTAAGTGCAACATTTCAAGAAAAAAGAATCAACATGCTCCATAACTTACAAAAAGAAATAAAATCACAAACATACACAGAAAAAATTCCTGCATCCTAGCAATGGTGCTTAACAGGAGGAATGTCCCCATAGGCTGAGGCATGTGGTCTTTGGGCATGGCACTTTATGTAGAGAGTTTATAGAAAGGCACATCCTTGCTGGAGGAAGAACGTCACTTGGGGGTAGCTTTAAGAGTTTAAGGCCTTGCTGTGCTTTCAGTTCATCCTTTTCTATATACTTCTTATTAAAGATGTGACCTCTCTGCTTCTCGATTCTTGGCACCGTGTCTGACATTTTTTTTGCCATGCCTCTGTCCTGCCATGATGGACTCTCATCTATTTGGAATTGTAAGCCAAAAAATAAACTCCAGAAGTTGCCTTTGCTCATTGGTTGGACTTTATCACAAAAACAGAAAAGAAAATGATACCCTGGCCAAAGTTAAGGTGATTCTGTTCACATGGATGAGGAACAGAGGACAGCGAGTGACACACAATAGTGACACAGGAGTGAGCTCTGAGAGAGGATTCTTTACCAGGTAGACACAGTCTTGGGGGATGGAAGGCGTTGCAGGACAGAAATGGCATTGGCTCTTCAAGTCTTTCAGGGAAGGATATCCCAGGTCTAGCTCCATGTCTGCTTAGCTGGAGGATGGCTAGAGGTTATAGACAAGGTGGGCAACTGCCTCCAATCCTGAGTCCACTGTTGCCAGCAAGCTGTTTTGCTAGCATCTAGAGAGACTCCAACAAGATGAAGTCTGGGGTCAGGTTAGATCATTGGGAAAGGTGAGCAGGAGCACAATGGAGTGATAGTCGGCAGATCTAGGTTTAGGCATCTTCTGGGTATGGTTTGCTCTGTAGGTGGCATCAGAGGATGCTCATGTGTGGTAATTTGAATGAAAATGGCCATTATAGGGAGTGGCATATAACAATGGCCTTATTGCAGTAGGTGTGACTTTTTTGAGGAAGTATGTCTCTAGGGTGAGTTTTGAGGTTCCATATGTTCAAGCCAGGCCCAGTGTCTCACTCTATTTCTGCTGCCTGCTAATCTGGCTCCTAGAGCTCTCAGCTACCTCTCCAGTTCCTTGTCTGTCTGCATGACTTTATGCTTCCATTATGATAATGGACTAAACCTCTGACCTGTAATTCAGCCTCAGTGAAATGTTTCCTTATAAGAGGTGCCATTGTCATGGTGTCTCTTTATAGCAATAGAGACCCTAACTAAGACAACATGCATGTATATATTATCTAAGGGATCAACAGGCTTGGAATGTTCCCAGTCACCTTCTGCTATTTATCACAGAGCAGCAAGAGCAAGAAGGGGGGATGAGCTCCACCGTGTAAAAAACCACAACCATTCAGTCTGTTCATTAAGTAATGAATTAGACTCACCCTTTGACTGGACTAGAGGGAACTTTGGGGTCCTGAGAACCTTTGGATTGTACTGAGCCAGAAGTAGTACAGAAGTAAATACTAAGGTGAGTACCAATTCTGGGAAGGTATCATAGACAGAATTGTAAAAGAAAACAGGATGAATTCCAGCCTCTGCTGAACTGTGTAATTATCCCCCCCACCTCCAGCCATTTGTAGTTCTTCTGCCTTCAACAAGTACCACAGCAGGTCTTGGCTCTTTGCCTGGGGAAATAACCCATAACTCCATTCCCAAAGGCTCTGTGCCCTTTCTTGGATTAGGCTGTTGTAATTTCCCCTGCTGAATTTAATCACAGGACATGGTAACACCAAAAGAAGCCTTAGTACTGATTTGTCTTAGTTTAGTCTCTCTTTCTGTGATGAAACACCATGATCAAAAGCAACTTGAGGAATAATGGGTTTATTTGGCTTACATATCTTGAATCACAGTCTATAGAGGGACACCAAGATAGGAACTCAAAACTGGAAACAAGAGCTGATGCAGAGGCCATGGAGGGGTGCTGCTAACTCATGTCTTGCTCAGCTTGCTTTCTTATGGAACCCAAGACCATCTGTTCCAGGCTCCACCCATAATGGCCTAAGCACTCACAAATCAATCACTAAATAAGAAGATGATCTACTCAGGCTTGACTACAGACAAGTCTTTTGGAGACATTTTCTCAATTGAAGTAACTTCCTCTCACATGACCCCAACTTGGGTCATGTTGACATAAAACTAGCCACCATGCAGCCTTATTATTATTATTATTATTATTATTATTATTATTATTATTATTATCATTATTATTTTGCTTTCCTGGAATTTAAGACTTTCATTATACTTCTTGTTCATTTGAATCTGGTTAGTATTTTGGTACAGCATGTTCTCACACAAGCTGATACAAGCTACTATTAACCTAAGCAGTGCTCAACAATCTGGTAGCTTCCACCCAGTGACATCACATAGAAGAGTCACTAACATGAGCCTCGGGAGAGGTGCTAGTGACAGAAAATCATATCCTAGGGCCTTCTGGACCCCTAAAAGGTATTGTCTCAGACTCCTCTAAGCTCTATTTCAAGACTCTTTCTGTCTCAGATTTGTGCAGGCACAGAGGGAAACAGAGACGGTAGTAGGGTAGCCAGAGGATGCCAGTAACCAGAGGATGTAGGACATTTTGACCTGTCATGGATTCTTGGTTTTTCTTTTAAGTTGTCCCTACAGATAACCTGTTTGTGAGTCATACCCAAACCTGACTACTAGAATTGCTTGTAAGTTTTACAGTGAATTGAATATTGTTAGAAGTATAGCAAGATCAGTCACTACGTCCTTCAATGACTTAACAATAGATTATGCCATTTTCATATTCTCTGGACAACTTGTATGTATTTAGTCTGATAGTGCATTTGCTGGAATACTGCAATATTTCTTGGGTGATTCTATGATTTGGGGTGGGGGGAGCTGGGCTAAGGTAAGACAATTTTCTATTCTGTGTCTGTAAGACTATATCTATACATGCTCAAAAAGATGGATGACCCCATAGCTAACCAAAGTGGTTTGTGAATAGTCTCTTAAGTGATCAGTCTGGACTGTGTGATCAATCGGGCAGGGACAGAAAGAAGTTTATCAACATGACAGGTGGTGGCCAAGCATGCTATTCTGTCCTGTAGTTCAAAGATGTGCTTATTAAGCACATACTGTGCACTTGGAATATAAGAGCCAGACAAGTCCCTAAGGACGCTCTGCCCATCATTTTACAAAAGATGAACCCAAGACCTGGAAGAGTTTTATTTTGTTTTGCTTTGTTTCAGAATACACAGTAAAATTTGAAAAAGAACCACTGGAAAAACTCCCTGTCTCTGGCAGAAGATATTTGTGGTATGCAACTGACAAAGGGGTACTGTATATATAACTTATGAAGAACACTTAGGAATTGATAAGAAAATCAAAGGAGCTAATTGAAGAGAGGAGGAGGATATTTTAACATCCTGCTACTTATAAAACATCAGGTAAAAAGCTGGGCGTGGTGGCGCACGCCTTTAATCCCAGCACTTGGGAGGCAGAGGCCAGCCTGGTCTACAGAGTGAGCTCCAGGACAGCCAGGGCTATACAGAGAAACCCTGTCTCGAAAAAACCAAAAAAAAAAAAAACCATCAGGTAAAGATACTTAAGGACATATGGGCTGGTTTTCTTCACATAAAAGGACATCAAAAGGGAGAGGCCACCTAGGACTGGTGCAGCTCTCAGGGATCAGTCAGAGTTTGATTTCTTTGCTGTCATATAAGTCCTTCTCATATACCACAGATTTCACCTCTTCTCTCAAGGTATCTGGTCTGTGCTCCAGAAAAAGTAGCATAGAAAAATAAAAGGTATATAATAGAATGATAAGAAAGCATATCTTTTAAACAGTTTTCTGGAGGGAGACTAGGGAGATGGCTCCATGGACAGAGTGCTTACTGTACAAGCATCAGGTCCTGAGTTCAAATCCCATCACCCACATAAAAGTTGCTACATTTGTAGTCATTTATGACCCCAGCTCTGGTGGTGGTATTTGGAGACAAGCAGATACTGGGAGCTTATTGGTCTAGCTAAATCATCAACTCCATGGTGAGTGAGGAACTTTGTCTTAAAAAAAAAACACAGGAACTGAGCCTAGCTGAACACAGAAGCATCTCAAATAAATTATGTACATGCCAGAAAATTTGTAAAGAATGGCTGGGAAAGGGACAATTAAACACATGAGCCAAAGGAATTGAAGTGGTACACAGAAGAGGTGAACAATATTGTTTGAAATGATCATTAATCAGCTACATTTTAATTAATTAAAAATAAAGAAGCTGAATAATAAGGTAGCATATATTTTATGTTGTCTCAGTTGATGTTGTGCTGTGAAGAGACATCATGACCACGGCATGTCTTTTTTTTTTTTTTTTATAAAGGCATTTAGTTTATTTTTCAAAAAAAATATTTTGCTAGAAGGGTTGAGTACTGACTGTAATTTTACATGATCATAACACGGCATGTCTTATAAAGGGAAACCTTTAATAGGGGCTGTATTACAGGGTCAGAGCATTAGCCTACTATTACCATGGAAGGAAACATGGTGGTGCAGGCAGACATGTTGCTGAAGAAGGCACTGAGTTCTACATCTGGGAAGAGAAAGTGAGCCACTGGGCCTGTCTTGAATTTCTGAAACCTCAAAGTAAGCCCCCCAGTGACACATGTCCTCCACACCTATTCCAAAAGGGCCTCATATCATAATCCTTCTAAATAATCACACTCCTTATGAGCCTATGGGGGGGGGGCATTTTCATTTAAACCACCACAAACGTCTTATCAGAGAGGGATGTCCTCTGTTGACAAAAATTATGGTAGGGTAGGTGAGATAACTTAGTGATTAAAGAATCCATCACTAAGCCTGATGACCTTAGTTCATCCCTGGGACCCACGTGGTGGATGGAGTGAAATGACTTCGGAATGTTATTCTCAGACAACACACAAGCCTAACAGCCCATGTGTGTCCTTATCCTGGACATGTAAACACACAAAATGAATAAATAAATGTAATTTTAAAATTATGGCAAAGGAGAAGTTTCATATGCTAAAAATCAAAGCTGTCATTTCTACCATTGCTTTGAAAGATGATTTGTGTATAATATATTTTATAGGATGCAAACATGCTACCTGTGGACAAGATTAAAAGACCAGTACAAAAAGCCAATAGACACCAGACAGTGGTGCCACACACCTTTAATCCCAGCACCTGGGAGGCAAAGACAGGCGGATTTCTGAGTTTAAGGCCAGCCTAATCTACAGAGTGAGTTCCACTCTGGACAGCCAGGGCTATACAGAGAGACACTGTCTTGAAACACCAAAAAAAAAAAAAAAAAAAAAAAAAAAAAAAAAAGCCGATAGATATCAACATAGAATGGTCCCTGGCAGTAGCCCACTATGCTAAACACAGCTCCTGTATCTTTGGTGGTATTCAGTGATAGCCTAAACGTACCTGTGCTTATGAAAACTGCCTTGGTCTCAAGACAAATTTTCACAGAATCCCATCCATGGCACATAGTTTGTTGAAGATTTTCAGAATGCACAAATATATGAACTGTTCTTCCTTTGCGTCCCCTTGAAATGGCTCCTGGTTTTATTCTAATCTGTGGAATCATCACCCTGGACTCTGAAATCTTTGGTCTGTATACAGACTTAAACCTGCCTGAAAATTCAGTCTCAAGAAATGCACATGTACATTTGTATTCATTTACCTGAGCATCACACACATGTGTACACACAGACACAAAGAACAATAGAATATTTAGTGCTCCCCAAGACTCACATGACCTGGATAGAATTTCTAAATCAAATATATTTGCTCCCTCTAAAAGAAATTCTACTGCTTTCTAGAAAAAAAGAAAAAGAAAAGTATCTGTTGCCTGAGCACCAGTCTGTGGGACTTTCATTGACTTAGATCCCTCCTCAGCCTATTGTAAGATTATTGTTAAATTCACAGTTCATTGTGGAATCATGGAACCCTGGGAATACAACAGAGACAGTTAGTTTCCCAGATTCCTAAAAGTGCAAAGGTGAAGTAGCAAGGGAAAGGATATGATAATCGTACTGTAAGTGATAGATCGGGTAGTGTGAAGCCCTATGCCTACCTATGTTTACAGATCGAAAAACAATAGAAGTATTAGGGAGATAAAACCCAGCTGTATGTGCTTGTGCTTGCTATATAGAAGATGTTTAAAAGCTCTAAATGCTAATGGTTGGCCCTCTTTTCCAACCCTAGATGTGTTTACTTAAAACACATATTTTGTAAGCAGAACAGCATATAACAACCATATGGCTAATAATTTACCCAATGTATAAATCATAGTTGAACCCGGGCATTTACTTTGTATAAAGAAATATGGCGATTTATGTAATGATTGAGAAGAATTATGTGTTAAAGAGAAGGGAGCTTCATGTTTTGATTATGTAGGCAAGGAATGAAATTAAAGAGGCCCATGCTGATTTATGGCTGGGCGCTCTATGACTCCATAGTCAGATGAGGAAATGCATGCCTGATTTATTTATACCTAAGGACTTTGAAAGGGAGGTACCTAGGCCAACTCAAAGACATACTGTTGCTTTACTTGTTTCAAATTCAGCCCAGGTCAGTGGAAACTCTAGGTGTAAGGAAATTTTAAAATATAAATGTTGCTTTAGGATTTTTTTCGAGCTAAGCCGTAATGTCCAAATGTTATAAAAATGTCTCAAATTATCTAACTCAGACTAAAGTTGATATTTGCTGAAACTTGTCTTTTGTTCATCTATCAGGATGAAAGCCTGATAATGGTGACCAGGACACAACTGTCAAGCAGAGTGAGAGTCACCAGAGGTTCACATGAAGGAGAAAGACGTATACAAAAGATAATAACGCAAATCTAAACAGCCTAGATAAAATCAATCTCTAAATCCATTTTGTAAATCTGATCATTTATCCAGTCATCTCCTAATGGTTGGAAATCAATTTTGTAAGAATTTATGATACTATTTTAATGACACATTTGTAATTTATAGGCCACCTAATTCTAAAGGTAATAGAAGGTAGCAATTATTCTAAAATAACGAGTAAGAAATAGAAAGTGCCGATTATTATGCAATAATACATAATCGCCTTGATAGTTTAAATTAATATAAGATATAGAGATTATGAAAAGCTAGAAATGTATAATTTGGTCCAAAATCTAGACCACTGCCATCCAATAGAAATTGCTGCAGTGAAGGGACTAGTCTGTGCATATGTGCAGGCAATGAAGGTGGTTTTGTAGAGAGATGGGTATCTAACACTGGAAATCTACTCACTGTAGCTGAGGAATCACATTTTAAACTTACTTGAAATAGTTACATGTGCTTAGTGACTATGATATCAAATAGCAAAATTTTAAACTATATGCTTTTACTTCAACTGAGTACTTAATTAATGTATGCACCCTGCCAGCCAGGGTGGGGGCAGGATGGGTGGGGGAGAAAATGTAAGACAAATTCCCCTTAAAGAATTTGTTCTCTTTCCTGAGTGCTCTGGGGTTCTGGTGACTAGCTAGTCTTCAGGTCCAGTATGGTGTCTCTACTGGAGAATTTGGGGCCTGCCTGAACTCTGAGATTTTGAGTGCCAATGTTGCCTTGGAGTCCTTAAAACCAGAGTGGCCTCTAAGAAAGCAGAGTTCTTCTGGGGTCCCTGGTGCTGGCATGGCCTCCTGTAAAGCAGGTAGAGTTGTGAGTTGGAAAATAGAGACCAGGGGATATGGTAGAGTGGGGTGCATTTTACTATTTGGTGTGTTTTAAGGGAGATGGAGCATATAGGGCATTGAGGAGTTCTTACCTTGGGTCCCTTAGCGAAATACAGGAAAATTCAATCAAACAGGTGAAGCAATAAAGAAACTACAGACACAAACATCACCAATAGAATACAAGAGATAAAAGAGAGACTCTCACACATAAAATATACTAGAAAAGAAATCGATGCCTTGGTCTAAGAAAATGTTAAATCTAAAAAGTTCCTGCCACAAAACCTCCAGAAAATCTGAGGCCCTGGAAAGACCAAACCTAAGAATAATAGGAATAGAAAAGGGAGATTACAAACTCAAAGGACCAAAAACTATTTTCAACAAAATCCTAGATGAAAATCCCACTAACTTAAAGAAAGAAGTGCCTATAAGTACACAAGAAGCTTAAAATGTAAAGTGCCCTTGGTATTGGGAGAAGCAGATTCACTCATCTCAAATACCTCAGGAATACACCACACCTGACATCCAGTCAGTGAATAATTTCTTGATGTGATGATTTTGTAGAAGCTGAAGTGGAGTTACTCATGCTGCCATTGTTTTAAGAAATAGAGAGAGAAGGCCAGGCAGTAGTAGCGCATGCCTATAATCCCAGCATTTGGGAGACAGAGGCAGGCAGATTTCTGAGTTCGAGGCCAGCCTGGTCTACAGAGTGAATTCCAGGATAGCCAGGGCTCCATAGAGAAAACCTGTCTTGGAAAAAAAGAAAGAAATATAGAGAGAGTCCTGATTATGGCTAAACAAAAAGTAACAAATGTGTTTCAGGAATGACATGTTTATATGAATCAAAATATACAGTATAGTGATATGCCTAGCAATAAGAAATCTGAGAAGAACCAAAGGAATAGGCAGACAGCATAGACACTGATATTTACATGACACATACATATATGTACACATATACATATATACATACATATGTAGAGAACATAGACATTTACCTTCATACAATATATACATACACAGATATATACATATATGAATAAGCAGAGTGTAGACATTCATCTTCATATAACATATACATACATGTATATACACATATGTGCACATAAGCACATATGCACATATAAGCACAAAAATGTAAGAGAAGAAATAAAAGCATTAAAACATTCCATAGGAAAAGCTTCTATTTTTTTAAAAAAAAATTGTTTTATAAAATTAAGATATATATATATATATATATATATATATATATATAGTTTCACTATATCTATTATCTATTGTAGATAATAGGTAATATATCTATTATCTAATTATATATAATTAGATATCACACATAAAAATAAACTAGAGACAAATATATTCATTGTACATAGTTATTTCTTGGTAGTAAGATAACTAATGATGTTTATTACCCTTTAAATATTCTAAATCCATATTTAAAATTGTTGATTACTTAAAAACTTGTTTCTTTTCTGTGTGGGCGTTTGGCCCTCATGCCATAGCATTTATGCAGAGAGCAAGGTCAACTTGCAGGAGTTAATCCTCTCCTTTCATCATGTAGGTCCCCAGGATTGATTCAGGATGTCAGGCTTGGCAGCAAGTACCTTTGCCTGTTGAACTATCTCACTGGCTCTAAATTTAATATTTATAAAAATGAGTACTTCAATGAAATAATAAACATTTGCCTTTATGATTTGACAGTTTCATGAGAAAGTCATTTAAGTGATAGCAGAAACTCTTGGTCAACCTATCATTTGAGGACAAGACTTAAAACAATGTCCCTAACATGGATGCCGTAAATGTTTAAGCTCCACTAGGATACCTTCTTTTTTTCCATGATCCATGCTATGAGAATGGCTTTCCTGCTGCCCTCCAGCAAATAGACAAATGCATATCCCATGGGTGGTCAGGAATCAGATGAAATGTGCTGTCTCAGGCAAAGCATCTCCAGGATGACTAGCACAGAGGGAGGCTTAAATCCTCCTCCCCCTAGGTCCCTATGTTTGTCTACAGCATGGAAAATTCTCTGCTGTCTCCAGTTTGCATGTGTTCCAAGAATATTATCAGGAGTGGGCCCTCTTTAAACAGCTAATGACTATGTGCTCATAGTGTGGGTGTTTCCTAGTCTCATTTAGTGTAAAGGTGGTACTGTGGTCTACTGACTGCTTTCCAGCACATCCACCAGTAGTGTGACAAGAAACAATGGATGTTGCTTAGATCTCTGAGGCAGCTTGTCATGTCAAGCCTACCACTTTTCTGATAAAACAGAGAGTTACAGAATAACTCTCCTTTCTTTATTTCTGGGCTCCAAAGGCTTATAACAACTTAAAAACAATGAAATTACTTTTTCCACTTTTTAAAGAAAGAAAAATAAATATCTTGAGATGATGAAGTGTGCCTACATTTATTTAATTCTGTTTGAGCACAATGTGAAGCAATTCAAAGGCATTTTTAATGATTTTTCCTTTTTGCACAATTTCTTGCACATTCCTGGATTGTTTACAGAGTTGGAAGAGTAGGTAATTGGGGGCTGGGATGTGACAGGCAGAAGAAAAACAAGGGAAGCAGGAGATGATCATTGAGAAATCAGTCTGGAAGACGCTGTCTATGAATGACATGTCACATACCGGCTCCATAATGGCGTGAAATCCAAGGTTACCAATCCAACCATGGGAAAGAGAGATGCCTGTCAGAAGACTCAGGGAAGTGCACTCCAGCAAAAACATGCAGTTCTTCCAGTCTTAGCCAGAGGGACTGACTACATGATGTACACTGGTCCTCAGCAGGAGCAAAACATCCAGTGAGCCAGATGTGGGGAGGACAATCCTCTTGGTTTTCTATCATTTCTCTCTGCATGTGCATATGTCAATAGATATATCAAAAGCATCACAGATTAGATGGAAAAGTATTGTGCACTTAAAATTTTCTACATGTATTTTGTATCCCTGTAAGCAGTTTAAAAAATATATGGGTGTTATGATTTGAATCTGAAATGTCCCTCAAAGGCTGCCATGCTGGAACACTTGCTCACCATTTGTTGATGCTGTGGGAAGCTATGTTAGAGCAGGTTGGTCAATAGTCATAAATTCTCAGGGCTATGTTAACTATGGCTCCTTTCTGCCACACTTCCTACTTCCTGGCCTCCACCATGGGAGCAAGCTGCTGTAATACGCTCTTGCCACTCTGATGAGCTGTGATCCTTTGAAGGTATGAACTAAAATACACCTTACATGTGTTTGGACTTTATTTTTTAAAAGTAAATTACTTTAAAAAGCTGTTTTACAAAAAACAGTCTAAAAAGAAAAAAATTGGATAAAATAAAAAGATAACAAAACAGACCAACAAAATAACTAAAAGCGAGAGTGGAAGAAAGCTTTGAGGGTAGAGGTGACTTTTAATCTCAGACTCGATTTGTTAAGACAGAGTTAATGAAGAATGAATCAAGGGAAGGATCACACACAAAAGAGAAACAATGTTCCCAATGTACACAGCAAGAAGCCACATGAAGAGAGCTAGAAGAGAGGCGGTAAGTTAGAGACAGTACTTAAGGATTCTCTCCAGCCCAGACTTTTGTGGGTACAGGAAGACTTCAGCAGGAGATTCTTGTTCCCTGTATGCCTCTTTTCATCTAACCCATTACCTCAGCAATGTTCATATGTGTGGATTCTAAAAGAGCATACACCCATGCTCCACTCCCCAAATAAATAGTTCTGTCCATGAATAGTCACCATTCAGTCTGCCCTTTGAGGGAAAACCAGACATGAAGAAACCTACACATATCCAGCAAGCTGCTCCTATATCTTTGAAATGAAGAATTCTGGGACTGGAACAGTGATAAGCTAGAGAAAGCTTGTGCTCTGGGGAACACTGCTCTTGACTCTGAAGACCATTTTGTATAATGGTGAAACTCATGGTAACCATGACCTGATGCTGCCAGACATGGTCAAGCCAGACCATGTTGGGTTCTTTATATATGTTGATTTTCTCTGTGGTGAGAAAAAAATGTTGTGTAAAGAACAACTCAAAGTTGAAATTCAATCCATGGTTCCTGGGTTCAGAGTTCCTGGGTCTTTTGGGAAGTAGTCAGTCATGACAGAAGAGCACAGAAGACACTAGCTCAGCTCATGGTGTCCAAGAAGCAAGGACCAGAAGGGATTGAAGACCTTTGAAAGGAATGCCCCAATAACTAATCTCCAACTAGGTCCTGCTTCATTTTTCAACACTATCTAATAATGCCAATGGGTTATAACTATCAATATGTCAACCAGTGGTGAATTCAGAGCCTTTAAACTCTAATCATTTACCTAAAGATGGTTCCCTATTCATTAACAAATGAGTCTTTAAGGAACATTTCAGACTCTAATGACCTTTGTTCCTTTTTTCTTCATATTTGATTATTTTCTTATATATAAATACATTGCAACGTGAGGCTTACTATAGACTGAATTGTTTCTTTTAACATTTTGCCTTGAAAACATAAGTCCCAATGTGACTATATATTGAAATAAGATCTTGGGTATGGTAAATAAAGCTAAATACTAAGAATCATTGGAGTCTAATCCACTGATGCTAAGACATGATATCAAGAGAGAAACAATGATATCATATCATTTTGATATCATACCATTAAATGAAGAGTGTATGAGGCTGCAGGCTGTAATACACAGAGAAGGACCATATAAGGCATGACAAGACAAGGGGAGAGACCACAGTAAAAATCAAGGCTTCCAGTAGCTTGATCCTTGATGTCTGAAGTTTCAGAGCTGTGCAACATAAATCTATGTTGTATGTGTATGCCATGTGTGTTGTTGTGGCCATCCTAGCAGACTAATAGAATAACTAATACAATAATACTAGATGTGATCTTGATCTTGGTATTTTATTGTGTTTTTTTTTAATTTCTGATTTCAATCTCTCTGTGTGGTGTTAGTTCATGGAAATTTACTTAGCCATCATAATTCAATAATGTTTATAAGACAATGACTCAAATTTAGTGTTAAGATGGTCAAAAATCTCAGAGCAATTACTTCTGAATTTATTGATCTGTGCCTAGGGTCTTATCAGCATATAATCAAGCTTATTTGCTTAATCAGAAATGTAGTCATATTGTTTTATGGTGTATTTACAATTTACCCAAACAGATTCCACACTGAACCAATTATTTACCAAGAAATCAAATAAATCTATCTTGAAGTGATTATTGGTAATTCACAGAGTAGAATTAATCACATTCTAAGAGAGCTTTCAATAAATCCTGTTAGAGCTTCATAAAATTAGAAATTGTAAAATATAGTTTGTTACAGCACTTTTCCTTCTACATTTTTATTGGCAAGATTCTTTTCTGAGAACATTAAAGTCTTAATGAGCTCTCCATTCAGGCCCTCATGTGCTCACTGCGCCAAGGCAAGTTCACAGAGAGACTCATGAGGTAGAGCAGCGGTTTGTAGAGGAATCACACTATATGAAAATCTGAAATTAAAAGAACAAAATTCAGAGATGTCACTTGAATTTGCATCATATTGAAAGATAGTCCCAAAGCAATCCAAATGAATAATAGGAAAGGATAAGAAATTTCTTCTCTCTGAAGATGTGCATATGTGTGTATGCATGTGCATGTGTGTGTACCTATGTCTGTGTATGTGTGTATATGTGTATGCATTGCATGTGTGTATACCTATGTCTGATGTGTGTGTGTCTGTGTCTGGGTGTGATGTATATGTGTGTGTGTGTGTGTGTGTGTGTACATGTGTGTGTGTACATGTGCGCATGCAAATGAATGCATGAATCCTTTAATAAAAGAGCTATAATCCCAGCATATTTCTGATCCTGGCTTAGATAGAGACTTGATATCATTTGAACTAACTCTATCCATGTATCAAACATGGAGATACAATTCCAGGACCCCAAAGAAAAAGTGTATACAGCAGGTTCATACCACATTCATCTGAGCTTGCTGCCTAGGATCACATCCAATTCTTGATACTGTACAGTAGAGCCAAGCAGGTAGCAGCTGTGACACTGCTCACAGAAAGCAAAGAACAGACCTTCAAGACCACTGAAGCAGTTAAAATTTATGGGGCAGGTTAAGGGAAGAAAGAGCTGTGTGGAGAACATGCTCCAACTAGCCAAGTAAAGCTACCCTTTTACTGTTGGCCAAATGCTAAGTGAGGTACAAAATATGTGAGACTCTGTAAGACAAGAGCATAATGAGCATTTTAAAGAACACACAGTATTGCAAAGCATCATAATTCTACCAGCCACAGTGAAGAGGTCTCATCAAGACAATGATCAATCAGCCAAAAAGCCAGAAAGGGAAACTTTAAGAAGAAAAACTATATTTAGGCTGGCTTGCCCTTCCTTCAGTCCCTGCTCCATAGTTAATCTCTGCAACTCCTTCC
>NW_022196896.1:102403096-102413812 GCF_008632895.1 Mastomys coucha | reverse complement strand
ATATTGCTTTTACTATGTTCAAATATGAACCTTGAATTCCTGATCTTTCCAAGACTTTCATCATGAAGCAGTACCTGACTAAAACAGATATAGAGGCTCACAGCCATCCATCGAACTGAGTACAGGGTCCCCAGTGAAGGAGTTAGAGAAAAGACCAATGGAGCTGAGGGGTTTGCAGCCCCTTAGGACGAACAACAATATGAACTAAGTAGTACCCTCAGAGCTCCCAGGGTCTCAACCACCAACCAAGGACTGCACATGGAGGAGTCTGATTGTTCAGGCAGTATGTGTATAGTAGAGGATTGCAAATTCAATCATCGATAGGAGGAGAGGACCTCAGCCCTGTGAAGGTTCTGTGCCCCAGTGTAGGGGAATGCCAGGGCCAGAAAGTGGGAGAGGGCAGGGTGGCAGGCATGGGGAAGTGGGAGGCAACAGGGGTTTGTTTTTGTTGTTTTTGTTTGTTTCTTTGTTTTTTGGAGGGGAAACTGGGAATGGAGAAATTTACATGTAAATAAAGAAAATATCTAAATAAAAAAAAAGATTCAAAAACTCACAAAAAAAAAAAAGAAGAAGAAGAAGAAAAAATATGCCTTAATTAAAGTAAGGGCTCCAGAAGTGCCACACTAAAATTCTTAATCCCAAGTTACCACTTCTTTCTTCCTTTTCTTTAAAGAATGGAACACTGTTGCATGCACTACCCCCTGTGAAGATGCCCAGAGTTCTGCTAAGCTCAACTAAATCCCCTTCTTGATGGAATCAAGTTTATCAAATAACAAATTATCAGCCTGAGAAAATAAAATTTTACACTCAAGAAGAAACCACAGTCATAATTATCATAAAAATATCTTAGATATTTTAAGAGAGTCCAGCAGTTAATGAACTAAAGTGTAGACACTGATCCCTAGTTACAAAGCCAATCATCCACTGAAAATGCTATATCCAATCCATATGTGAAGACGTGTGTGTTTAGTTGTGTTATAGTCATATGTATATGAGGATCTGAGGACTATAAATGCTGTGATTATTTAGCTGTAACAACACTTAACTACCCCTGAAAAAATTGTTTATTTTTATTATTCTAGCCAACACTTTTCTAACTGGAAAAAAATCCAAGCCACAAAGCTAGAAATTCAACAAGCCCCGAACAGAAAAAATACAAAAGGAACTTACGTGTCATAGTAGACTTCTAAAATCTAAAACTAGAGGAGAAGTTCAGAAAACAAACATACTAAATATATATTGAAGAGCAGAAAATATATTACATTCAGAGAAGGAATGATATAAAATGTGACCAACTTAACAACAGAAACAATGACTTACAGAATATAATAAAACACTATTATTGATACTAACATTGTACACATATCCCTAAATTTAGATTCATCTCTGAAAGGGAGGGAGAACTAAACCCAGCTAATATATGAGGCATGCTCCCAGGGTTCAAAAGGAAAATAAATTAATTAAGCACTTTGTTCTAAATATGATGAAATGGTAGGGCACTCATTATTTATGTTAAACACCATTTACTTTTATTTATTTTTATATACCTTATCTACTTTTATTTATTTATTTACTTTTATTTTATTTATGTTAAACACTTTTCTACTAGTAAAGAACTTAAGAAATGAGGAAAGGAGAGATGGCTCTATGGTTAAGAACACTGCTGCTCTTCCGGGGGACCTGAGTTCAATTCCAAGCACCCACATGGTGGCTCACAACTATTTATAACTCCAGGTTCAGGAGATTCACTGCCTTCTTCTGGCCTTCCTCTATGGTATAGAGCTATGTATGCAGGCAAAAGCTCATAAACATAAAACAAAAATATAGATTAAGGCAAATTTTAAAAGAAAGACTAAAACACAAACATAAAATATTGTAAAGAAAGAAGAAATCCTGTTTTTCTTCATAGGCATTGCAATTATTAAAGAAGGCATCCTTAACAATCTTTTAAAAATCCTTAACAATCTTTAAAAATGTGTTTAACTAATCAATAATTTTTATATTGATCAAAAGATGTAAGTTCAATTACAAAAGCAACTTCAACCTGAACCCCAGCTTCCAGCTGTAGGAAAATAAAATTTAAAATGATATTGTTGGTAACAAATTTAAAGTAAAAAGCATCTAGGTATAAATTTGGTAAAATATATAGAATACTTTACACAGGAGAATATTACCTTATACACACACAAAAATTAAACACCTGATGAGTCCAGTTATATTTGTGAACTATGTACAACATTGTTAAAAAGCCATTTTTTTCACATTGATCTAAAGATTGAGAATAAAGTGTTGGCAATTCAGTGCTCAATGCTAAGTGGGTCATCAGTCACCTCCCTTCATATTCGGAAACATATCAGATGGGGAAGACAGCGTAAGAGCTGGGGAAGAGAGAAGGACATCATGAAATATTGCCTACTGGATATAATATGGCAGCTGCAGTCACAAACTCACAGCAACTGGATCTTGTACAAGATGGGTACCCACTAAACGATGTGAGGGGAGAAAGGGGAGAGATGTGAAGAAGACATGGGTGAGCACAAGGGGCAGGAGTGAGACTGTAACAAAGGCAAATATGATCATAAAACATGGTACATATGCATAAAATACTCAGGATAAGGAAAATTGATAGTTACAGAACAAACCTTGATTTTGATTGATAAACTGTAAAGATTTAAGTGTAAGGGATGAAAAGTGGAAAAAGTTGAGCTACCTGATATAAATCATGCATATACATCTATAGAAGTGAAGGGAACTGAATATGGACAGCAAGACAGACAGAATTCAGAATTAGAGCCATTTTAAATAAAGGTGCCGGAACAATCCATAAGAAGAAAAGTGCTTTCTCCAGGAAAAGATGGAGTGCTTGCCATCTGAACTGTTAATTTTCACATTAAATAATAGTTACTTAAAAATAATCACTATGCCACAATATATTATCTGAAATAATAATAAAATAACAATAAATTCATAGTGACTCAAACCTGTAATTCCAGCCCTAGGGAGGCAGGAGAGGCTGAGGACAACCTGGGCTGCGGAGTAAGACACAATTGCAAAACAAACATCACCCCCTGAGAGCAAAATAAACCTACAAAGAAAAAAATGCCTATCTTAGTTGTGTATATATTGGTATGTACATTTGTATATATGTATATGGGTATATGGATAAATGTGCATATATATGAATACATATGTGCATGCATACATGTGAGCTATAATAAAGGGCCAACAATCAGGAATTATGTAAAACGTCCATTCAATAATAAATAAGCTCCCAAAGTAATCCAAAAGCTTGAGTAGACACCTCTCTAGATAAGATATGGACAGCAAGCACAGGGAGGTAAAAAAGCCTAGCTTTTATCATAATGATGATAAGAGATACGATTAAAAAGACTGTCAAATAGAGGCAAAAATGTTGAACAACTAGATACTACACACTTCACCTGAAGCACAAAAAATATCCATGTCTTATTACAAAGCAATACTACAGATTCTGTGCTGTAGGTAGAAAAGGAATTTTCAATTACATTGTCAAAGAGATCCTCGAAGAAGTCCAGCTCACAGGCTCATAGGCCAACTGAAGTGTTTGTCTTTGGTACCAACGGATTATCATATTTTCAGGGAGAGAAATGTTTTTCCTTTTCTTGACAGTGTATCATCTTTAAAACTTTATTTTGCTTATTTGGAGTGTGTGTGTGTACTGTGTGGCGTGTGTTATGGATGGGAGCAGTTATAGCACACTATATACCTATGGATGTCAATTTTGTGGAGTTGATTCTCCACCTTTACATGGGTTCTGGGAATCAGGTTAACCTGTTCCATCAAGACACAATCTACTTTGTTTTATTTATTTTGTGGGGATAGAGAAAGGGTGACCAGGATCTCTCCCTGGTCTTGTATTAGTCAAGAAGGCTAAGTTGGCTGGATAGTGTGCTAAAGAATTCACCAGTTCTGTCTTCCCACTTTATCCAGTTTTTCTGTTTCTCAAATCAAAACCAAACTTCTTTGCTCATCTCTCAAAGCACCTGGCTTATGCCACAACACAGCATTTATTTTATATAACTATGCCTTATAGGCACTACACAGCTTAGTTTACATCCCAAGTTATCTATAACTCCAGGGCATGGCCTATCCCTCTTCATCTTTGTAGCTCCAAGCACATGAATCACATATAGGCTTACACAGGATTCAGGGGTCTGATAAATTGACTTGGTTAGAATAACTTAATGTGATATCAGTAACACCTGTCAATAAGCAGAGGCTTCAACCCACCATGTTACAAGCCATCAGCTCCTGGAGGCTTATCTTATAGACTGCTAACTTCTATTCTTTTGCTACCACATTCTGCTAAACATTTCCTCTTCTCAGGAAGAGGGCTTGGGTTCGATCCTCAAAGCCCATGTAACAAACTGGTTATGGTGGCATGCTTCTATAACCCAGGCACCAACTATGGTGAAATGGAAAGCAAAAGTGAGCAAAGGCAGAGAAATCATCCAGAATCTCAAAGAGCAGCTAGCCTAGACGGAGTACACAATGTGACAGAAGAAAAACAAAACAAGAGAGAGATCCTGCCTCAAAGTGGAAGAAAGGAACTTACTACCAAAAGTGCCCTCTGATCTCCACATGTAAACCATAGCATACAAGTATTCACACGCACACACACACACACACATACACACACACACACTCTCACACACACACTCACACACACAAATGCATGCATGCATACAAACATGCATACATACATACTTTTTAAAAGTTGGTTCTGACTTCATTTATTATAGCCACCACATTGAGAAGAAAAATAGGTCTTGGACAGGCTCATCTGTCTTTGATAATTGAAGGATACCAGAGGAAAAAGGCTCTCATATACTAACTAATGTATTTCATCTATGATCCATGAGAAATATTTTCCAAGAGAAAATCTGGTCACTCATGCGCTTCACTTTCTGTTGTTTCCACTGTCATTTGCAACTGTAATAAATTTTGATATATTTCTGTTCACTTTAATAGGTTTATAGTTGTGTTGTTACTTAGAGTAAATTTTTAATCTTGATAGAGTCCAATTTGTCTTTTTCTTTAGACCATGCTTTCCTGTTGCGTAAACACAACATATAAAAAAGAATAGATCCCACCACAACCCAAGATCATATATATTTTCTACTGTTTTAATTAGGAAGTTTGAATTTCAAAAGATATACATGTGCTTATGGTTCTCTTTGGGGGTTTGTTTGTATCAGCCTTGGGGGAGATGCTGAAATTTTCTTTTTTTTTTCACTAGCATTTGATTATTTCAGTATGTATTACTGAAGGGCTGGCTTTTCTATCTAGGATCAGCTCCTCACCATTGTTACAACCTGGTACATTAAATGGGTCTATTTCTAACCTACTTATCTGTCCCATTGACTTCTCTGTGTGTCTGTGTATTGCTTTCATCACTATATCCCATTATCTTTGAATTAGGTAACATTGTCTAAGTTCAGCAGTTTGGGGGTAACTATATGTTATGGGTTTGTTTTTTGCATCAAATGTTGACTGTGTTCTGGAATGAACTCTACTTAACATGCATTTTAATATGTTTATGTATTTGAATTGAATTAGAATTTTTTGATCTATGATGAAGCAATATGTGGAATTTAAATATATGGCTATTATGATAGTATGATACATTCTTTCTACCATTATTTGGAAAAAAAATTATAGGAAAGGTGCAAATGTTTCATTAAATGCAGAATCTCAAATCAAAACTGCCTGGATCTGTAAGTCTCTTTTCTTTTGTTTCTTTTTCTTTTGCCTCCTCCTCTCCTCTCCTCTCCTCTCCTCTCCTCTCCTTTTCTTTTCTTTTCTTTTCTTTTCTTTTCTTTTCTTTTCTTTTCTTTTCTTTTCTTTTCTTTTCTTGAGCTTTGCCTTATATTTACCTGAATCAAATTTAAAAAGATACAAAGGAGGGACATGTGTTCTCTGCTTCCAATAGGATATGTCTGCTTATGGGCTAGCACTCTTGGTCATGGGGCCTTGAGTGCAAAGATGTATACTTCCCTGGATCTCAGACCTTTGAATTTGTGCTGGAACTGCACCTGTCTCTTCCCCCTCTCTAATTATCTAAGCCATTCCCTCATGATTAGGGTGTCTGACCTTCACCGCCATTTGTTTCCCTCTCAACCCTATTGGTTGTATATATCTTGTCAGCACTGACTAATACAGCTGAGGAGTTGAAAGTACACTACATGGAGTAGCAGAGAAGACTAGAAGCAAAGGTAAGAGTCAATTTTTCAATCTTCAATCTGAAATCCACAAGACTAACTGACATGCTGGGGATTGCTGCAGATGTGAGGCTGAATTTCTTCAGAAAATCAGGTATTGCTATTTCAGCCTTTACCATATTGGATCAGGTCCACTCACATTGCCCAGGGCAATGTTCTTTACTTAATCAACTGATGGTAGTCAACACTTTAAAATTATCTTCCAAGCAGTTCCCAGCTTACGATTTGATTAAATAGTATATACCCAAGCCAAGTTGGCAGACAACTAACCATCACATATGTTAAGTCCAGAAACTCAGAAAACCCCAAGAAAAACAATCAATTCTTATAATATTAAATCATTACAGGATAGGTAAAAATGTTTGTAGAAATAAAATTTCACATAGAGAGTGGTAAGGATAAAAAAACAAAACCCTAATTCTTAGGGGAACTTCTTCAGGATACTAAGTAAAACACAACAAATTATTTACTCAGTTTCATTATTGCAAGAATAATTATTGTTTTACAAAAAATTGATATTAAAAATTAGTGTCTTACTCTTGAAATTGGGTTATGCCTTACTCTTTTTTTTCATTTTTTCCCTTTTATTAAAAATAGATTCTTGTTTCACATAATATATTTTGGGTTTTCCCTCCTCTTTCCTCCTAATTCTTCCCCACCTCCCCTCCCATCCTGATTCACTCCCTTTTGTCTCTCACTAGAAAAGAGTAGGCTCCTAAGAGATAATAGAAATAAATTATAGTAAGATGAAACCAAAACTATCTCATCAAAGTTGAAGACAAACCACAGAAGAAAAAGAACTCCTTAAAAAGGCATAAGAATCAGAAACTCCCTTGTTTGTACACTCAAGAGTCTCATAAAAGCATTAAGCTAAAAGCTTTAATACATATGCAGAGGACCTGGTGCAGACCTGTGCAGGCCCTGTGATTGCTGCTTCAGTCTCTGTGAGGTCATAGGATCTTTACTCACATTGACTTAGAGGGCCTTGTTTGCTTTGTGTCTTTTATCCCCTCTGGTTCTTTTCTTTCTTTCTTTTTTATTAATTTATTTATATTTTTACACTCCACATTCTATCTACCCTATCTCCTCCCCACTGACCTGTCTCCAAGTGGATGCCCCCACGCCCCACCCCACATGAACTCTAAACTTCCTGGGGCCTCCAGTATCTTGAGGATTAGGCATACCATCTCTGAATGAACACAGACCTGACAGTCCTCTACTGTATGTGTGTTGGGGGCCTCATATTAGCTGGTACATGCTGCCTGTTTGCTGGTCCAATGTTTGAGAGATCTCAGGGGTCCAGATTAATTGAGACTACTGGTCCTGCTACAGGATCACCCTTCTCTTCAGCTTCTTTCACCCTTCCCTAATTCAATAACGGGTCAGCTGCTTCTGTCCATTGGTTGGGTGCAAATATCTGCATCTGATTCTTTCAGCTGCTTGTTGGATTTTTCAGAGGTTAGTCATGATAGGTCCCTTTTTGTGAGCACTCCATAACCTCCGTAATAGGCCTTGGTACCACCCTTTGAGTTGGATCCCACTTTGGGCCTGTCACTGGATATTCTTTTCCTCAGGCTCTACTCCATTTCCATCCCTGCAGTTCTTTCAGACAGAAACATTATGGGTCAGAGTTGTGACTGTAGGATGGCAACTCAATCCCTCAAATGATGTCCTGTCTGTTGGAGGAAGACTCTGTAAGTTCCCTCTCCCTACTGTTGAGTGTTTCATCTAAGGTCCTTCCCTTTGAATCCTGAGAGCCTCTCATCTTCCCGGTCTCTGGTGCCTTCTGGAGGGTCTCTCCAACCTCCTATCTCTCTAGGTTGCCTGTTTCCTTTCTTTCTGCTGGCCCTCAGGGCTCTGTCCTTTTCCTTCACCCAATACTTGTTCGTATACTCTTTCTACCTTCTCTAACTTGGGGTTCCCTGAGTTCTTAGGGTAGGGATTTGATGGAGACATCCCATTCAGGGCTGAGTTCAGGACTGGGTGTTCTAAGGTCTCTCTCTGTCTCTCTCTGTCTCTCATTGTCTTTCTCTGTCTCTCTGTCTCTGTCTCTGTCTCTCTCTGTCTCTCTCTGTCTCTCTGTCTCTCTGTCTCTCTGTGTGTGGTGTGTGTGTGTGTGTGTGTGTGTGTGTGTGTGTGTGTGTGTGTAAGAGGTCTGTCTGTTGGTCTCTCTCTGTATATATTTCCATCTATTGCTAGAAGAAGCTTCTCTGATGCTGGCTGCATAAGTCACTGATCTATGAGTACAGCATAATATCATTAGAAGTCATTTTATCTGTAAGATTTTGTTTGTTTCTTACTCTTGTTTTTGTTTTCAAGACCAGTAATATTTGGTTTTACTCTAGGTTTCTGGGCTATTTAGTCTCTTTTCTGGTCAACCAAGCAGTGCCAGCTATGGATTCCAAGTTGGGGAAGGTTTATATCTATAGGTTTGGTTAGAATTATCCAGATATTCTCTGACACCGATTTCTATTTGAATTCCATTATGGCTTCAGGAAATGAATCAAATAATCTCTCTACTCCATGTCTCCCCCTGCCTCCCCATCTTCCCTCTCATGCCCCCTCTCTTTTTTCCTACCCCACTTTCTTCTTACCTCCCCCTTCTCTAATTTAAGCTTTATTAGGGTATATCTTGGTTTCCAGTCTCATTACTAGGACTGCTACAGGCAAGAAGTATTTTTCTGTCCATTTGAAAGTACCTCATGCAATTTGCATTGAATTCTGAGGTATATTATAAACAGGGAAATTATTAGAGGTAGACTAAAAGGAAGAACCTGGGGCTGGAGAAGAACACTTAGTACCCCCGTTTATATACTATAATGGAGGAGAAGAGAAAACATGGCTAGACCACCATTAACAGACCCTGTAACCCTTGGGTATCTAGGATCTAAGGTCTTTGTAGTATGATAAGCCTATTAAGTTCCTATGTAAGTAGGAAAGATTGTCAAAACTATATTAAAGAAGAGAATAAGAAAAATATCTAAGTAAAACTCTTGTTTTATATAATACCTACAATTCAAGATAAATGTAACTGATAAATTTAAATGCCATATTTTACCAATGTTTGCTTCTAATCCTAGAAAATAATTAGCTGTTTTTATTTAATAAAAGTATAGGGTATGTTTATTTTTGGAAAAATATCAAGCCATCTGGAAGCTTTTAAATGTTGAATGAATTTTTTTTTATGAAATCATATTTAATATTGCCAATGGCTTCATTTATTTAATCTAAGAATGGCCGAGTTTGCTACATTTGTGTCTTCAGGCTTGACAGTTTCCATTCTGAGAATGTCCTAACTCAGGAGGAAACGCTGTTGGTACCTTAACTACATCCATAGCATCATTAAATAGTCTCCTGTTTCCAATGGCAGCCACTGTGTTTTACCCAGGATAGCATCCTTACGGTCAGGATTGACAAACTATGTACCTGATGTCTTTCAGCAATGTGCCACCTCTAGTGTGAAACACAAATACTGTATTTGCTTTGTCACATAGCTCATTTCAATTCGCTTCACCACATGCTGTAGCTTTGTCAAAACCACTGTACTTTGCTAAGCTCAGAGAGCAGCACAGTAATGGGAGAGAATCTCTAAGCTTGTTTTCCTTCTATGTAAATCCTTATTCTTGACAAGCTGTTCACTGAGTTCTGAATTACCTGACAATAAGAACATTGCAATCCTTTTATAGTATTTTTTTCTATTATTACTTTCTCCCATGACATGATGATAGATAACATTAAGGAAGGAAAGTTTCATAGAGAAAAATAGTGGCTTGTAAACTCAAGATTTCCACTTCCCATCTAAGCACTGTGCTTCTCAGTGGACATCCAGGTGGGGCTCCAGGTGGCACATTTGTTGCCAAGCAGGGAGAGTTGTCATGCACAGGTATGACATTTCTTCCATATTGTCAGCTCAACTTCCAAGAGAGTTCAGTCTGCACCTTTCTTACACAAACACCAAGGACATTGCCCTCTTGGAAAGAGTGTAGAAAGTAGATATTACCTTTAGCAGTAGTCTCAGGAAAGAACACATTTACATACATATATGCATACACACAAATTTTGGCTAAATTATTTACAACTCTTTTTTTCCTGAAATTGAGATTCAAATAAGGCAACCTCAACACTGCCAACATTCCTTTTGACAACCATGTTTCCCTATGCTGAGAAGAGTCTGCCATTGAGAGGTCATGATTGTCTCAAAGATTCTTTACCATCTTAAGAGTAAAATATTCCAGAGACTTAAAAAGAAAGTTGGACGAGCCAAGAGGGGAAGTTAAATGAAATTTTCTAAGCACAGAGAACCTTGAACAAAGCTTTATAGCATTTAACACTGGCAAAGGAAGAGCAGTTAGCAAATGTAGGTTCACAAGAACCAGGGCCATGGTTGGAGGTAAAGTTAAATCTATGAGATTCTCAGAATGATGGAGGGTTCCCTCTGTCTTGAGTTGATCTTAGG